>NW_022170511.1:19082828-19425720 GCF_008802855.1 Photinus pyralis | reverse complement strand
CGATTTGAGACAATTTTTTTTGCGGGCCTCAAAAAAGGCAGTGTATAACCTTCCTTTTTTACCAAAAATCAACTACACCAAAATTTCTCGGGAAAACACTTTTTCTTATTAATTTGGGTGCATAGAATCCAAATCAATTCGTACTTTTTCGATCAGACCTCTCAATCAAAAGTAGTAGACTAGAAACCAATTTCGAAAAAAAATTCAAAGGGCTGTAACTTTTGAACTAGTAGCCCAATCTTCGAATTGTTTGAAATTATGGATTCTTCAGGCCACATTCTATAAGAAAAATTTTTTTCCGGGTCAATCTGAGACAATTTTTTTTTCGGGGCTCAAAAGAAGGCAGTGTATAACCTTCCTTTTTTACCAAAAATCGACTACACCAAAATTTCTCGGGAAAACACTTTTTCTTATTAATTTGGGTGCGTAGAATCCAAATTAATTCGTACTTTTTCGATCAGACCTCTTAATCAGAAGCTATAGACTAGAAACGAATTTCGAAAAAAATTCAAAGGGCTGTAACTTTTGATGTAGTAGCCCAATCTTGGAACTGTTTGAAATTATGGATTCTACAGGCCACATTCTATAAGAAAATTTTTTTCCGGGTCGATCTGAGACAATTTTTGCCTATTATTGATAATCAATGCTTCCAAATTCTTTGGGCGCATAAGTCTAATTCAAACAGACCACACAAAAATAACTAAAATTAAACTCACTAAGTTACCTATTTTTTTTTAATTGACGTGGTGCCAAATAAACAAATAAAACCTAGTAAATCTACTCAAAACAAATATAATGTTGATCAAACTCCACAGACGAAAATAAAAAATAGGTCACTTTTAAACATTTGTATGATTTTAACATTATAAGGCCTTGTTACCGTTGAAATTAGATGCTAGCTAGTTAATTCTTCCGAGCCGGAGAAAATCTCCCTATACTTTTCTTCCAACACCCGTTTTATAAACAAGCGTTCACGCGAACCACTTCCACTTTCTTGAAACCCGCAAAATTTCCGCCGTACAATTCAAACACCTGTCTTATTACACAAATGCGCCACAAGAATCACCATACTCACAAATGCATTTTGGCTTGTATTATTTCATCCTATTAAAAATTTGGTGATTTCTAAACAGGAAGGGATTAACATTTTGAATGAAGTTAAATTGTTATTTGTGAATCCTTAATATAATAGCGAATTCCATTAAAAATTAGGCAATTTGGTTTAAATACGTATTTGTTATTTGTCCATCGTTGAGATATAAATGATATTAAACATTCCTCCACTGTACGGACTACGTACATGACACGAAGTATAGTAAAAATGTGTCTTATTATAAAATGGAAAAAATCTATAAGTTGTGTGTAATTAAATATTCAGGTTTAATTAAAAGTCATTCTTTTAATTACCGTAAGTGCATTACGAGCGGTTGACAACTAGTTTTTTTCTACTTAACTTAAAAGCTTTAGCCTCAGTTACGCAATTAAATTTAATCCTTCTTTTTCCTGACACATTCTTCAATTAGACGATTATTGAAAAGATAATCCTATTACGCCATTCATCGAACCCATTTATAAGCTGATTGAACTCATAATATAATTAGTAAGCGTTTCTGCTTACCTTTTAGTTCGAAACCAAGTACGTACTTAGATTAAAATTAGATTATTAAATTTCACGTGATTACGGATATTGCCTCATCTAACCCCGTAAAGAATTATTGATGGCACGTTTTTCGGGGCCGAACTTTTGTTTCGGAGCGGAGAGCAAACAACGGAAAATTGTCATGGAATTATTCACGTAAAATACGGTCGGAGAATAAGTAAGTTAAAGAATAAATTTTTTAACAATGCCTTTCATAGAAAAACGGGAGTTTTATAACTTGTGTCCACAATGGGAAAAGAAAAGAATGAAAGGGAGAGAGAGTCGGCTAATGCAATCAAACGTTCTGTATTATTAATACTTGACATTACGCCGAGGCGCTACGAGACGTAGATGTGGGTGGAACACTTAAACCTTGACTTCGTTACCTTTTATCTTCACTTTTAAATAATGGACGAGATGAAGTTTTCGCATTTTTTCTCTTCCAGGGTAAGCGTAATAGTACACTATGCTGCATCTGCAACACTAAAATTTAATATTTAAATTTCGACATTTGAATTTTACTTTGCCTAATGAGGGGAAATTTTTCATGAACAATAAACTCCCTAAGATCGCGCCACTTTCCTGAGCGTTCCTTTTACATTGTAAATCTGGAATAATATTCTCGTTTCTACAATTTCTTTAGACTTAATAAGGTAGGCGTAGTCAACTGTAAATTACAATGTAAACCCGGCAACTTGTCTTCAATGTGTTGATAGAGGAGCTTAAGGAAACGAATAAGAATGAAATATATGAAAGTGTCACACTGGTCAAAGTATTCCGTTTATTACAGATTCTTTGAGCTTTCTTTTAAAACTAATGTACATAAGGACGCACTATTTACATTCATTATTACATAAAATATATTGAAGATTGGCCTTTATGCAAGAGGATATTGTTCTCCCATTGTTTTCTTTGGCAAAAGGCAATGATGCCGAAAATAATTTTTGTAGAGATAGACCAAAAGAGGAATATTAGGGCTTACGTTAGTGTTACAAAATTGAAATAATTCCAGCTAATAAATGGAAGCACTTTACAACTCCTAAAGGGTACGTGCGAGTATTTCAAATTAGAGGAGATTCAACAGGAGTATTAGGTGACATATCAATGATGCTCCTCTCAAATCTCCCTATTACAATAAAAAATGTATGTGCATTTACACCAATACCACCTAAGCAGTTAAGTGGGTTAACATTTTAACACAACGCCCATTCGAATTTAAATGTGCCCCTTGCCGAATGAAATTGTATAGGAATTAAAATATAATTTCCAAAAGAAATAAAACCGTAACGAGGAATTGAATTAAATAACAGCACACGAAAACTCACGCTTCAAAGTTACTTTAATGAGCTTGTTATATCTTCTTAACAAAGAATTATACAATTTAACTTCGAGGTTATTAAAAGTTATGCAAGCATAAAGTGAATTTCTTACAAAATTTAAGAGTGCACAGAAACGTGTACGATGTGATATTAATAACGACTTTTGTTCGCCGTGCCTTGTTATTTACTTTACGATCAGTAATTTTACGTAAAAAGGCGTGAAATTATAGAATCTCTTTTGAAATTGCGCAAAAGTCAATTATTCCCAATATTCTTGCCTTTGTTGTTTTCAATAATTCCCGAGATACCTCCAATTTTTTTCTGATTGGAAATCTCCAAACAGTACACAGATAAAATCCGAAGGGAAATACTGATATACGACATCAAATGAATAACTCAAATTTACATTAATCTTTCCGTACTAATGCAAAATAGATCCCCAAACTATCACGTTAAAATTGACCTTAAACGCCAATAAATCCCCTTACTCGATAATGATCTATGTGCTGAATTTCACAATAATTCCCCAAAGGTAGAGTAATATCTTGAGCTACAGTGCTATAGTGTCAAAAACACCAGATAATTGCAGCTGATATAGCCGCAACTTTTTTCTAGACATCATTACTATATTATTGTTGCCATGAATTTCTTTGGACTTCTAGTAATGCCCGGCGACACTAAGATCTTCGTTTTTTGAATTCTACAAGATTCTCCAATGTAGAATTGCGATGAAATCTATTTAAAGCTTTTTATAAACTTACTCAAAAGTTTAGACTTTTATTTCAGTGACCATTGTGTGTTGTCTATCCTCCATCCTTAGCACCCTTAAACAAGTTAAAAAGTAATCGTAAACGATTTACATAAAGCGCATTTCCACTTGCATTCATTTCCCATTTGTAAGATGCAACTTCTGTTAAAATCGTAAAATCCGGCCACAAATATGAAAGATAGCGTTGCACATGGGCAATCCATTGTTGACGTGCTACTTCAATTTCAGTTTATGCGAAGAATTTCATTTCAATGCTTTTCTAAATAAGAAAGTTGGAACTGCGCATGCGCAAACCTAAATTTTAAAACTAATGTTAGATTTTCTTTTGTTCCAAGCGCCTAAGTATCAAATTTCACTTAAATAGTTCCATAGATAAAAAAGTTGGCACTGCGCATTCGCAAAATAAAATTTTGAAACTGCGTTTGATTTTCCTTTATTCCAAGTGCCTATGTATCAAATTTCGTTTAAATTCTTCCATAAATAAAAAAGTTGGCACTGCGCATGCGCAAAACCAAATTTTGAAATTGGCGTTTGATTTTCCTTTATCCCAAGTGCCTATGTATCAAATTTCGTTTAAATTCTTCCATAAATAAAAAAGTTGGCACTGCGCATGCGCAAAACCAAATTTTGAAATTGGCGTTTGATTTTCCTTTATTCGAAGTGCTATGTATCAAATTTCGTTTAAATTCTTCCATAAATAAAAAAGTTGGCACTGCGCATGCGCAAAACCAAATTTTGAAATTGGCGTTTGATTTTCCTTTATCCCAAGTGCCTATGTATCAAATTTCGTTTAAATTCTTCCATAAATAAAAAAGTTGGCACTGCGCATGCGCAAAACCAAATTTTGAAATTGGCGTTTGATTTTCCTTTATTCCAAGTGCCTATGTATCAAATTTCATTCAAATACTTTTATAAGTAAAAAAGTTTGCAATTCGGTTTATAAATGGTCGAGATGCGAAAAGGGCACTGTGAATTTTGAATCGATTCGATTCAACTTTTGGCATTGCGTATTATATGGCTAAATCTATGCCCATATTGAATTTCATGCAATTCAGTTCATAACTAACGGAGATGTAAAAGCGATCGAACATTTCTAAACAAAGTTATCGTTCACACGGACAGATAGATGGACAGACAGACAAAGGAACAGACGGAGAGACCAACCGGCAGGCGACAGATAGCAATGCAAAATTATAAACGATCTCTAGGATCGTTAATAAACGGCAAAAGTGTAAAATTATGGAACATGTAAAAAACGGTTTTTTGTTTTTTTTACAATAACTTTTTTTGTAAGCGGTACAGAAAAAATTCCTTCCTTGGTACAAGACTCGACACCATAACGAACCAAATAGCGAAAAAAGTAGAACAATAGCTCTTAAGATAAAAAACTAGTAGCGTCGCAAAGTTAGCGGACGGACGGACGGACGGACGGACGGACGGACGGACGGACGGACAAAGTGGCCACAATAGCGCATTTTTTTTTTTTGTGGAAATGCGCTAAAAACAAAAAAGACAAGAAAATGGGAATAATTAACTCCTTCAGCTAAATTGAATGTAATTTACGTTAGCTGCTCGCATATTTGGGTCAAACTTAAGACCAATCACAAGTAATTGACGTTCGCCGGACCCCTCATTTCGCAAACGCTTAATTTAACTAATAATAATTGGCGTTAGTCGGGCATATAATTTCGCAAAATTTATATTTTAGATAAAACAAAGTAATGAATATAAGAACAACTCCTAATTTCGACAGTCTTAATTTTAATTAAGTGATATCCTTAAATTACGCCCCTGCGGCTGTATACTCTTGATGGAGGAGGCTTTTATTTCTTCGAGGTAATTACACCACATGCTAAAAAAAGCTGCGTGTAAATTATTAGATCTGAAAATCAATTAATCAATGAGAAGTAAAAAGATATTACCTTGCTTTATGGATTAAAATCTTTACTGCATTAATGGAAAACTCGCTTGTGAAGTCGCAGAATCGGGAGGTATCCTGAATGCAAATTAGTGCTTTAAAGAAGACTAAAACGTCTAATAGCAAATGACCATAAAACAAAACCCGGTCAAGGATCGAAGAACGGGTGAGATTACACACAGACACATACAGGTACGTTAACAGCTAAATCACTCATAATCATAGAAGAGGTGACCAATTTATGAATTACGAAAAAATAAGGATGTTACAAAGACTATCGTTGAAAAGTTCCTTAAAGGGAAATTATCCTAAATAATTAATAATTATTTAGTCTTAACATGGTCCTCCTATTGACCGGGGATTGACTGGGAAGAAGTTGATCTTGCCCTTGTGTGCGCATTCCACAAGGTAACAGCTGTCTGACTGCCAAGTGGATTGATAAGGAACCGGTACCAAACTCGATTTAAATCGTGGTTCTAAAAATCAAACGTTCTCTCCTGCACAGGTCGTGATGGCTAACATCTCTCACTGCAACAAGGTGCTTTGCTGACCAGGGGAGAAGCTGACCTCAGCTCTCGGTCGATCACCATATATGTATACCCATGCCCGTTCCCCTTTCTGTTAGGGGCCCGTCTGCAAACCACACAAGCCTTTAAGGTTTGGGGAACGGACAATCCGAGTTCAGCCACTGTACCATTTCCGGGAGACAGTGGCTGTATAACTCTTTGGTCTTCGTTTAGTGGTATGGAAGCTTTCCGAGCCTCTGCCTATACAAATAAATGTGTTCTAGTCCCAAAAATACCTCTATACTCAAAGTTGGCGTGGTTTTCAAGGCTCCAGTGACTCCCAGACAGGCGAGTCTCTTGACCTTTCCTAGCTGCTTCCTGTAGGTTGCCCTGCGTATGGCAGGCCACCATTCAAGTGCACCCTATAATGTTATCGGCCTTATAACTACAGTATAAAGCCAATATACCAGTCGAAGGTTCAAGTCCCATCTACAGCCAAAAGTCCTTCTACATGCTCAGTAGGCAGTGGCTCAATGTGCTCTTTCCAGGTCAGGCAGGAGTCTATGACGACTCCCACATATTTCACTGACCTGGGCAGACGAAGTTGACGTCCTTGAACAGTGAGTCAATCAAGGTCCGCTCTCCTATACATAATAACAACCGCGGTCTTTTCCGGTTTAATGGAAAGACCATGGCTACTGCACCACTCATCCATCTGTTCAAGAGCCTCCTGCATGAGCCCTCTTTCACGGTGTTTGGAAACTTCCCAGTTATGACGATCGCGAGATTTTCCGCATATTCCTGTGTATACGCTCCCCACTCGTTCAGGGTGCGGAGGAGCCAGTCTAGTACTAGGCGCCACAGCAGTGTGTAAGGAATCCAACTATGATACTTTTTATAATCATTTTAGGAAGAAATGATGAAAACTATTTTCATGAAGTTCCGTGAGATGCCGCCACCTACCTTTCCGATCATATCAAATACCACTTCCCGTTAGTCCCTTCCAGATTACCATTTCCAAATATTCCCCCAAACGTAACCAGCCGTTGAATATAAAAGCGAGTGTCCCGTCGGTGAGAGGACTGATTGAGATCACCTTCCTTTAGCTCAAAACCTTTTACCAGAACCACCCTCCAGATCTCCTGCTCTTCCTGAAGCTTAGGCCGGCGCTTTGTACCAAAGGCCTAAATTTCGAACCCTGTTATATCTTACCTGATCCAGAAGCTTAGGCCGGTGCTTTGCACCTACGGTCTGACTCCCGATAACTACTTCCAGAAGCCCACGGCTGGTACTGTGTACCTGGTCAACTTCCACACCTGTTATTCTAAACCTTCCCTCAACTCTTGGTATCTTAGGGCGGTACTTTGTACCTAAGTCCTGAGAACCATCCTGCTTTAGTACTAATCCCTATCCAGATACTTTTTGTTGAGTTAATTAAAGAACCCCATTTCATTTTATTACGTCCAGTCAATTTTGTTTAGAACCCGTTTCATTTTTTTTTGTATGGGAATTCTATATAGGTAGAATCCCCCATAATATTATATTAAATAATAATCAATAAGGTCACTCACCTATTGTTTAAACATTCACTTAATTACTCTTAATTTATTTATGTGTTAATTATCCTTCCGATTGTTAAAGGAATATAACAAACCGAAGCGGAAACCCCAGTGTCCAGCATCCACTGGAAGTGTCGCACTGACCGTTCAACTTCGGTCAGATCCAGTGACGTGCAGAGGCAGTCCACAGAGGCGTACCTTTATTTACATTGTGATTTAATTTATTTTTTTTTATTTATTTTTATTGAAGAACAATATATGTATTAAGCGATCTCCGCTTTCAACTGGTTTTACTACCGAACCCTGCTGCGAATTGAGCTACCTGAACCAGCACTTGTGCACTCTCAATTTCCAACCCCGATTCCTGTAGCCGTGGAAAATTGAGAGCGTTATAAGTGGAGACAACACCCCACCCTGCGAACATCCTCTAGTATCCGATGAGCTCGAGGATGGGCTCATCTCCGTGGTCCCAATTGATGATAATGACTCATGCTCGGATCCATCTTATGATTGACCCATAAATACCATAGCTTTCACTAGCCTGACTAATTGAATTGAACGTGGTCCTCCCGACAAACAATGATCGGCCTGTAATCCTTCGCCGTGCCATATTTGGCACACACAACTCTTACCTTTCCCCAGCTTTTTGAGATATATCCTAAATAAAGCCAGGAAGACTCTAAAGAGGTGCAACAATAATGTAAGAGCAGCAGTTCCATCCCCTTCTGCAGAATAGCCGGGATTATCCCGTCCAGTCCTGCACCCTTAAATGGGCCGAACATGTTGATCGCCCATCTCAGAGATCCCTCGGTAACCACCCGGGCAGCTACTTTCCAGTCGATCGACCTTAAGCCGATCCGGCTAGCTCCTTTTGGTGGATCTGAAGTTACGTAGTTCCCAGAGCCTGGAAAGTGTGTATCCAGGAGACATGTGAGAGATTCACCCGTGGTAGATGTATATCTGTCGCATGAAATCCCCACTTTTTGCCCCGGGCCTTTCAAAAGGATCTTACGAAGTTTTCAATTTCAGGAAGACCCTCCATGCTACTACGGAAGGTCCTTTATGATCCTCTCATGAGTCAGTATAATACAGCCATCACCTTGGTTACCCTAGCGACGTGCCTCTGTACGTTCAGAGACGCGCCATGCCAGGGCCTAATAAGAGGAACGGTCCTTTCCAACCAATCCAAGGTCCATTGGTCCTCGCATTCGGTCACAATGTCAGAGGATTCCAATGGAACCCTTCCAGCTGAGGAGAGCCCCCCCCCCTCCTCCATACTGTCGACAACTGCATTCAATGCACCTCGACTGAGGCTCTGTTATGTCCACCTCTCTGAGGTGCACCCCACGGGAAGAACTACCTCAATAATAATTCTACCGCGTCGACTATCAAATCACCGCTACGATCTCTGTCACTCACGAGAAAAAAAAACCATAGCGCATCTACCGACCTTGTGCATTCGAATTGTGCACTTCCCGCCAAAACATTTTCCAGTAGCGTAACTTGCGTGTTTTTCGCCTTTAATGAATAAAACTGATATATTTATAATATCACAAAGTGTAAGAAGGGGTGCTTTTTTAAGTTACATTTGTAGTAAAAGGATTGTGAGAAGTGGGTCGATTTTTCAATTGAGCCTGCGTATATCGGTAGTTAAAACTGTTTATGTGTTTATCGTTTTTTTATTGTGGCTTTGTCGTATATCAATATCATAGAGTTTAGTTTGCAATAAATGTCAAGTAGTTTACTTCGTTGGTTTTGCCTCGCCGTTGCAGCGCGCTTAATTATTACCGACATAATCACGGTTGATTGCGCTACAAAATATTACAGAACAATGTGATTCATTACATAATATAGAACGCAACGCATGCGATGCAACTTACAGGCGATCGATTAATTATTCCCTCGCGTGATATTTCAATGTATATGACGCAACACTTGACCAAAGCATAAGCGGCAAAATAAACTACTCGAATAAGGGTTTCCGGTTTCTAAGAGAATTTCCTCGTCTTCCTCTTGTTATAGTCACTACAATTCTCTGAAAAACAGAATATCATTCGCAAAATCCCCCTCGCATGCAAATAAATAACAAAACCCCTATTGTTTGAAACACAATCCGTTCTGTTCACAAAAGGGTTTCGAATTTTCTGGTTTTGCGGATTAATTAGCGCGAAGTTAAAATTATTGATAGTTCAGTGCATGCATTACCTACACCTACATTTCGAGTCGATTGCATGAAACGAATTCAAACTTGATTTGTATACACATGACTGTACCCTTTTAGAATAAATAATTTGAATTTCAATTTTAAGTGCGAGTTCTATTAGAGCAAGACCGTGCTTTTAGAACGATTTATTCCATCTTGAAATGAGAAAAATTAGCGTAATCCTACGGTGCCTTTTAAAATTCTGAATAATGACGCGATTCATCCCTGTACTTTCATTTCTGAAAAAAAATGCGCTGGCAGCATTTTATTAATGTTATCTAAGTAAGTAAATTTTAAATGAACCCCCGAAGCTAATAAACATCAACATTTTCACTTAAAAAACACCGCTATACGCAATAGGAATATGGGAACCTAAAAAGGTATTCATTGATTTAAGGAAGCAAGAACCTAAGGGGCATTATCCTAAATGGTATTGTTTATATGTAAATAAATCAATTCACATAAAGCTCGTTAAGTGAAGGCACTGTACTTCATTTGATTTACTTGCTTGTCCATTATCAAGTTGCACCAATTTTACTTTTTTTATTTTCTTTTTCAATTTACGAAAATAACGAAATGAAAATGCGTTAGAATGAAACGATTTCAGATAAGAAGCGAGTGTGCAAGCAGATATGATACAAAACGCCACACGGTTGCCGGTTCTAAAGATCATTCTTACGGAGTATGAGGGATGGACTTTCTGCTACACTCTTGCATGTATTAAAAAAAAAAGTGGCCGAAACTTCGGGTCCATTTCGCTTAGAAAAATTGGGTGGGAGAGTGAACCTTCGAGGAGAATCTATATAAGCCGTGCGGGACATTTTAGATCCCGTAACATTTATGTTCATCTGAAAATTTCAAGACAAATTCGTATAATCGAGGTATACGGAACATTTAACAGCTGCATACTCGTACGTGAGATTTTTCTTGTGAAACTACAAGGGAAAACTGTGCCGCTCATTCGACGAAGTTATTGTCGGGTGAGCTTGGAATTCATTGAGAGTTGCGATCAAAAGTAAAACTATAGTATAAAGTGGCGTATTTACGCGAGCGAACATTTTCGTTTGGTTGCATTATTTTATCAGCATAATCGCACTTAAGCAAATTTTGCCACGAAAGAATTGAGGTCAAAGGTGCAGAACTGTCATTGTATTTATACTTAATTACGTTAAAAACAAGTTTATTAACCACCCTCTCTTGTTTACACGGAGCGATGGAAAGATCCATTATTGGCAAAACACTACCGGCCAATTAGTCTAACGTCTTGTTTGGGTAAACTATTAGAAAAATTGGTGAACCGGCGTCTGCAATTATTTTTGGAAACCAACGACATATTGGTACCATACCAAACAGGCTTTCGGCGAGGCAGGTCAACAATCGATCACTTGGTAAAACTGAGTGACAAAGTCCTAAGGGCTTTCGATAATAGAGAACATCTGGTTGCGGTGTTCTTTGACATTAAAGGGGCGTACGATATGACATGGAGGCACGGAATTCTAGAGAATATGTCAAAATATAACCTACGCGGTAACTTACCTAACTTTGTGCGTTCCTTTTTAGAAGATAGGCGATTCACTGTGAAAATCGGAGACACCTATTCACAGGAACACATTTTAGAGAATGGGGTGCCGCAAGGGTCAACTTTAAGCTGTTCTCTCTTTGCAATTGCAATAAACGAAATAGCTTCAGGAGTTGCGGAGACAGTTGGACAGATGTCTGTATGTCGACGACCTCATGATTTGCCTCGCCGGAAAAACTGTAGGTAGTGTAGTGCGTAGTTTGCAAAGGTTCCATCAACCAAATTGCTACAAATGCAAATTCAGTAGGGTATGTGCTTTCTGAGGAAAAAACCAAAGCAATGCATTTTTGTAGGCTTCGTAGACCTCATTATGATCCTGTTATGTTCTTAAATGATCAAGTAATAAGTGTACCGAACGAAATTAAATTTTTAGGACTCACATTTGATAGGGAATTAAGATGGACCAAACATTTGGAGAACCTACTAACTTCAAGTAGGAAATCGTTAAATGTGTTAAGAGTACTGTCACACCTGAAATGGGGGGCTCATCCTAAATCCCTTCTTGATGTTTATAAGGCGTTGATTCTGTCACGTATTGACTATGGGTGCTATAGTTATTCCTCGTGTAATTCCACGTTGCTAAGTAAGCTGGACAAAATTCAAAATTTAGCAATTAGATATTCCCTTGGGGCATTTCCAACGAGTCCCGTCTGTGCTCTCAACGTGGAAGCGAATATTCTCCCGCTTGCTCTTCGCCGAAAGCAGTTAATAGTTAACTATTACCTGAAAGTACATCAAAATGATAAACACCCAAATTATAGATTACTTACCGATGCAACTAGACCTACACGGTTATATAAATCGCAAGGTGAAAGAGCAAGACAATTCATGGAGGAGCTACAGTTACAAGAGGATAACATTGTAGATTTCACAAAGGTGGCTGTCAAGCACTGTGTAAATGAGCGCTGGCAGGAGCAATGGGCGCGGGCCGATACATCTTTGAGAAGAATTAAATCAAACCTAGGACCACTTTTTTTACTTGACGTGGAACGTCTGCACTCGACAAAGCTGTATCGGCTCCGTTTGGGACACACTGCTCTCACGCATAGTTATTTGCTGAAGGGTGAGGCACCATCTTTGTGTAATAGATGTGGTATCAATTTAACACCAGAGCACATACTTTGTGTTTGTGTAAGATACCAAAATGAGCGTGACCTATTTAAAATTAGTGTGATATGGGAAACAAATTTTGCTAGTCAGGATCGCTGTAGAGGTGTGTTGGGATTCATGCGAAGCATTGGAATTTTAAATGATCTGTGATAATCTGTGATATTATGCGAGGCATTGGAATCTTGAATGAAATGTGATATTCTGTGATATTAGTATGTATGTATGTTGCTTAGTTCTTGTTCGTTGTACTTGTCTATATCTGTGTAAAAAGTAATAAAAATGGGTGATAGGCAAATGGCCTCAGCAGCCGAAGCCTTAGGTGGGGTTTTAGTGGGTATTCGCAATGGGAGAGCCCCACACTACTCTGGAACTTCCTTCTAGAGTGTGCATAAGGAGCATTTCCCCACCTATAAAAAAAAAAAAAAAAAAAAAAAAAAAATAAGATTCTGCATTAAGCAATGATTAAAAATGTTAACCAACTTTGATTGTAAGAAGTGAAGGTTTGTAGGGTGAGTAGGCTCAAAAAACCAGACTTCGTTTAGTTTATTTTTAATTGGTAATCCAAATATTTCGGACGCAGTTTGCTGTCCTTCCTCAGTGGGACCACTGGTAAAAGGTTAACGGTTAGCAAAATAAAACCTACGGGTCTCAGGTAAATTGAATTGTAATTCTAGAGTTTAATTATGACATTATTTATTTACTTTTAGATCAAATCGATGTTACCCAAAAAATTTTAATGTGTTTGTTCAGTAATTGTTGATGTAATATCTGTTCACCTAGAAATGGAGGCGTCCACCATTTTGTTAACGACGTGTTTAGTGCACACAATTGTAAGCTTGTCTGTTTATCTAATTTTATTTTGCTAACCGTTAACCTTTTACCAGTGGTCCCACTGAGGAAGGACAGCAAACTGCGTCCGAAATATTTGGATTACCAATTAAAAATAAACTTAACGAAGTCTGTTTTTTTGAGCCTACTCACCCTACAAACCTTCATTTCAACACCACGCAAGGCCGAAAGAAAAAGAATATTTTTAATCAATTTGATTGTAAGGTAAAAATGTAATATCTATAAGCATATTCAAACTCTGTGGTTTCCTTCAATCGAGAAATAAGTGTAAAGGTCTAAACTTTTTAAAATAGCACACTCTTAAAATTTTTCCTAAGTCATGTTTTTACGGCTCCTCTTAATGTACGGACCTGTTCAGTGTTAGTTTAGAACTTGACACACGTACCACGCACGCAGGCGTTCGACAGAAAATTAAGAAAGTTTAACTTACAGTTTTTTTTGTAACGTAATAATCGTGGTAACAATTTTGCGATATTCAGGTGGACTTAACACTGACTCCAAAAACACTCGCTGATAACTTCAAGAAACTTCATTTTTTTTCCTATGAAACTGTCAATGGACCCGAACGGGCTTTTGAATTATATGACTAACTTGGTGGCTCTCCGGACGGTGGAACACATTAACTTTTAATGGAAAGAGCATCTTATATCACTATGCCACAACTTGCTTGGTCGACTTAGACACGTACTAACTTTCTCCGATGCGAACAACACGTTTTAAAAACTTTCCACAAACTAGTACTGCTGTACTTGATGATGTAAGAACTTAAATCTTTTATTAAGATTGCTTACCTTCTTCTGCGTACTTTATTACAATACTGATGAATTAAGTGTTTACATAGATAGGCTGACTGCCCGAAAAATTTAGCGTTAAGAAATATACACGCTCTCAAATCGTCACAAAAAAACAAAAGAAAACGCCCCGCCCCGTCTTCTCGTTGTCTCCAGTATTTACAGAAACACCACTTCTACCATAAAATAATCTCCTGGCTCATGAATTTTTAAATAAAACGCCAATCACAATTAGATTCAATAAACTGCAGCCGCGACGGAACGCGTCAAACGTCCACATTTTCGATCATGATACGCGTAATTCCTCGTAACACCTGCATTCTCTCGATAAAATACGTGCGTTAATTAATTTTTGCCTGACAATTACACTTCTTATCGCAATCGACCAGATCAAACCTTTCCTCTAAACTTTATCTAAATTAAATAAATTACAAGAGCGCTACAATTGAAACTAAAATTACAAACATTTTAAATATTTGAACGGAACAATCACACTTTGTGTTTATTTATAAGAATCCACCAGATTTACCAAACATAACGTTACCTTGTTATATGACATATGAAACTATAAACTGGGACTGAAATAAAAAATCCTATCAAATCGCTTTCTGTAAACGCAAAGAATATCTTTGGGTCCTATCCAAATCGGTTCAACTTTCCAATCACAATATTGATTGAAGTTTTAAATGAATGCACCACAGGGTAGAAGATTCAAATACTTTGGACATCTCTTTCATATATGCCAGCATTAACGAGGAAGACTTTGTTTGAAAGATGCTTCCTATTAATCTACGTCAGCAACCTTTTTTTTCTATTATTTATTATTAGGTTTTTGCATTAGGATTTAGCAGGTACCAACTTTTCTTCTGCTTCTGCAACAAGTTCTGAATGGACGGTGTTATATCTTCTTCAACCGAAATCAATCAATATTTGAATTTCTTAAGTGTAAATCGGAGGGGTATTTACGTATAAGCAGAAAGTTGGTTTATTTTACTTGAGTTTGTGTCTTAGTGTTATTTTTACATTTAGAATTGTTAAAGTTTTTCGACTATATACATTGTTTATTTAAATTTGTGTATTTAATTGTAAAACGTAAAATTGCTTGTTAAAATGTAGAGACATCTGGTAAAGTTTGCGTACGTTATAAAAGATTTTATTTGGTTGTTTTGCGATAAGAAGTCTTATCTGACAAGAATTAACTCAGTACCCTCGTTCTTATCGTTGTTAGAGGAGATGGCGGAGATGCAGAGGTTACGTTGTGTGCGTTTGTTCGGCGTAAGTGGGGACGCGTTCCTTGGCAAATGACACAAAAAGTAAAAATGACTTCCATAAGAAAAAACAAAGTTGATGATGGTTAACCGGCGACGAAACATCAGACTTAAAATTTAAAAGTAGCATCCTGTAGAGGGAAAGCGTGACCATAATAATGTGTCATTTATTTCGAAATATCTTTTTAAATAACTTCAGTAAAAAATAAAAACGATTTTGCAATCCCGCAACAGTCAATTAACTTGGTTATTTATGCGACAATTTTGTTCTTTGGACTTCCCGTTCTGAATGGTAATGCGATTTGCAATGACATTTTTTTATCACCTTTCGAATAAAACAAAAACAATAAAACATACAGACTTTTGCATTTAAAAACATAAAGTTAGTCTATTTCCGGCTACACCGGAAGTGGAAAAAAGAAGTCATTACAACTAAACTTCATTAGTTTTTGTTATATAATCCGACCAATAAAAAAATGTTTCATAAATAACATATAATCGACCATTCCGAGTCTTTTTACTTACCCTGTAATTGCTATAATTGCCTTATTGCTATAATGCTAGGCATAACTTTATTAATTAGACGTTTCTTTGTGTACAATTTCTTTATCTTCAGTTTTACCGGTAAGGTATTATTTCTGTGTAAAATGGACAGGTGTGTTAAGTTAATGGGTTTAGATAAGGAAATAACATTTTTGCTGGCAAAAATAGTGCGGGTTATGAAGGTAAAAGTGGATTCTCCATTTTGATGGAAATAGTGTTTCCCACCAACGGTATTGGAGCCATTGAGGTTATTTAGTTCAATCACTTTTGTTTGATTAAATTAAATTAAATTTCCTTTTATTGCCCAACACAAAAATAAACATTCTATTCCAATTACAGGACAATACGAAGTTACAAGTAATAGAGTGTGCACAATTGTAATAATATCTTAAACCTTAATATATTAATACCTTGATGTTTGAATACTAACTTGTCTTCCTCGTTTGTAAAGTTAATAAAGTGTTTGACCGGTATCCATTCTTGCGTCAATGAAGTATTCACAATACAATTTATGGTCGACCTATATTGTTTTTGGAAACTTGTGCACTGAAGACTATTATCAAAACCAACAATTAGGAAAATGCAGGCGCAGATCATAAAATTGTTTGAAAAGTAGAGGGTAGATCCAATTAAGGTAGTTGGGGTATAATTTTAGATTTAAAGTGTTGTTATTAAAAAATCTGTTACGTGTGTTCATGAGTCCAGTAAATTTTTAGTCCTTTGTAAGTTTAGGCCAGCCGAGTGGTTATTGTGGCCAATGTAATGTTCATTGACAAATAGTGGGGACAGCCTCAGCTCTTGCAAACGCCAGCAAGAAATTTCAATAACGGCTATTCTTGCAATCTTTAACAGTCAAGGCGACTTGCTAACAATCCTAGAGGTTTCACGTTAAAACCAATGGGCGTGTGCACTGACACAGCCTCACTCGTTTTTTTTAATGAATAGAATTTATTTTGCCCACATATCCAACTACTACTTATAGGTACAGCTTATTTACGAATACGTTAAGATATGGATTAGATAAAGCCATCTAATCTTAGATAAAAGTAATCCCACCATCCTAAATTGTCCATTTCCGATCCATATTGCAACAACGGGCACTTTCGAATAAATCGCCGAAGAGAAGATCAAGTCGATTTTCCAATATCGCGTATGTCGAAAAGCGCGAAAAAATAAGCTCGTCGAAAGGAATAATCAGATTTATTTACCAAAAGACCCTTAACACGCAATATACGTCTTTGGAAAGGCGATTTATTGTTGAAGGGCTGTAAAATGCACAGGAAATTAAGAAAAAAACGAAGATTGAAATGTCAAATTGAAGTCTGAACGTTTATTTTACATGGAATGCAGATCACGGCAATAACGCAATTTCGTTGGGAATTGGTTTTCTTTGTATTCAAACTAGCTAGAATATCATGTCATTTATTAATATCGATAGCGATTTCTTCTGTCCCGAATGTAATTTTTGTACCTTGACCACTCTTGCCTTAAACGGTAAACTTAAATTGAGCTACGAAACTTTCCCCATCTTGCTGTGGTGTACGCGGGGTATAGCTTTAGTTTGAATCCTTTGGGGAGTTAATAGGTTCCCAGCGTAAAGCCGTTATATGATTAGAACGGCATTTAATTACTCATACGAAACTGGATCGGGAAGAAGTGTGCCCACATGACAACGCTGTTCCGGATTTTGTATCCAAAATCATCTTTTACACACTTTAACGCAAAAATTAACGTATTTACGAAATGGAGCACGGTGTTAGTAACCAGGTGCCGCAAAGAAAGTGAAGCCAAACATAGCCTTAAACTTGATTAGGTAGATAATTACATCGATTTACCTATCCAATCATTTATTTAGGAGTTAATGCAAATTTTTAACATGGCACTAAAGCAGTACATTGTAACGGGAACCCGTTAACGGATTTTATTTACATTCTTGCGCGAGCGGTTTCTGAATACGTGTGAACGCTTAAGGCGCCGAGAAGTCGCGAAATGTGACGTGTTTAGTTTAGGAATCGTTATCAAGCTGGCCATGTGGCGTATTATGAGACTCACTGATATTTGCTTTGCAAGTGGAGTTGGGGTTCTGACTAGATGAAAGGATTGGTTTTTATTGGTGGGTACGTCTAAGAATCGTGCAGTGAGCATTTGGTTGTTGGCAGAGAATCGTGAGGCAATTCAGATTAAACGGGAATTTAATATTATTCGAAAAGATGTTGCATATTGGCAACTGTACAAAGTTGAACCGAATCGGTCCAAGCATTTGCCAGTTGTCGTGTACACAGACAGACAGACAGACAGACACGGTCGACTCTCCTAAAGAATTTCAGTCCTGATTTTGTAACTACCCGTTATAACATTTCAGGTGAGACTGTAGATACCCGGAAACACTGCTGGAAATAGCAAAAAGTAAAATCACACCAAGCACAAATCACAAATCCTCAGCACTGTTATTAATGTAGATTGGATTACACTTTCCCAAAACAACAGTGTACCTACGTAGCCCCCCCCCCCCTTTTTCCTTTTCGTACTATTAAATTTTGGATTTTAAATAACGTTAAATACCCGCAAAATTTATGCCGCCGGCTAGTTCCCTTCCGGGGCCGCTCAACTCGAAGTACTGGCTGGTCTATTGTGTTTACTCAAACTGTTCGACACCAAAATCTAGGGTCTCGTAAATAAATGCTGTTGAATTGAAGGATAGATACGATTATCTAAAAACCGTAAGTATTTCGACGGTAAGCGTCAGTGTCATTAAAAAGTAAGAAATCAACTACTGCAGGGGGTGACCATTACGTTATGTGGTTTTATTTTTGTTCATTCACCTTGGGGGGTTCGCTGTATATACAACCTACGATGATGCACGCAATTTTCCAGAGCTGGGAGCCGCACGATATTTTTAGAAGCGGAGAAACCCACTCGGAGAGCACAAACGTTTGCTACGTCTGGCGTCTTGTTTTTAATGGCGGCTGAGAAAGCATCGTTCCGTTTAAGTTTACTGTTATTTTATGTTATTTAACGCCGATAGTAATCTTTGCATTTCTTTATAGTTTATTTGTGTTTGTATGTAGCACTATATTTTTTGTGAGTTTCTGTCTTTGTTGTTGAAATTGACTGGATTTAACCTCAATGCAGAATCATGTGTTTGATACCGTTAACCTTTTGTTTGAAATCGGTTACATTTTTGGTGTAAATGTTTGCTAATTTTTTGTTTATGTTTCGATTACATAGTCTTGGACCAAGTTAAATTTTGAACATGCATTTAACTTTGTGAAAGTTATTGTTTCATGTGTGTTGTTTATTATAAACTAACATTTGAACCGCATTAGTTACGACACCTAATGTCGGGACTGACCTCGACTCTCAGCTGTAGGCTTGAATTCTCTGAGATAAAGGACAAGTTACTTATCGCGAGGGCGAGATCCTGCTAACAAAACTCTCCGCTTGAGAATTTATGTGCGATCTATTGCGATTTACTGATTTCCACATATTTTGTCATTAGTTTGATTTGATCAGCAAACCATCCATCAAACAAAAGGGCTTCATTGCACTAAAGATGAGTCACCTGTTCCCCAACCAGTTCTTTGCTTTGAAAGTTGCTTTTAACCTGTTTTTATATCATCTTTGTTATTATCAATCAATTGCAACAAATTATCTTATTGACAACCTGTTGCTCATTCGATATTATTGACTATTAAAATAATTATTTTGTGTTTCTTCCCTACTGTACTTCAGGTAATAGCGCTGTTTATAATTAACGTAAGTGCCCTGCCATAGACTTTTGATCCTAAAGCTGTCTTCGATTGGAAGGGAAGGAAAACTGATATTGTAGGAATTCCTTCCCGTTAATCAATTAATAGCCGATTTTTGTTTCCCAATGTTAATCGCGAAAACGAGTGCGAAAGCGTGCAAGTTCGCCATACTACGATAGATAACAGAGACCTATGCCTAACCCCAAAATTTCAAGTAACAATAGGTGTTAATTGTATTACCAAATTTTGGAATTTTAATCCGGTCAATTAACTGAATATATTTAAGATGAATGTCTCCATTGAAACGTTAAGTTGTAGTTTAATAAATATAAACGTTGTAGTGTACTTAACCCCCAAGTTCTACGCTAACTTCACACTACAAGAACACGGAAATAAAGTCAACCCGGCAACGTGTTTAAAAATGGCCACCCTCTAAAACTAAACAAGATCCCGCTTAAATTTGAAAAGTTGCACGTGATCAAACATCTAAGGCGGTACCCCCTTACGTTAGTTGTAGAAAACGCTTTGACCTGAAGCACGGTAGGGAAGGAACGTAAAATAAAACACTCAGTTGGTTTAATAATGATCGCAATTATTAAGATTGTGAAAGCTCGGAAATTTAAGTCGAAATAAATTATATTGCAAAACTAAACTTTCAAAATGGTAGTTCACCGAATAAACATAGAAATAGGCTGGGAAAAAAAGAACTTGCCAATAAAAAAAACCAGCCGTCAAATTAATATCAAATTGTGTTGCAAAATTAATTGTTTGTAATGATGTGAATGCGTAACATGAAATTATAACATCACAAAAAGTAGCAGGTAAACTTCAAGAGGTAACATATAGGTTAAAAACAAGTTTTGGGAATTATGGGTCAGATAAGCAGGTACCAAGATTCTAAGAAAGGATGAAACACGCAGGATGTGACTCATCTTTGGTGCAATGAAATCGTTTTGTTAAAAGCAAGATGGAAAATTACATGGCCTTGTAGGCAGATTTAACTAAAACCAAGATATGTGGAAATTATTGAATCGCCCCTCATTTATCGCACATAGATTCTAAACTGAAGAGCTTTGATTGGCGTAATCCCGCTCCTGCAAGATGGGTAACCCGCCCCTGGTTTCGGGGTTTCGAGCCTGCTGTTGGATGTCGAAGACAATCACGGAATTAGGTGTCGTAACTCAATTTTGACTACAGTTTTTTACCATCCCCGTGACTGCTTCAATCACGGAGAAAATTGTTAGTAACAAACAAGTCAGTACATACATCAAACGAATGGGTAATTTCCACATATTAAAATAAAATGAAAACATATGAATGTTACTTCAGGGACAAGACCAAGTAATCAACATCAATAAACATAAATTAAGCAAACATTACACCAAAAACGTAAACAATTACTAACAATAGCATAACGTTATCACCTATGTGATTATGCATTGCGGTTAAACCAAGTAAATTTCAAAAACAAAATTTAATACACACAAAAAATATAAAATGTGGCAGACAAAACACAAATACTATATAAAGAAATGCAAAGATTACTACCTGCATTAAAAAAACACAAAATAGCAACAAACATTTATGGAGCGATGCGTTCACCACCGCCATTCAAGACAATATCCCCAACGTAACCCTCGTTCGTGCTTTTTAGATGGTGCAGGCAGCTTTTTCCCCACCTAGAAATTGCATGGTTGCCAACTCTTAAAAATGTATGTATCGTCGCAAGTCGTATATACAGGGAGGAACCTTTCAACGTTATCACTACTTTTTATTTATTTAACTGAGTACACTTAACCGTACTTAATTGTGTTACAGCAAATGATATTAAAATGGATCGTTCTTGGTATTGTTGAAAGCGCGCTTAAATAGCCCGAATTTTAAGACTAGTTCTAGATTTTTACCATAGGAAGGGACCGAGTAATTAATTTTTGAACATTATTAACAGTCCGTCGTGCCGGCTGGGAAAACCATCGGGCCCTTCCACAAATTTCCGAATTTCATAAAAAATTAGGCCGTCGTTTAGAGGGGACCTTCTTGCATCTTTTGGCGGGAACGTGTAAATTTGTACGTTGAATTTTCGCATTTTACGGTACAGTTTAATGTCAAGGTAAGCGTTTGATACGTTTCTTTCCGTTAATTACAAAGGGACTTTTGGGTTGCTCTTCTGCATATTTTTTCTTCGCAGTAGATCTTCGGAACACAAACCAACAGAAAACACGGTGCGCAGTAGGCTTAATAACGACGGATCTGATCACTTTTGAAAAACGATCACGTGATTCTAGTTAATTTCGTTACCTCCCTCGACTTCTTGGCATCGCCAGCTTTCACACGCATTTAACTGGTCGGGTAATCCAAGATCACCCGCCCACATAAAAAATCGAAAACTCAACCCCAACGGAAAGGACCGTTACAACCTATAAATTTTGAACCAAATGACTCACAAACCAATCTAATAATTATAATTACTCCTCAAACAGTTTCAGTACAAAGCTTTTTAGTTACAGCAGTGTATGAAGTTTCATTTACACGCATTTCTAAACAATGTTTACTAACTGCCTCGCTCAGGGTAAAATTTCAATGTCGTCATTGGCTTCTCCCCGTTTCCCTTTGTTTACTGCTAAAGAGAAAACCGCATCGCTCTCATTTAGTTACAGTGCACCATTTGTCACCGGAAATCGGCGCAACAGGTCAATTAGAGATACCAAGGACCAAGGAGTAAGTTTGCAATGTAGCTGAAGAAAATTTATTGGTTAGAATTAGACTAGTCGTAAAATAATAATAGAAAGTTTGGCATTGTTCCACATAATGGCCAACGAAATACTAGCAGAGTCATTGCTCTTTACAGGTAGATAAAAAAATGTCAGGCAAATGTTAAACCGGGAGTTTAATTACGTTTTTAATAAACCGTGATTCAAATTAGCCAACGTCGGACTGCAGTGACATTTCAGTAAATAATCCGGCAAAAGGACACAAAACACAACAGTTTCGTTCATTAAATCCCTCGCGTAGTATTATGGCAACGGTTGGGGGTTAAAAACTGTTTTACGTCATGCCTGAGAAACCAAATTAAGCCTGCGGGAATCAATCAGTCACCCAATCCCGACTACAAACCTTGCGATTAATGTTTTGCCCGCGTTTCTAACTTTAGCCGCATTAAAGACGAACATCCCTATCCGCGCCCGCTGAAAGCGTTACGTAAGTTTCCCGGTATAATTTTCCTATTGAATGAGAACGGAGACGCGATTTCATTTTCGTTCAAAATGGAAAATGAATATACCTACGGTTCTGTTATACGTGTCATTTTCCGTTGCCGGAAAGACTGAAATTTAGTAACGACCTACTTTAAAATTCCATCAAGTCAATTTTGTATACCTACCTTTCTAACTCCATGCACGGTTGTGCCGTTAAGAAACTTTGTTTATTTAACATATGACTTGCATTCTTCTCGCTGAAATAAGAAAATGAACTTTGAGTAATCGTGGAGCGCTATAAAGCCTTTACATCACGTCAAATCGCTGAAAAACTAAAATCGCACTGGAGATAATATTCTGTCTGAAAAATTTTGGTTTGATTGTGCCCTGGAGAAGATAATCGAAAAAAATTTATTCACTGCAATGTTTTCTTGTAGCTTATTCATTAAATCTCTACACGCTTACATTGTCTACCCCCCTAAAATGTACCGTCCTATGGTGAAACGCACAGTTTATTTGAATGTTTGAACGCCCACTCAGATCATGTGGGAAATTTGGTGTGGAATCGGTCCAGAGGTGTGAGCATCAGACAGACCGATGACAGACAAACATTGCTTTCTATATACTTATTTCTTAAAGTAATTAACAAATAATTTTATGAATGTAAATATACAAAGTAAAAAAGACTTTCTGCTTTAGCATAATTACATACTTCATTAACGGAATTTAATTAGACACCTCTACCAAAACTCATAATTACAATATTTCTTTTGAAAAAAAAAAGCTTTTGGTCATACCAAGTTAAATGTTACTGATTTGCGACCGGCCAACCAATCTGGTAATTGGAATTAATTAAAATTTTCATTTATGTAGTGGTGTGTAATTAAAAATCTGATTCTTTTGTATTTTTAATTCTGTGTTAGCTTTGCCATCACGGAAACTCCGTTTTGTGAAATAAATTTTTTCGTTGGTTTTGCATTTTTAGACATTGATAGTATGTGCGTCGCAATTACATCAACTATAACTCTTGCCAGGAAAGATTGCCGGTCACAGAACACTTGATCCCGATCTACAATCTCTGTTTTTCGTAAGGTGCTAGCGACTTCCGGGATAGTATCCTGTCAATGTTGAACGAAAAGACTTTTTGTTCAACATTAGCACGATCCTATTCCAGAAGTCGCTCGCATCTTATAAAAACATAGATTGTAAATCGACACAAGGTGTGCTGTGACCGGCAATCTTTCCTGGCGAGAGTTATAAGTATTTCTCCTAGAACGTTTGATATTCTCGGAATAGTGTAACGGATGTTACTAATTTTCCTTTTCCTCTACTTCTCGAGGGCGCGGTTCCTATGTTACTAATATGCCTCAGCCGCTCGTCGGTCAATAACCCTCTTCTGGCCTCAAAGATAAAGGGTAAAGGGTTAAATGAAAAGTCAAATATCTTTGTTCAAGGTTAACGGTTCTTATTTTTTCTTAAAATATCGCCTCTATGGAGATGGTACTTGGTTCTACACGTAATTTTCGGTCTTTTAAGTATCGCCAAGAAGACGATTCGCGCGGTACCGCACGGTTTGGTTGCACGAAACAAACTAGCGCAGTTTCGCGTCTAAGCTGCCCGTGGAAACACTTTCCGAGCCCGAATGCACTTGTATTTATACCCTCTCTCTTAACTATCTATTGTAATTAAGTTCAGCCGCCTATCCTATCACGACGAAACTTTTATAAGGTTTGCGCAGCTCTTTTACAAGCTTATTTGTTAGTTTGAACTTCGTACTGAACAGACCTATTTACACCAACTCTCCTTGCAGATATGTCATTATACTTTAGTGACTCTTTTAATCACCTTATCCTAAATATACATACATAAAGCAGATTTTATGATCCTTTATATCTACATGTGAAATGAAATTGCATTTCTAATAGCGATTATTACTTTACATATTCGGTCCTCAGTTATCACTGACAAATAGGGTTGAGAGCCACTCAATTTTTATCTTGACTATTCCAGTATGAAATTGAGAAGATACGATGATAGTAATAACAGTAACATCAATTCAGGTACCAAAAGAAATACTTACTGATTTATTCGAAATATCAAATCTAAAAATGAAATTGTCTCCACAATTGGATAGCGTATCCCACAAATACAAAATATTCCACCAAATAACATGACTCAATGAACCAAACCCCCAAACGAGAATGATGGGTTAGTAAATAATTGACTGTATCAATAACAGAAGTTTCCCAAACGGAAAATGAAATACGATCAGTAATTGTTTCGATAGTGAATCGTAACAATCTTACCTTGAATAAAGCTCGCGCTGTAGGGAGCTCTCCTGTAGCGAGTCCGACCCTGTAACGAAAAGAAAATCCACCCACAAATTCAGTGGTACGGTGGTTAACTAATTATTGCCTGAAGGCCATTGCATATTACTTGTGGCCGTAAGCCCAAAATTTAAGAGGCATTTAATTATACGCTTATTACACAGAAGTAACGGAAAGTATTCCTGGCTGGTAAAATTTCTCGAATGAATACAGTTTGTCGGCTGGTTACCTAATTGCCCAAGTGTCCAGATGGTTGTTAACTCCCTGATAGGATCGATACAGGTAGTACGCCCAATTAAATTGATATTCGCACAGAAACACCCTGGTACTTTTAACACTCTCGAGTTGGACTGGTATTGTTCAACAGGAAGGAAAAATAAACCTCTAAAAATACTACAAAAAATCGCCGTATTAAAATTCCAAATGCAAATATATCTTAAGTTAATGAGAGGGCGTAGAAACCAATTAGTTCTAATAAAGATGCTAACAATTATTAAGTTAGATATCCTATGTCTAAAAAGAAAATGCACCAACATAACGAAGCGTCCGCAAAATGCCTTCACTTACCACGTGTAAAAATTCCCATTCAAATCCTCAATAAAGAGATAATTACAAATCGAAGTGAACTCAATTTCGAAATCACAATTAAAGGATGAAGATAGAACAGCTTCTTATATAAAAGTACAACCGAACGAAAAGTTTAACGGAAAAGAAGCAATGGAAGTTTTCGCCGTCATTTCTGCGCCGAAATATTGTGTGGTTATTTTCCATCACTAGATGGAGTCGCTATCAAATCGCTTCAAATGTTACAGGTGTTCTTCGACAAGTAGTAAACCGTAAACAATAATAATGCTTCGTAATGGATAAAATAAATCGTTACAATATTTTCCATTTTTTTTCCAGGAAATGTGATGATGATATCTCCGAAATGAAACGTTGCATTGAAAATCTCTCAACGGTGCTTTGTAGTTCAAAAAGTGTCAACGAGGAAGGGATTTTTGTTTTCTTGTATCTGTTCAAATAACATCAGAAAAAAATAAAAACAAAATCGGCGGTTTTTTGGCATACTTTTTAAAATCGTAATATTCATACTAATAACTCTTTAATTGCACTTCTTTTCCCTATTTTGACCATCTCCATACCTTCTATGGTTTCCGAGATCTGCATAATAGGCATCCATATCTTGGACACAATGGATATTGAGGAAAAGTTAATTAAAGGTGAAATCCCAATAGCACATTTCCATTTTTCAGATTTTGAGTGAGTTCCGCTTGCGATAACATCCTCTAAAGCACCTCATTACATTCTTGAAGACTAATGGATTAATGGAAAATCTTGATAATAAATGTAATAAGCTGGTCGTTAAACGGTTTGCGGTAAACAAGGCGTTTAACTCGACACACAAATGCTGACAGCTTCTGAACCACTCTTCTACACAAATCTTGATGACAAACAACATTAACTCGATGAATGAAAACACGTATTGTCGGTGGCTATTCAGACGGTACGAACTTTTAACTTTGATAATAAGAGAACACAAGGCCTCAAGGCGTACTAAAATTGCTTCCTTTACTTCAACGCAGAGCTGGGTACTGCGCTCCAAGTGGAAAAAGCGCTTGGGAGCGAGCGAGCACTTTTCGGGGCGGCCGTTTGGTGCTTGATACACGAGCGTTTACTGAAAGTGCTCGGTGTTCGAGCGCTTTTTTCTGCCCGCGAGCGGTTTTTCTGCTCATGAGCGTTTATTTCCACTCGCAAGCTCTTTTTTCGCTCGCGAGCTCTTTTTCCACTCGCGAGTGCTTTTCCCGTTCCCGAGCGCTTTTTTCGCTCATCAGCGTTTTTAACCTCACTCAAGCGCTGAAAGATTAAGCGCCGCTCGCAAGGGTTTGTCCGCTCATGAGCACTTTTCCCCCGCGCTCGCAATAAACAGCTCGAGCAGTTTTAGGAGTGCTCGGAAGTCGCAAGCGGTTTCGCATTGCAAAACAACTCCGATGCTCGCGAGCACTTTTGAGAAAATTAGAGCGCTCGTCGCTCGAGCGGTTTTAAGAACACTCTACCCAGCTCTGCTTCAACGTGACTAACTTTTTCCGAATACGGGCAACGGGGGGCGTTGAATTTCTCATCTACCTTTCTTCCGTACAGAAAATGACGAACTGCGCTCGGAACTGCGCCTTTACTCAGCCAAATAGGGCGGTATTTAACGAAACACCCTAAACTCAAAACTTTCTTTGGTTTTTTACAAATAAAGGGCCAATCATAATTAGCCATGATAACTCCAACTTGGAGAGAACGCGTCTCCCATTATCTCTTCTAACAACGATAAAAAGACACGTGCGTTAATTAAATCTCGTCCAATAACGAAAACCCTTATCGCAAACGACAAGATGTGCCTATATTTTTTAAAACTAAAAATAACATTACAGAAATACAAATTCAAATGAAATAAACCAATTCGGTGCTCATTTGTGAATAACCGCTTCCGATTTACTCTACTAAATTGAAATACTATACAGGGTGTCCCGTCATTTCTTAGATGTTTAAGCCAAAATAACGTCTACCATAGGTTTTTTAAATTCAAAGTTGGTTTATTTTACTCAAATTGGTATCTCAGTGTTTGTTTCTGCTTTTAGAAAATTTGTAAACACATAATTCTTGTTTAAATTTTGTCGCTTTGTAAATGTTTAATTTAGATGTAACATCTGCTCAAATTTGCGTGTTTTATAAGAGGTTTTATTTGGTCGTTGCGATGAGGAGTTTTGTCGCTAGACGAAATTTAATGGAAATTATGCGGTGGACGGTTTGAGAGCGTGCACATTTCTTTACGCTACATTTTTCGGGCAGTCAGTCTATGTGTGTGTATAAACGTAATTCGTCAGTATTGTAATGAAGTGTCCAGAAGAAGTTAAGCAATCTTAATAAAAGATTTGTTATTAAATCGTCAAGTAGCAACAGTTTTTGAAACGTTCCGGAAAGTCGCCAAATTTTATCATCTAGTTAAACAAGCCAGATTTTGTCATCAAGCTCAGTGTCACCAGGAAAGAGCAAAGTTCTCGAAGCGTTCAGCGTTTGTGTGTCAGTTTTAGTGCGCCTGAATATCGCAAAATTGTTACGACCAGATTGTCTGGCTTATTTAATAACTGTAAGTAATTAAGATTTTTTTAATATTGTAATTGTCTGTGGAACGCACATGTGCGAGGTATGTGTTAAACAAGCTATAAATGCTTTTCTTTCTTGCCCCAGTTAATTTCTTTTATGTTTTGCGGAATAAAATTTTGTCTTTCTTAAAAACGGTGTGTTTAAACGAACCCAAAGTGCGACCCAAATAGAGTTTTCATTTCAGATTTTTCTATTCGTGCTTAAGGATTATGACGGGTGTTAATGAGAACTTCTGTAGTTAGTTCTTTGAAATTTTCGAGGCTACTAAGTCCCCCAAATTATTCACGTCTACGTGGAAAATAATCACAATTCTAAACTTAGGGTGGCTAGGTAGGTGTTATGTGGGTGGCTTAGTGACCGTTTGCCATCGCACATGGCAATTTATTGGGTGTATCGTCTCAATCTAAAACAGAAAAAGATAGTGCGGAATTAGCTGCAATTTCCCACTAAAACACGAAAACAAATCAAAAATATTAAATAGCACGACATATGTTGCTAACTACAGTTAACAGTTACAAATTTTTATTTGTCGCAACATAACTTTCTACCAGTGTTCCGAACTTTCATAATAGCAGCTTGCTGATGAAATCCTCTATAATGTGTAACAAAACTAGAGCGGTTGTTCCGTAAGCACTTTAGGCTTTCCTTCAAGAGGATTATTTGATTTCGGTACACGGCATTTCGCAAAAACGTACCTTAAGCGCAATTACCTGT
Source organism: Photinus pyralis (assembly GCF_008802855.1). NCBI lineage: Eukaryota > Metazoa > Arthropoda > Insecta > Coleoptera > Lampyridae > Photinus > Photinus pyralis. Next base: position 19,396,530 of record NW_022170511.1, on the reverse strand, counting down.
GGAAATTTGACGTAATCTCATTCCGCTTCTGCCTCCTATAGTTGTTAACATATTTAGGGAGGGTTCCGATGTGTAATTTCAGTCGCTTCCAACCCTTTTCGCTCTACCATCAGTTTTCAGGATTATGTATTAATTGGCGTATCCGTATCATAGATTTATTTTGTTAGCGGAAATGTAGGTAATTAAGTTTTAGATTTTTGGAACTTGCAAATTTCGAAATGATGTACACGTGCCGGTGATTAATTCTAATTTCTATGTTTCGCTCAAATTTCGTAGGTAGGTACCTAGTGTGAGCGCTTGAAAGCGCTGATTTATGTTGTAGACCTACCCGAAACCACAAATTGTGAACCCTTATTACCGAAGGGTGGCGTGATGGTGATAAAATCGTTCCATTAATATACAGCAATTTTTTACAGGCAACATTATGAATTGTAGATTTAGGGTAGCGATCCAGACAGATTACTCTATTCAGTCGGAGGGGTTTTAATTGTGCTTTTGGTAGGTAAAATGTCAATACCTTTAATAGCGAATATGTTTTCCTCTAGAAGTGGCAAGTAATTTACAACCTATTTTGATTTGCAATCTGTCACATTAAAACGATTCGTTTATAGTCCTCCGCCGGTGCAACCGGTTTAAATAATGATTACCTATCACTGATAATGATTAGGATTGTATCATTTTTGGTAGTCAAAATCGATTTGTTGATAACAAGGAAGCAGATACTGGATTGAAATCATTTCTTCGAATCAGGTAGGTATTGTAAAAGCCTTGACTGTGAGCCACTCAAATCTAAGATCCGTAACCTCTTTAAACTCATTGCTTAAGACTCATGTTGTGCTGATTTGTTCATCCATTCACACGTTTTGTTGCGCCCATACGCGAAATGTTGATGAGATAAGCGCGAGTTCACGGACCGCCAACAGAATCCAATATCTTACAGAGAGAGTGGTCGTGACTACACGGACCGCTAACAAGGGTTTGCAGGTCATTAGAAATGGTAGAGGACGTTAACGAAAAAGGATTGGGCAGTGTGTCAAGCACCTCTGCAGATGGACCTTTAGAAGCATGTCGAGAAATAAATTACAACATCGATTCTAGAATCCACCACTAATTAAAAAGAAGAGGAAGGAGAAACAACTATTAAAAGTACAATTACAACCAAACTTGAAGAGCGAAGAAGATAAATAGATCCTAACCGTAGAAGCGTCTTTGGTAAATCAAGACATCTTTGAGGTTTTTTGTTTGTTTTCTCCGCCACAGTATGGTGACTATGGTGAATCTGGAACCGAACCTAAAGATGAAAGAGAGGGGCTACGTGTATTAGGTCGCATTCATTCTTCAACCAATGTTGAAGTCAAAACTCGAGTCACACTCGAAGCAAGCTATTTATATGCGAAGTGTAACGGGAGCTAGCTAACGCCTTCAAATCGCTATTGTAATACTAAGAAATGGCCTGTTCGATTTTTAATAGCACACATGGTTAGTCACGATTTTAATTAGATTGCGGTGGTTTGAACGATTTTAAGGGTGGTTTAAGGGTTTAAAAAAACCTGGTTCGTCCTTGTCTCATTCTTTAGCATGTTTCTCCAAAATTTTGTTGCTCTGATATTTTTTGGGTCACTGGCCGATTAATTGCGTTGAAAAAGGTGGCAGCGTCAGTCTGGCAGGAGATAAGCAGAATTAATGGGTTACACGTTTCGTTTCTTATGAGTTGGATCCATTTCGTGACGCATTCTGACAACCGCTTAAGCAGAGGGGTCCAGCAAAACTTGCAGGAGAGTACGAACGACGATTAGCCGCCATTTTCCAAGCACTGAAAGCGCATCTAGCTACAGAAGAGTCGCGTTAATAATCAAAAAGAAGGAAAATCGTGTTACAGCAAAATTAAATAAATCTAGCGGGCGCAAAGTAATAGTTTCAGTGTCTACAATTAAGTAAACGGACTGTAGTTTAATATTTAATAAATTATGACGTAATCTGGTCGTCAACTTCAACTGTTTTGTTCGTGGTTTAATGAACTTTCGTTATCAAATTTATGTTCGACGGGAGCTTCAATGGTGAGGTACGTGGTTAGCAATTTCTGAGGAAAAACCAATTCGCCTTTTTTAAACGAGTGCCAGATTTTTCTATTCAATGAGTTCCAAGAGGTATGATCGTTCTGCAATCGAGCCGGAGGCGCAGAAATGTTCGATATCATGTAAAATAAGGTAAAAGCATCTTTCTTATAGTTGTGTATTTAATTTATTACCGTAAATTTATGGATAAAAAGGTTTAAATTACTCTCTTTTTGAATAGTTAAAAAGAGGAACCCTTAAAGAACTCAGTTAGGTTATTTATGGATCCATCACGGGATCGGTAGCTAAAAGAGAATCAAATGAATATATAAATGAAAGGAGAAGTTGTTTTTTTCAAATTTATTCAATAATGTTGTGTAAACTACGTCATGCGGCCGTTTTATTTGCTTTCAGCAGCTATAGTAACGTTGGGTCACTCTGTATATGTTTAATTTCGATCATGGTATTTAAGTTTGAAGTCAATGTGACTTTGTTTAAGAATTATTTGTTGCTTAGTTTTGTTTAAACAATCGTGTAGTATTTTGATGTTATTTTATTGTGCATGTAGAAAGATTACGAACACTTAGAAATAAAATTTAAATCCGGCCATTGCGATAAGAAACTTGTTATTGCTGCGTAAGATAATTAGTTTGAAGATAAGGAGGTTTCGCCGGTAAGGAAACACGGTTTTTTTTGTGGACGTTGAAACGTAGCCACTTATTATTTTGCAGCATTTGAGCTATAACATTTTGCAGAAGTTAGTTCAGTGGCTTTAAGACATTTTTATTAATCCGTTTAAAGTGTATGTTTAAGTCGAATTAAAAAATTGAAGTTTACGTCGGAGTACTGTGTGTATCGGGTAGCTACCGCCTTTCTTTAAGGTTTTCGAGTATCACTTACGATGAGTTTTTTCCTACCATCAAAGAGCCAATCTGTAATTGCAAGGAACCCAGAGTCATCTAAATCGCAATTTAAATGCAATCAAAGAAGTGAAGTTCCGAAGAATCATCTGGTGTTTGTGTTGGTGCGTCATTTATTTAAAATCCATGTTACGACCGGATAATTAGGATTTTTAACACTGAGGTAATAATGTTTCAATCGATCGCTTGTTGCGTGGTATATGTACTCTGAGCCTGAGTGCCTACTTTTATTTCAGCGTTACTGATTGATTCTGTATAACAAATTTGTTTCATCTTTAAAGGTTCTATGTAGTGTTTATCGAGTCAAAATTATGACCCAGGAGATAAGAGTTTTCATGTTTAATTTTTCTGTTGGGTCATGCCAGGAATTTTTGAGACGGTTCAATTTAATAAAAGTAAGTTCTTATCGAGATTTTTCGTACTAGCGGATACTGGACGTGCCCTGGAAAAATTATAATCATTTCGTATAAAAGATTTTGTTAGCACCTGTGTTTAATTAAGCCGGTTGGACATATAGAGCGAATTTGATAGCTTTGTTGATTTTTTTTAGAACTGTCACCAAGGATGTTTCGGTGATTTCATTTCAACTAAAAAAGGCAGTTGTTCACTTTCTTAAAAGAGGGTGTTTACAAGCGAAGTTGTTACATTTCGGGAGTTACAAAAGCTTGATCGTACTATTAAATTTTGACAGTTCTCGTTCTTATCTTACAAACCAAGAAGCTATAATAGAGCCCGACGTGCATTCCTCATCGAATAAGAGCCTCTTTCGAAAATATGTCTTCGCAAAATTTGTAACGATTTACGTTCTCCATTACTAAGGATTTATTATTGTTAACGGTATATTTACTTGTTGAAAGATCCTCGCTAGGATCCTCGTAACATTTGAATAGATGGCTGCCTCTATTGTTGGAACGCAATTTTACCACGCAGTAGTTGTAGCTTGTTCACTTTCATTTTCCTCTTTCTTTCGTGAGCCGTAACAAAGTGGATTTCGTTTGAACAAACAGCTGAGGCGTTAGTTAGAACGCGTGGAAATCTAATTGCCATCATCCATATTGATTAATTTTTGGATTCTGGAATAATTATTGAACGGGTTCTCCTTTAACTCCGTACAGAGGATATAATTGCGTTTTTTTCTTCCTTATTGCGAGTATCGCCGTTTGCATTTCATTGTCTGATGCCACTAAAAATTACTCTGCGAAATTTGCCCCCAGATTCTTAGGACCATTTACTGTTCGCCGTAAAATTGGGTAGTTAACAGATTCTAAGGGAAAATCTTCTGGCACTTAGCAAGATCTCAAACCTTACATTGAACCCTATGATCACAGTTAGACGTTCTTGGATTGTTCGTTTGTTGGCGGTTTTGCTTCAAAGATTTTGACGTATTCTTTTTACGAGATTCGACTTTAATATTTATTTATGCTCCATATCTCTTTCTTTCGTTTTCTCCTTATTCTTCTGGTGGTTTGGTTGGATACAGGAGATGATCTCCGGATCGGAGCAACAACATCGGTTAGGGCATTTTTCCTGGTCATTTTCTCTTTCTTTTGTCTTTATCTTGTTTAGTGTGTAGGGGAAAGGTTTCCTGTGATTTTTAAGTAGGGAGAGAGGGGAGTTTTTCGGTTTCCTTGATCTTTGGGCAGCATTTGAGGGTGCTGGATCCTTTTTTTCACCCAAAACGTTTTCGTTTCGTGGTAGTTAGAGAAGTATTGTGTTGCAATACGTTTTGGTTTGGTGTTTTGGTAGTGTCAAAATACATAAAATGTGCAGGGTAATCTAAAAAAATATCTTGTTGAATTGTCTTCACTGTTGTAATTCTGGGGAAATTTGTTCCATATTTGCTACCAAAATCGACCTCGTAGCACCAATAATAAGGTTGCCAATAGTGCCAATTTTAGAACACACTGTATAGTGCTGTTTTTCTGAGCAAATTTGGCAAAACTGTTGTTTATTCTGCTTTGAAAGCAGTATTTTTCTTCGATTTCCTATATCGTTTTGCACATTATAAGTTAGTTGGCGTGGAAGTTTCCGACCAACCCCAATATTAAGGTGTTGGGAGTATTTCTAAATAAAATTAATTAATTAAAGTTAGTTGGCGTTAGACGGTTAACCGTAACACAAACTTTTAAATTCAAGTTTCAATGGTCTTCCCTTATTTAACAATTAAGAGTTGGTATTACTTTTTAAAAAACATCTACAAATCGATAAAACTGTTTGAATAAGATCAGTTGTAAGTGGGCCGTAACTTCCAGGAAATGAAATGAAAAATATTTATTTTTATACAACAGTCATAGAAAATAAATCAGTACAAGTACTAAAGATCCATTAATACTGTCTCGAGTGCGGTACCTTGAGAGTAATATAGTTACCATCATCAATCTTGGGAAATATTGTACGTTCTCTTAAGGAACTTAAGGTATCAATGGAACACAATACCTACATCTATAATTGGCGCAAGGATTTATTACTAAAATATCTTCCGGTATCCTTAGCTTTGCTTTCCTTCAGAAACTTTGCAAGACTTCTAGAATGACTTAAAATTTTCATTCTTATTCGCCACAGTTGCAGAGAACACTTTTGAAATTTGTTCCGTCTGTCATGTGCAATTCTATGCAGAGCAGGAAATTTACTTTCCCAAACTAAGTAACTTATTAAACTTATTTATAATGGAAAACCTACTTCCGTAACTCCAGCTACCACGCCATACAGCAAGTTTAACTGGAACACACGTTAAGTGGTAATACAACGAAGCGATTCGGTTTAATGAACGTTTTTATCGCCGGCAGAAAAGCTGTCGAAGCCTTCTCTTTCCACGTCAACCTTTGTTAGGGTTTTTTTGATCGGTTCCGCAAATAACTATTAATTGATTTACGATACGCTCGTTGTACGAATCGAATTTTTGTAGGAGCCTTCACGAAACTGTTAGACAAATGAACGTTGGATTCGAACAAAATATAATGAAACGGTAATTTACACTTCTTAAAGTGCTTTGAAACCGAAATTTATTGTCCTCTTTAACATTGGATGTATGGAGAAGACACTGATGGTAAAGTTTAAAAGCACCTGTTCCGCCTTAACGTCTAACCAAAGATCAACTTCAAAAGTTATTTTTGAACGTCGGACGGAAAGGTTCACTTACAACGCAGGTAGAAACATGAGTAGTAAGAGAAATATCTGAGCCGAATAGTCGCATCAGTTATATCTGCATTAGCATTTGACGTAGAGCACGAGGCGATATATGGAAACGCTGCTGATTAAAGCCCAGAGAAGCGCCAAGAAACTGCCAAAAAGTCTTATGCCTTCTTAATTAGGTTCACCAATATCAGATAAACAAGTAATCAGATAAACGGGTTGGCAGATAACAGCTTAAATGAGAAACAGACTCTGGTTATCTGTTTACTTGTTTACCTGTTTATCTGTTTACCTGTTTATCTAATTGCGGTGAATCGGTTTAGGAAGGCATAAAATACAGACAGCTTCACCTAATCCATAGTTGCTCTTGGAATTCCTCTGTACTGTAATCGGCGTTTCCATATATCGCCCCGTGTCCTGCGTCAAATGCTAATTCAGAAAAAAAAATAAAAAATGAAAATTTACGTTACAAAAAAATCTTATTAACTTCTCTATACAATTGAAATTCCCCAGTTTAAATCAACAAAATAATGATTACTGAATCTTAAAACATGTTTCCATAAATAAATTGATATTCCGGACAAAAATTCGCACGTATAGGGCCAAGTACAAGTAAAACATGTGAGGCAACTTTGACCTTGCATCAATTATACGTCGACGCCAAGAAGTGAGCACAGTTCTCGCATTCACAACCTGCAAATAAACAAAGGAAAACTTCCCAAGCCGCAGAGCTCGGTATATAATTAATTGACTAATGCCTGAAGGGTCTCGCTCTACTCGTAATATGCTTGTATACCAGGTACGTTAAATAATCGGCTAACCCCTCCAGAAGGAACAACATTCGCGTATCAAACTCGATCATAACTTAACCGAGATGTCAAAAATATTAAATAGGTACTAAAGTTAACAAATCACTTGAATGTGATATCATTTAACGCAGAAGGGGCAGAATAGTTATTAATTAATACGCTAAAGGGTTACGGAAGAGACACACTTGTACGTCAACAGAATTGTAGATAAAGCATCTCCAAAAATTAAGCTGGTTCTTACAGTTGAAATAAATTTGAATTTGAACTAACATTAAAACTAATCATTGAAACCCTAGAAGGTATCAAAGCTAGAGCTATAGGGATAATTATTATAGATGAAGCAATAATTGTCATTGTCATATAACAGATAACAGCCAAATCTAAACAAAAGGTACACTTGAATTGCGGAAAATACAAATGGTGGTACTTAGATAATCCAGAAAAAAACGCAATTAAATCCTCCCTATTGGAGTTTTTAGATGAATCCCTCCTAATTATTCCAAAATCGCTTCCGGCGTGGTTTAAGTCCGGTAATCACTGATCTGACCTGCGCTACAACTTATTTGTGAAAATGAGTAGCAATGCTAAACTCAACCTTCCAAAATTGCCACCGACACTTGACGATGCTGGCCTTCATTCCCTACGAGTGTACCTCTAAATCCAAGAGTGGATAGGAAACTCTGGAACCCCTCGAATGGGGTTGCAAACGAGATTTTGATTTTTGACTACGGAATTCGGGTCGAATCTCAAAGACAAATCCTGAACTGTTTGAGGGAAATCAATGGTAAATTGATCAAAAAAACCTGTAGTTCCAATAATTTGCATGAAATCTAGTTTTGTTGCTCAATTTAAGGGGGGGATAATGCTGTGTAAACAATATCGGTTTGGGATGTTGAGGTTTAGGTCCAGGCACTTGGGATGATACCTAATTATTAATCAAATGCTCATTTCAACTCATTAAGGGCCGGTTGTACAAAGGCAGTTTAAACCTCCCTTGGAATTAACCAGTGGATTATGGTCTAAGATTGGTTGAAATTTGATAAAACGTCAAATTTCAACCAATCATATGTCTTAATCCATTGCGTTAATCTAAACGAGGTTTAAACTGCATTTGTGCAACCGGCCCTTGAACAATTTCGTGAGATTATTTACGAATAAATACAGGACGATTTTGCGTATCTGTTTGTTGATTTATTTCACTGTAAAAGAAAGAGTTTTTTTTCAATTATGGTTCAGAAAAATTTCTGTTATCAAATTGTTGTGCTCATGCATTTGTGACAGCTTCGACTTAATTTATTAGGCGTAGCGTTTAGTTTATAAAGGATTAATGCAAGTTTCTAGATATAAGGGGGATTTTTAATCAGAAAAAGAACGTTTGTTTTCATAGAGTTGTTACAGTTTAGATAAGATGATTCCGAGTAAAGTTTGGCGTACGTGCCAGAGTACGCGTCCTGTCGCAAGTTGTTGATTGGTTCGTTTCCATCGAAGGGGGGAAGTCCGTGTAAATACAGGAGCCGAGTTGTTCTTTTAAGAAGGTTTTTTGTCAAGTTCGAGGACTTTTTGCCAGTTTCGAGGCTGAGTTGCGGCATTTTAGAAGAAAGTGCATCAAATTCGAGGCCCAGCTGCGTTTCTTTGAAGAAGTCATTTGTCAATTGTAAGGTCAGTCTGCCGACCTTTTTATAGAAAGAACTTGTCGTCACGCTTCAAGGGCAAGTTTGATTTGTTTTGAACTTTGAGAAGACACTCGTATCGACGTTTAGTATGGCAGAAATACTTGCCTCGTTTCGTTGTTAAACAATTTCGTCCAAGGGAATTGAGTGTGTACTGGGATTAGCAGTTTCATTGAAGATGCAAGTTAAATAAGTGTTTTAATTTCAGAATTCTTGAAGTGTTTTCTTAATATGTTCTGCAGTTTTTGAAATATTTTGCTCAAATTTGAATATAAGTCAATGGTAGTGACAATCTACAGGGTGTTGTTCTTCAGGGGTGATGTTCCATTTTCTACCCTTGAACTTTTTTTCGGTGCGCCACTGGTAGATTGTAAAATAAGAATTTAATTTTCGGATTTGTTTAAAAAATTTTTTGTATTTTGTAATGTTTTCGTATTTGCGACCGTTATAAGGTAAACAATATAGATCACTTTTCGCTATAAATGAATGAAGTAAAAATTTTAAAATGGTTCAATAGGCCCTGGATTTATTGGGATAATTTCTTGGTTTTATTAGTCTTGACAGTTCGCATTTGAGATTATATCTTGTGTTTGCATGTGTACGGTGAAATTATAACATCCTGTATATCGGTAACGAAGAGTTTGCAGATGTATATTCATATGAACTTTTAGTCATAAAATCAGCCAAAGAATTAGCCCCTTCCGTATTTACATCATGTTTAAAGACACCTTGTATATTAGGCTGTACATACTTGTTCAAAATAAGGCGTTTCATTTTTTTAAATACTGATAAGAATTTTATACTTCCTAACATCACTGACTGTAATCTCCTAATGACCCTCAACCAATGTGCTCAAATTCCATGTTCCGATCGCTTAAGGTATAGCAACCCTCCCTTCAAAAATGATTAATAGTGACGATGGCTTAGATGAAGTTTAGAATCGATAAAAACGACATTGTCGGGATTCAGTAAATCTAGATTTTAAACTAACCCTTGAACCCGACAATTAAAACCCTAAAAGAAAATCAAAGGTAACCCCTCTTTCTTGATAAACTAAAATGTACATAACCCTTAAATAAGAGGGGTGATTATAGATGAATGCAACAATCGTCGATTGAGATTGTAATACGAAAAATATCAGCCGAAACCTAAAGAAAAGGTACCCTTCAATAACGGAAAAGGCAAATACCGGTACTTACGATAACAAGAAAAAAACGCAATTATATCCTCCATATTGGGGTTTTTAGGCGAATCCGTTCACTAATTATTCCACAATCCCCAATTTAATGAATTCAATTGCCAGAGATTAATAAAATATGGATGATGGCAATTAAAATTCCATGCGTTCTCAACTAACGCCTCAGCTGTTGGTTAATGAAGTGTCACCCAATACGGTTCTCGACAGAAAGGAAGTGAAAACCGAAACGCAGTGCGCCCTAAAATTGCGTAGTTCAAATTCCAACCATGGGTGGAGTCATCTATTCAAAAGTTACGAGTATGTCTTAGAATTAGGTATGTCTTAAAAATGTTAACGAAACGGAACGAAATATGAACGAAATTTTCTGAGTGTAATTTTCACCTAATCTGATCCTCATTGGTCGGTATTTACAAAATAATAGCATGCCAAATACCTTTAGTATAGTTTGATTTTCTGTGCATTTTAAAGGGAGGTCTCTACTGTCACTGTTTTGTTCGACATTTTGGATTAAAATCTTGGGATTTGAGAAGGGTATCAAAATGGTTATCATATAATCTCCAGTACTTTGAGTTATAAGAGCTGAAACGAAGGAATATCAGAGACTTGTTATAGTCTCTGAGGAATATGCACTTCAGTTCAATTCGTCTTACATGAACATCAATGCTGTTAACCAAAAGCAATGCACTAACCAAACTTGGAATATAAGCTATGAACGGTTGCTGAATACGCTCCACTTAGATTCAATTACCTACCTACTTTCATAGTTTGAATTTCAATTAACGCTTCACGCTACTCCGTCCACCTCGGGGCGTAGATTTGTGTACATGAATACTTGGCTCTACTGCAGTATCTCTTCATGATGCGAGTTGTGTAAATTTTATGGTAGAAACATAATCAAAATACACGAGACGGACTTCCTCTTTCGAAATGCGATGAACTGACTAAATTTGCCTACATACGTCAGCATTTCCCTTCTGGGATATCGTCGTCGTTACCATTGAAGCTATACACAAAGACTTGTGCATTCGTCGGCACTAACATTATTTGATTTCAAACATTTTACCTTTCATCTAATGTGAATTACCAACTTTATAAATTATTCAACCGAAGTAGATAAAGTGTTAGATACTTGTTTGAATTTATAACTGTTCAAAGCATCACCAAGATACCCCTGATTTTAAACTCGCATTTGTTAAGATAAAGCGATAATTGTTTCAACATTGACGACTCGAGATTCAAAGATGAGAATCTGGCATTTAGGATTCAAATTTCCAACTTCTATCCAAAGAGACTATAACGGGAGCTCGTTAAGGGATTGTATTTGATTGTAATTGTACTCCATTTTCTTATTTTGTATGAAAATATGGCACTGACTTTGTAACTACGTTTGAAAGCTTGGGGCGCCATTGAGTCGTGAGGTATTGCGTCGTTGGTTCGGATTACAAGGAGATGCAGTCGTAGTTAGCGCGAGAAATGCTAACTCAACGGGAAATTACTCCACGTTGAGTTAAGTTGTTGCTGTCAAAGAATTTGATTGCACATAAAAATTAGTTTTTATTGGTGGAGAATGTTTGTGTCCCGGAATGGGTGTCACTCAAAAAGGATAAGTATTGGGAAGTCATGAGGTATTCCGCGATCAACTTTGAGCTAAGTGAAATCAGCCACCTGACTGCGCTAGAAAAGTTTGGTGGTAACCTTCATATTCAAGTGATAAACCTATTACGCTAAATCTGAACCATATTATAAACTATTACATTAATAATATAGACTGGTTCACTTTTCGAAGTTTTTCTGTGCTAGGAGCATTTCAGACAACATTTGGCCAACAAGGCTTTTTTTTACTAATTCGTACCTGCTGAACACGAATATCGATGTTGGCATATCGAAATCTGAACAAGGAGTTCAGAATTCAAGATGGCGGCCAATTTCCGAAAATGTTGATCTTTTCACCTTTGCGACCAATTTTTTCGATCTAAAAATGGATTATAATGTTATTCCTGACGGAGGTACGGCACGATAATAATAGTTAACAAATGTTTAAACAATGATTCCATAGTTTTTCCAACGTCAAAGTGCGTAAAAGTGGATAATTTTTTCATAGTACCTACTGTATGGCTACTGTTTAAATTTGTTCATATCGTGTAATTATTATATTATACGAACAATAATGTAAAGGTTTAACCCACAAACAATGAAACTGCGTCACTTTAAATAAAGTTTATTTGCGAGACTGGGAATATCATTGCGAAATACAAATAGCGGGAGCATTTAAACAGGCGAAATTAATCGTAATATTTCAAAGATAAATGGAATTATAAAAAGTTAATGCCAATGTCGCACTTCTGAGGCGGTTGATTGTGGGCAAATGATTTTTTTTATATTCTATGGACATTTACCGTCTAATTACATAATTTTGAATTGAACTTTAAGGAACCATTCATTTTACAAGACCGAGGAGTATTTTTCAGTCACCCATGTAATTGAAGCGTTAAAACGATGTAGCTTACTTTCGTCAAGCCAGAAGATGACGGAGTCGAAACTAGTCGCTCAGTCAAATTTCAACTTTGGTTTGGTGTTTTCATTAGTCAACTGGACTACGATTTAATTCACCTCATTTCGGGTAGAGTAACAAAATGGATATCTCCCTTTCAAGAAAATGGCCGTTTTTTAGTGATGGGGCACTTTAAGGGGTAAGTAAATAAACAGAATTGCACATTCACAGCTCCCTGACGTTTTAAAAATCGGGGACTGATCTTGAAGTTTGTGCTAATTAAGCGCGCTGCATTTGACACTAGACCCAATCTAATCAGACGAGGTTTGCTGCAACACATCTGATCAGCTACCGGTATTTATACTCACTCAAATGGCCGAGCTGAAATTTCCAAATTCGGTTGTTACATGGAATTTCGGATCAATCGCAAAAGGCGGAACAAACTGCACGGCCTTGCAGCTCAACATTGGGAAGCTAAAATCTGTTAGTCCCCTGTTTCCCCATGCGAGGACTGTCGGATGTTACAAAAATAATCCACATATCTCTATCGGAACAATTTGGAACTTTACAACTGTATGTTCGGCACCCGGTTTTCTTTATTGGTGGTCAAACGGCTCCACAAATCAAAACATTACTTTATCTTCTATTTCCCACTCCTAGAAGAAACAAATAAATCCGGAAGTCACGGTTTTCTAGTAACGAAGCGCCCAATTACTCGTCCATATATCGGGTGGTCACCAAAGTTGACTTCCTCCCTCAATGTTCGGTGCGTTCACCAACTCGCTACCACGAAGAGATTTTTGATGGGTGCCGTTCGATACGCCGCCGCAATTCCTATTGACATTTGGCGCTGTAGTCGTGTCTTGAGTGCTACTCCCCATACCTCACAGCTGTACAGCACCACGTTGTCGACTGCTGCTGAGAGCACCCTCCCTCTGCTTTCGCGCGGATCTCCGCAGTTCCAGAAGAGCCGCTTATTCTGTGCAGTCGTGCGGCTGGATTTTTCTATGGCTCTCTCAACATGCATGATGCACTTGAGATTTTTATGTATCCTCAACCCGAGGTATCGATGTGCCCTGTCCCGGCTACCTCCACCGCCACCTGGGGTAATCTCCTCCTCCCGGCTAACAGTGCCGCTTGGGTTTTTGCCTCCACTAATTTGGAGACCATGATCCTCCATCCAGTTTTGGATTTTGCCCGCCGCCTGATTTGTATCTTCCGCTGCCCAAGCGAGGCTTCTGTTGCAACTCACTATCGTCAAGTCCTCCGCGTATGCGCCACCAGGCAGTTAGACAACTATGAACAAATTTTATTATATTTTGAGGCACCCCCTCCCGATTGAGCGCCTGTAGTATGATTCGCGTGGGGATTGTGTTGAACGCATTACGGACGTATAGTGAGGACACCCCCGCCACCTCCCTAGCTCTCCACGTTCCCCCCATTGCCTTGTCAGCGATTGAATGTATCTTCTGGAGGGCGTCCTTGGTACCTTTCCCTTTCCGAAGGCCGTATTGCTTGCTCGATAGTACGAGGATTCCATTGAGTCTCCTGATTGAGATCCACTCGAGGAGCTTCCCTATATGACCTATAAGTGCTATTGGTCTCGTGGATCCCGGGTGATTCTTGGGTATTAAAACTACCGACGCTTTCTCCCGTGGTCATCACTAAGGTGAATGTTGGTCTCAGCATACCTGGCGCCTCGCGTGCGAGCAGCGCGACGAACTCCGGGAGGAAGTGGTCTGGTCCTGGCGCCTTCTTTCTGGACATTATCTTCGCCGCTTCTCTTATCTCCTCGTCGGGGACCACCTCAGCTGTCAACACAATCTCAATCAACAATCTCTTCCTCGGAACCGACGACTTTCTGCCTCCGCCCTAGTTTTCCGGATATAATTTTATATGCCTTGCCCCAAACGTCGTTGTCTAGGTCTGCGCAGAGCTTTTCAATATTTTTTTACTGCGTTCGATGGCGGTCTTAAATTCTTTCCTGCGGGCTCTGTACTATTGCTTGGTTCGCTGTCTGTCACCATCCGCCCTCCTGGCCGATCTGGCGACCTCTCTGATCTCTCCTTGCTTTGATGCATAGGCGTCTGGTCTCCGCTACTTCCCTGGTCCACCAGTACGTGCCCTTTCGTACATAGCCGGGCTTCAGGCATGACCTCCTCCGCCAGGCGGCGCATCACCCGATCCAGATCCTGCTGTGTCTGCGGCCTCTACGCCGTGGCCCTCAGGATGCTCCCCAGCTTCTCTTCGTCAATTTTGTCGGCCTTTCACCTGGTCCCGGTTTTTTCAGGTTTTTTACGGTATTCCGCGGTTCTCCAGCATCCAGGTTATATATGTGTGATCGCTGAGGGTCTCCTCCTCTTCGACTGTCCAGTCGCAAATGTCGCGAGCTATAGAGTTTCTGTCTCCCCTCTCGAATGTGTGGCGATTGCCCTCGTTCACAACGACGAGGTCCATCATTTCCACATCCGAGCCGCGCCTGTTCGTTGCAGGAGCTCCCCAAGAAGTGGATGCGGCATTTAGATCACCTGCCAGTATAACTCGGCCCCCGCTCACTCCTGTCATTTCTCGAGTCACCCCCTCTAGATCGCTCCTCAACTCTTCGAGAGAAAGAAAAGACACAAAGTATATCACTTAACTAGGTTGTTCTACAGTTTCGGTATTAGCGGGGCGCTACCTCCTACGTGTTGCTTAGGGACTAGCCTGCTGGCTCACCTGCCTTGTTGCGCCTGTCATAAGGGCACGACATCGTCCAAGGCTAGTGACCTTCTGCTTCGCACATACCTTCATTTTTTGTTATTCTGACACTTGTTCTTCAGATGTCCCGCTTCTTCACAGTTGAAGCAGCGTTTCTCTCTGGGCACATCTTCCCTGCACTTGTGGCCGTCTTCCTGTATTTCCCAGCACTTTCTGCATTTGATTATTTCCACCCTCTTACTCAATCTGCATGAGGCTACACCCACCCAGACCCGTTTCAACGTGTTTAGCTGGGCCGCTGCCGTTTTGTCTGCATATATGGTGGCTATTCTGATGTGCCCCTCCGCCACTTTCAAGGGTTCAAAGTCGACTTTGCCGGCTGCGCCCAGGACTCCAAGCACCGCCTCTTTCACTTCCTTGTCCTGCATTAGCTGGTCAATATCTCTTAAGGTGAAAGATCACCCTCTCTCCTCTTCTTCATTATCCTCGTCTCTCTCTGTAATGACGGCCTCCAGCCTGATTAACTTTCTGACGAACTCGGGGTACCTTCTGTTCTCTCTCTTCCTTCTCGGTACCCATGACCACATTCTCGCTGTCACTCTACCCCTCTCGGCATTCTCCTCCCTTGGCGGTATTCTCCACCACTCTCGTCCGCTGAGCGGGCTTCAACTATCAGAGCCTGTAACTCCACTCTTCTGATCTCGTCTGCCTTCATTTCTCTTTTGCACATTCCCTCTTCTCCTTTCCCTGTTTTCCTTCTGCGTCGGCGCTGCCTCCAACTGTGCCTTGCATTTCGATAAACTTCCTCACGTCTTCACTAGCGAGTTGCGACAATGCACTCCTTAATTTCATTGTTATCTCTTTAATGTCTTTGGCTGTGTTTTTACAGATCTTGCGGTCCAATTTCACCACTTTAACCTGCACCATATGGATCAACTGCAACACCTTTTCGTTGAGTGCCCTTGTATTTACGCCTTTAGGCGGGGGCAGACCCTCCGTCAGTAATAACCACTGCTTTTTTGGGGTTCCTATGCCATCCTTTCTCCTTTCTTCCTCCGGCCAATTGAGTTCCACCTGGCCAACATTACGCGGGGAGGTCGATTTCGCGCACTGGATTAGCCCACAACAATAGCTCCGCTTAAGGGGTGCGACAACCCCATCGAGTGGGGTGTCCCTGGACGCGGCTTCGCGAGACCGACCCAACGCCATCATAACGAACCCTCTACGATTTCCCGTTTGGGTTCTATGTCCCTATCTGTTGTTATCGCGCCGATCACGCGCTGTTTACTTAATACGAGAAAAATAGGGCGCGTTTCAAATGCAACCTCCCCCTCGAATGTGGTGTCAAACGATGCGTAATAAGGAGAACTACCCTATTGCCCAACCTATCGCCCTTCAAGTGGTTATCACACCAAAACTTATTCGGTTATCGCCGGCCTACCCCTGGAGCGATAAAGTTGACCCGGTGCGGGTTCGGCTCGTCTTGGCAAGGGCTTTATTATGCTACTATCTTCTACCTTGTAACTGTTTTCCTTCCGGCAGTCGGCGCCCACGTGCTCACAGCTCTCGTTTAATTTTGCCCTTAAACTTTAAAAAATCACAACTTGTTTTTGGTCCGATTTTAACGGGTTAACTTTTAAAATGCACCTCTCACTAGGTCGCTGCTTCCTGTACTGTAGGGGTCTATCAAACCGACACTGAAAACGTTGACACCCTATACTTACCGTTGGCAACTCTGACAAAAATCTACAAGCAGAGCCACCTACATTTCAAGTCGAAACGATGGACGTTTCGCGGCACCTTTGAATTTGGATGGCAGTCGGCTCGATACGGATGGCACGAATGAACTCCTACGTTATGCAATCGATTCTTATATGTGGTGGAACGTGAGACATAATCGGGAAGGGAATTGAATAAAAGACAGAAATTTAGTGCGTAATAAATGACAAGAACAAATAAATATATTACGCACTCAACAAGACTATGCCAGGGAAACCTTCTACGGGACAAAAACCCCGGCATAGGCCACACAAATACATGAAATAAATCACCTACAGCAATAAAATGCATGAAGAAAATACACATAAATAAAACATTGTATGATAAAAATCAGACAATCAAAACAAATGCAATTAAACAAGTTCATCAAATCAAAATAACACAAGACATCAGTGGAAAACATGATAAGTCAATTCAGTACAAAAACACATCAAAATACCTGTACGATCAATTGAGATAACACAATTCGTAAAATAATGAGGAAGGGGTTTAAAGAAAATCTTTTTAACACGTTTTTGTATTTGTCTGTTGCGGCTATCGATTTCGACCTAACTGGTCATCTTCAGCCCGAGTCGTACAATAATAAATTGGCATGTACATAGGAAACATCAAAATGGTGTGGCTCTACTCCAGCCTTCAGTTAACATAATTTTATTTAACATGCTCAAGCAAAACATATTTTAAATAGTGTAAATGTAGTAAATGTTAATGAGAGGGCCTCTACTCGCATTGCTAAGATACTAAGAACTGAAATCCGCACGAGACGAGTAGGCAACAGATACAGCGAACAATCAAACTGTATTAGGTACTTCCCTCACGGAATAGTTACGGATCAACCGAACATAGCAACATCGCACAGATAATCAACTCCTCGTGAATAACAGAAATAAATACTCGTACTTAACTAAACAAAACAATGGCATAATCACCCGTACAGTATAACAAACACGATTGATCTAACGGTACTCAAAAACAAAAGCATGGGGTACGTCATATTTATATCGCAGTTTATGCAAAATCAGCAAAATGTAAATACACCTTCAAAACACCCCCATCAAAATAATCAAGAATAAAAAAACCGGGAAAGCGTGATGCCCTCCGTCGACCTCGTCATTCTCCCCTAGCTTCCTTACAAAAATCCCCTAGTATTCGGCATCTGCGCAAAGCGGTCGATTGGTTATATACAGAGCATATCATATTTTTGTTTCAGATGTAAAGGTGTGTTGCCTAACCATAAGGGTGGATTATCACAGTACTTTCAAAAAGTTTTTAAAATCAAACACTCACAAAACACACTTTAAAGGCCGTAAGTAACCTTACCTAACCCTTAACCCTTAACCCAACTTAAACCTCACTTAACCTAAACCTAACCTAACGTAATCTAACCTAAACCTAATCTAATCTAACCTAACCTTAACCTAAACCTAACCTAAACCTATCCTAACCTTACTTAAATCTAACCTAACCTCCGAGGCCTTTCCGACGATACCTCTCACGCCTTCCTACGACTTTCCGTTACCGAAATTCGCATTTTAGCGACGACGAGCGCCGCGCCCCGTCGTCACTTTCAGTTGACTAATGTAAACAAACTAAACTACTAATCCTTAAAGAAAGAGTAGGGCATTAGTCTCAAAAAATCTTAATATAATAGTCGTCCATCATCTACTAGAGGCAGAAGCGCACACGACAGTCGAGGGCCATCAAACGCATTTCAAAATGGGTATTACAAGCTTGTTCTGGGAAAATAAGGATGTTAAGATAACAATTTATTCAATAACCTTTAGTTCATTCTTTACCATTCATTGCTTGTTAGTTCAAATATGGAAGCTTTACAGTTGAATGAAGTATTTGACCATCCAGCCCTCTCAAACTGGAGAGGATAACGATCTCTTCACGACGAGAGGAAATATTCTATTTATTTCGAGATTCTTTCTCAGTCTAACCGAGACCGATGTCAATCGAAATCTAAATGAAGTGTAAATAACACGCTCATGAATTCTGTTTATTTTTCGTTAATGAAGTTTTATAACGTCAGAATTTGTTGACGTTCGCTCTGCGGTTCTCGTTTACAGAGTTCTTTTAATAAATATAAAATTTAATTTGCAGCTCGCGGTGTCAGTTATGAGGGACAGAAGGGCTCATGAACTTTTTTTTCAATTTCATTGTTCCGAACGACTTCATCGACACATTCACGGGCAAAGTTATCTTGAAGTGCGCATTCACATTTACATGACGGTTAACATATTCAAATTTAAAAAGCAGCTCAAAAAAGATTTTTACCTGTTGTCGGAGAAAAGTTTGTATGCATTATTCAGGATCGTAAATTCATCCCGAACCGGTTTCTATGGAATAACTTTGTGCAGTGAAAACAACGTTTCTGTCCTACAAAGCTTTTTACATGACGTTTAAGTGAAATTATTTTTTTCTCCCAGAAACTTCTCGTAACCATTCGTCTTCTTTACACTCGTTTTGATATTAAACAACTCATCCATCATTTTTTTTATTTATTTATTCATGGTTTTAATTACGCGTGCAGTGGTTAGCGTAAAATAGAATGGTGCTTTTTGTAATTAAAAAAGAACAGCCACTGAGTTCATTAATTGTGGGATTAAGCTGTCAACAAGTATAAGCCTCGAGTGTCACATCCACTGTGTGCTGTGTAAAAATATAATTCACTTAGTAGACACATCGTTATTCCGTACGCCTTTAGCTGAAATGCTGATCCTGTCTAACTAAATTGCTATAATACCGCTCCCAATGGTTTTTTTTCATAGTAAAGATTGGGGGTAATATTGAAACGCTTTCACAAATGTTCGTTACCTTCGGAACCACTGTTACCGTTTTCGGAAGTATCAAAGCATTTATTCTTAAATGGTAGTATGCACAGACTTGCGCGGGCGCCATGATACGCCAGCCCGAAGGGACTTGGAAAGTGATTCGAATCCAGACAGCCAATCTCAGGCGCATGTGGAAGGGTAAAACCCAGCTTAATCTTACAAAGCCTGTTTGAGCATATACCCCTCACGCAGGCGGTCGATAAATAAAATAAGAAATCTTAAAATTACTTAGTTTTTTTAAACAATCTGGTCGTGAACGTTTTGCGTAATTCAGGCGCACTTATCAGACATCGCCGGCAGTTTCAAAAAACTTAACTAACTAAAAACTAGATGCCTCAAACTGGCTTGGCAAATAAGATGAGATACATTTTCGGTGGCTGCTCGAATGGTAGAAACTTTTAACTTTTAATAGCCGTTAGCCGGAAATGGAACCGACCGACATCATCGAGGTTTTGTTTGATTCGGATTCCTGGTGCTACAAGACGTGTATTTCCCTAAAAAAAGTGGGTGGCATTTTTTACCCCCAATTCAATAACTCCCTTACTAACGTGGGGGTAGTAAAAAGTGAACTGCGTCTTCAACAAAACAAATCGGGCCCACTGCCCGTAATTTAGCGTGAACAAATGAACACGCTTTTTACCATCGCAAAAACTAACAGCAGCAGTCGCATCGTTTTTACGTTGATTCCAATATTTAAACACCGCTTCCATCTCCTTCCGCAAGATTTTTCAAATCTACCGCCAATTACAATCAAACTTGATAATCTCCGAAGGAACGCATCTCCACTTTCCTCAGAACTAGATACACATCGTAAGGTCCGCTATCTCTTAACAGCCATAAAACACGTGTGATAATTAAATTTCGTCTGATAATCGACACTTTATTTTGCAAATGCGATAACATTTAATGGGTTTAGGCTATATAATATTTTGTAACAAAAAAAATTAGTTACCGGGTCAAACCAGGCTTTCCATGCTGGCGAAATGATTAGAAATTGGGGAAAAATAATTAAAACAGCTGAATTTTTCCGCGGGGGTTGAAAGGGGTGGAAACTGGTATTTTGCAATTTGTTGCAAAACTATTATTCTTAGGCGAAAATGTTCAACATAAAAGTTATAGAGAATAAAAAAATGAACAACTCTTGTATCTGCACTATTTACACATAACCTCCAATTTTCCTAGAAAAACCGGAAAAACCTTTTTTTAAATTTTTATTCTGAGTTTTACGACAAAAAGTCGTAGGGGTTTGAAATTTGGAGTAAAGATAGCTTGTTGTATGATAAAAGAGAAGACAATTTTTTTGGGCCCGTAAAGTTGAACCGTTTCCGAGATCTCACGATTTCTGAAAAAAACCTCTTTTTCAAGGGGATGAAAAATCTACTTTTTTTCATCGTGCAAAGGGGCGCAGGGTAGCAAAATTTTCGGGAAGACATATTTTAATAAACAAAAATTAAAAAATATTATTCCTATAGTAAAAATTCGAGAAAATCGCCAAAAACTGGAAAAACAGTTTTAAGATATATACGGTTTTTGACATGATAAATCAACGTGTTGGATTTTAATAAAGATTTTTTCGAAATATGTCTTGCTTCTCTTTAATGTTTGCTTAAATATTCTCTTTTGTTATCTTATGTCAACTGTTTTAGTTAAAACATCTTTACTATTTCTTTTTTCTGCATTTTTACCGCAATAAAAGGAATTCGAAATAGAATCTAAATATCTTCCTGATTATTGAACAATTTGTTTTTGTTCACTGACTCATCTTCCTGCCCGTTCTATAGCTGATGCAATTGCGTTAGGCCTGTTGATAAACTTGCAAAATCTGCAATAAGAACGTTAGTTTTACCGGCCAAAGCAAATGATAATGAGATGTAAAATCTGGAATAAACTTCGTGACTATTTTATTCATAATTCTGGTAAAAAACAGTTTTTCCGGTTTTTCTGAGAAAATTGGAGGTTATGTGAAAATAGTGTAGATACAAAAGTTTTTTAATTTGTATAACTTTTACATTAAAGATTTCCGTCTAAAATTAATAATTTTGCCACAATTTGCAAAACACCACTTTCCACCCCTTTCAACCCCCGAGATTTCACCCGCGGAAAAATTCAGCTGTTTTAATTATTTTTTCCCAATGTCTAATCATTTCACCTGCCTGAAAAACCCGGTTTCGCCCGGTAACTAATTTTTGTTGAAAAACAATTCTAAAACAAAAAATAGGCACTAAGATAACAAATTCAAGTAAAATAAACCAACCTTGTGCTTATTCGTAGATAGTCCCTTAAATATTCTAGAATGTTTGTGCTGCATGGGTTGTTCCCCTTCGTAGGTGTCCTGTTCCTTTACCAACTCGTTCCGACGGTCTCCCAGGTCTTCAACGCCCCTTCTAGGCCCTTTCAAATCAGAATGTTCCGCATGAACCACAGGGTGCTTGCAGCCATCCTCAATGCTTTGTTTTGGACGATCTGCATTCTTGCGACGTGTGATGCTACGGCCTGGCCCCACACGGAATAATTGAGCGGCTCTGAAGAGCTAGAATCTCATCCCCCGAACTAAAACTGGAACGAACAAAATTACGAGTTTTCGAGTTTTACCGGAATGGCGCCAATTGAAGCCTTGCCTTGGGCGCCTACATATCATGCGACGGCCCTGAGTGTGATGTCCTTTGCCTTCGGCAGACAGAATAACAACGGCGAGAGCAGGGATCCTTGGGGTACTTCGGCAGTCTCTATGCGCCTCTCGTAGCGGATGCGAAAGCGTCTGTTTCTGAGTTTGATGGTAAGATCTGGACCGTGGCTAAGGGGAGGGGGCTAGGGGGGCGCTCCCTAGCTTCTTCCACAGCAGTCCATTGTGCCAGAACTAGCTGAACGCCTTTGCGACGCCCAAAAAGACTGAAACCGTGCACTGATTGCGGTTGAAACCATCTATCGCGTATTCTACCTGCCCGAGTGGCCCTTCCGAAATTCGAATTACACGTCTCTTTTCCGATTGGTCCTGCAGTCTCCTCAGAACTACAACTTCCGCTATTGTGGGCGGTAGTTTTGTGGGAACGTGGTGGACTGGCCCGGTTTCTGTTACACAATAAAGTGCCGCAGCCGTAACATTGCATTCATAATGAGAGTGCCAGTCACGGCGAGTTCCTCGGGTTGGTTGTTTTGATGGTATCGGAAAGTTCTTCCTCGGTCATGGGCCGCATCCCTTCTTCAATCCAATAGTTCTCCGACTCCGTGCAGCGGGGGCGATTTTGCAGACTCTTCCAGAAAGAGTAATAGCAGGCGGTTATCTAAGTACTCGTTTCTTGCGGTCTTGGCCCCCTGAAGTTTTCGGCTCACTCTAGCGGATGAGACGAACACTAGAAGCGCGTTCTGCATCGATTATTCTCCGGAATCATGTTTCGGATCCAACCCGAACGACGGTCATACTCTCTACGCTCTCGAAACTATCTCGTGGCGTGCGAGTTTCTTAAACTCACCGCGGGCTTTTTTGTAACACGACGCGTATTCTTATCTTTTTAACACTCACCTTCTCACTTTTTGTAATTTTACAAACACGCTTTCAAAATGGTTGCTAATTGGCTTAATTGGATATCAAATATCTCACCCTTAAATTTCTGATTCAGACAGTGACGGTCAAGATCAAAAATCCTTAAACTCCAAACGGTCATTTACCAAATTTTGAAAAACACTCAAAATGAATTTTGGGCGTGAATCAATAAAATTATTCTCTCTTTTCGTAGTTAAAGGGTTCGAATGAACACACAACTTGCGAAATGTTATACCAATAAATTTTATTTTATCGGAACACATGAAATTAACAATCATAGTCCTGTTAAAATACAATTGGACCGCAATACTTAAAATTACTTACAGTTTTGGAGTCAAAATATCTAATTACAGTTCGAACACATAAAACACTAATTAATTTAACGGAATCAAATGCAACTGCCAACACGTGACACAAAGAACTTGGTTTTACAACTTTATTTCCCCGAGACAGTTGTAGTAGTGTTAATCCTTATCTTTCGTTGACACCAAAAACTCATTGACAACTTGAATTTGCCGTCCGCGTTCCGTACAAATTAAAGAAAACAAACTCGGCCTTGGATAAATAATTCTCGAACTTGATAACAATTGTCCCAGATATTTAAACGGTTTCCCCACTTAATTTGTCTACAGATTCATCAACCCATAACAACTGCATAGAGACGAAAAAACTAATACGACGAACTTAACCGCCGACACGCAGATTGTCACGCCACAATATTTCTTAGAATTTCCATATCTAAACACAGTTCTATAAACTAATACCATTTTTTTCTCAGTGATTAAAATACCGCTTTATCTAATTACCTTTATCTTTTCTATCGAAATCGAAAAGCCTAAGAAATCTTATCCAAGCCGTTACAAACGTATTAACGAGCATATTGGTAACGAATCAAATTGAGCTACAAAATTTCTTAATTTAAACGATTTCAAAAAATACTCTATCGTTTATAAAGAAAGTAAACAAACGAGACCTTGACTACAGGCTCGATTCGCAAAATTGTTTTGTGTTAATTCGTAACTAGACCAATTTGATGATATTAATATATATATATATATATAATCGAAAATTCCCTTATACCTTTCGGTGTTGGGATATGATATTAATTAATAATTAAATATCCGAATTCATTCCAAAACGACAACGTCCCAGACTGACATTGTTCACACAGCAATATGTATTCCAAAAAACTAAAAACTGATGGCGTGCGTGAAACTTAACTTGACTTCCGATTGTAATCAACTTTCCATCAGATAAAATTGTGAAATCCTACTCGTGGGGAAACAACAAGTGATTCTTGCTAATGAGACGCACCCTCTCGTGCATGTTTCTCGAAATTTCTAACATCATTTTGTTTTGCCAACTCATTCCACATGAAAATATTCACGTTTTATTATTTGCAACTAAATGTGTATTGTCGGAGGACGTGACCTTTCAAAATTAATAACGATAGAAAGCATAAAAATATGTGAGCCATGCCAGTTTACAATAAGAATGCCCCTACATTAATAACATTGTTACGTTTCCGAATTACCATACTAAAAAAATAGATGTGCCTGGGGAAATTGTGCGATATAACGCATAAATTATCCTGGCACCATTATACGTTATACCGGCTATCTTCACGGGATTCACGATTAGAACACCTTCACACGCAATATTAAAAACAACAGATCCTAGCGATTTTCTCGCAATTATATCTGCATAAATTACAATCAAGAAGCACGAAACTTAGACAACGGAGAACCGCTTGGGAAAGATTAGTTCTTCATTGTTACCGTGATAAAACTTATCCTTGGCCTTTGGATTCCGTGTGGGAAAATAATAAGAAGCGGGAATAAAATATGTTACGGGTCATAAGGTGACATTGCGTAGATATCTTAAAGGTAACATTCCATTATTTCTAAAAGTGGTTGATTAATTCACGTTTTAGAGAAACCGTATTGGCATAGACGCGATTAAAGTCACGCAAATTCACGATCGATCACTCCTGTATATTACGTTATTGATGGAATTGGGGTGCACAAATGCACTAATTCCCCATCAAAGGTTTTATCGGAGAACAATAAGTCGTCGCGTACAGTTTCAATCGTTTAATCACCTCCGCAGGTACGGTTGTCTTATAAAGGGAACAGAAGATTTAGGTAAGAGCTGAAGATTATCCGTAATTATCTGCCAGTCAACCACTCCGGTTTTAAAAGACATCCAAGTAAATCCCCTATGCGACGTGAAATTTATTGGTATTTAACGGTTACTGGCGGTTGGCTGAAAAGTTTTCAAATGTCGTCTACTTGTTTGCACAATTGGTACCTACTTCACAATGAATTGATACACGTTTTATCGTCTCTTGTGAAAAAGTGTTCGTCCATAAAACGCTGTTCCCTCGAGGAGCTCTTTTCCATTGTAAATTTGTTTCTATTTCTGTAAAACTGCTATATCTATTTATTCTTTAGTCGCTTCCATTCCATCTCACCACTTACTGAATTAGGAGAACTAAATGTAAGACGATCAATGAATGTCAACACAACATACACCTAAGTGAAATAAAGAAATAATAAATTATAAACTATTGGATATTCAGCCCTGTGGTGTATAACAAACGAACGTATTGGATTGGCGTATTTTGAAGTCTGAATTTACCTCGAGAAAGTAAGCATTCCCGAGCGATTTCAGAAAAACGTTATTTTGCGTTATTTACTATGGGCAAAATAACGTTTTATGAAGCTCCTTACGGGTAACATCAAATGGTAAATAAAGGTTGTGTTTGATCAGCATTAAGTCCCATGGTAAATAAGTAACTACCCGCAATCATTCCTCTTTTATCATTCCCAGGTGCCCCATAAAATTCCCTGGTTTGAGCTTGTGCTCTATACAGTGTTAGAGCGTTACTCGTTGCCTCTACCTTATAACAGATGTCGGCTAGGCTATGTGCAAAATTGCTAATGTACCGCTTCATACTAATAGTAGGCACATTAAGAATGTGCGAGTTTTGAGAAGATATAGAAGTCAATCGTCCAATTCCGTAGGTTCCAGTTTTGCATATCACTGCAGCTACAGATTAGATAAAAATGAGTGATTAGTGAAAAGGAGACGTTGGCCGTGAAAGTTGCGATGGTTCCGTTTTGGCATTGGCAATATAGGAAGAGAGACGAGCATCAGTCGCTCTTGCGGTTAGTCGTCTGCGAGAACTTTTAATGGCGACGGTAGAGTACAAGTTAAAAAGGGTATCCTAAGCAGACTTACTCCCGAAGCATAAAGATCGTATATTGCGTACGCACAATCACGATTGTGAAAGAGTAACCAAGAAACAGATTGTTTGACGAAATAGCGTTGTGACGCGGATATAACGGTAGGTGCTGCTTTAACTCAAACTCACCGCATGAAAAATTGAAAGTTTGAGATCTTCCACAGCGGTCGATTTGTTTACGGAATTATAATCTTCGATACCTCATTGCACTTACTATAGGGTTGAGCGGCACCCAGCTTCTTTAAATACCTTCCCTGTATAAAACTGGGAAGATGCAGGTGAAATATCAGTGAAAGTAAATTACCGAAAGATAGTTCCTCATTATGATGATAATTTGCAAAATATCAGTGAAAGTAAATTACCGAAAGATAGTTCCTCATTATGATGATAATTTGCACAGGAACGCCCTTGTAGTTGTTACACCTTCAAACTGGGACAGGTATTTTTTAGCGTGGGGTAAGAAAAAACCCTCTAAAAGTACTGCATAAAACACCCATCTCTATATCCCAATAGCACCTGGCTCTCATCCACGAGAGGGTGTGGAAACCAATTAATAACGAGTAACGATTGTGAATTAATTAATTTACGTCGACTCAACCGTCAGATATTATAGTAAAGGCGCCAAGATAACGCCATCAAAATGGCAGATTACTCACCACGTCTGAAATTCCCCATTATGAGATAAGTGTAATTCGAAATATAACCCTCTTCGAAGTCACAAAACTACAGGTGAATCTTCAAAGATAGAAAAGTTTCTTATTTAATATACAATCCACACCATTAGTGGCTTTCGACCAGCATGCCGAACGAAAAGTTAGTAAAAAAGAGAAAGTGAAAGGAAGTTCCCAGTCTCTGCGCGTCAAGTCTGTAGGTAGTGTCTTCTATCAAACCACTTTAGATGTTACGGGGGTTCTCCAACAAGTAATCATACCGTGAACAATAATAAGGCTACGTAATGAAGAAAATAAATCGTTACGGGGAATGAATATGGTTAATCACTGAGGTAGTATCTATTTGTGTTGGTGGAGACCCGCGAAACAATTTACCTACGTTAGTCGTATGTATTTCGGTAGGCGCTAATTCTTCGCAACGCATCCGATTTCTGCAAAAACTGCAATTACTGTAAATTAAATTCTTTGGTGACTAAGTACGTTTGGCTGCTTTCGGCGTAAACGAATTAATACAGGCATTTGCAGTATTGAAAAAATTTCAAATAAAATCGCGTTAAACCCCCCGAAAGCCATCGACATCGTAAGTTCGAACTTGTCCATTAAGTAATATCTTTGACCCTATGGAATGCTGAGATCACCGAACCATGGGTGTAAAACTATTTAATCTGGGACGAAATGAGCATCCAATTGTCAACATTCGATTTCCTGTAAAGAAACTGCACGTACCAACCAACGCCGACCTTGTCCTAGGGGAATTTTCTACTCGGCAGGAATGTTTGGATCTCGACGACATTTCCTAATGAACGGACTGTGCTTTTTCGGGGAATTTTTCGAAAGAAAGAAAATTCCCCTCCCTTATGTCATGGTTTTGTCCGTCTCTTCCTCGTCTAACTCAAGAACGAAAAGAGACAGCGATTTCAAACTTTCGCCAATCGATTTCTACGAGTTCAAGGATCGGCGCTATTGAACATGAGCCGAATCAAAAGTCTGATTTTCGAATACGAGCGGAGTGAGAAAAAATTCCTCCACTGAAAATCATACGCGATTCTTTGTATTTTGTTTGTATTTTGTTTTTCAAAAAACCGTAAGTTATTACGATAATGTGTAAGGAATCTAAAGTAGAAAATTAAGATTCCTAATTTTTAAATGTGTATTTGAACGAAATTTAACCGTGAGAAAGTCTTTGGTTTTTGAGTTAACTGGATATTTATTATCGTCATATCAGAGTTTCAGTTTATGGGCCATATTCCCAGTTTACTTGTGCATTACTAGTAAGAATGTTAAAATTTCAGATAAATGTATACCAACCTACGGGGTAAGTTTCGTGTATTTTTTTAAACATATTCAATCATTTAGTAAAATCTTGAGCGCAATCTATATTTCGATAAATTACCTACCAGTTATAACTTACGCACCTCTACTCCCACCGCGTACGGGCTTCTCGTTAACGAATTTGTTTAACAACGAAACAAGGTAACTAACTCTGCCACCAACTTACACGTAGGCACGCGGATCTTCTCAAATTTCAACAATAAAATCAAACTTGTCCACAAAATTAACAGACGGTTTCTTCAAAGGACGGCAACTCGGCCTCGAACTTGTTGAAAACCTTTTCTCTTACGAGCGGCACCCCTGCCTCGCATTTCGCATAAAAAGCTTCTTCTAACGAACCCATCCCGACCTTGAACTTGGCGTAAGGGCAGGGGCGGGTACTCCGGTATTTAAACGGATTTCCCTCTTCCAACAACTCGAAAATGTCTTAACCAATTAAGGACCCTTGGTAACTCGAGAAGCCAATCAACAACTTGCGACAGGACGCGTATTTTGTCACGTACCCAAATTTTTACTCGGAATTATCTTATCTAAATATAACCTTTTTACGAAAACAAACAGTTTTTTTTCTGATTAAAAAGCCACCTTACCAATTACATTAATATTTTATAAAAATAACGAAAACCCAATAAATCAAAATCGGAGCTGTCACAAATAAATTAACAAAACAAATTGATAACGGAAATTGAGATAAAATTTTTCTTTTAGAATGAAATAAATAAACAATACAGATGCGCAAAATCGTTTTTTTTTTTTTTATTCGTAACTAATACCACGAAATTGATTAAATGAGTTGTAATGAGCGTGTAATTACTAATTGAAAACACCCGCATCCGCATCCCAAGTGCCTAGACCTAAACTTCAATGTGTCTACCGAGTACCGTCATCGATTTTTATTGATTGGTGATGACTCCATGACCTACTACAGTAAAAAAATTAAAAAAATATATAGGTTGGGAAGTAATCAGGAAAAAGAATGCAATACCAGCATTTGGTCAAATCTCAGAAACAGTAATCCAAAAAATTTTTGTACTGGCACTTTTTGCAACAGATAATAAGGATTTGGCGATTAAGGCCGTTGACTTTGGACACAAAAAAGGTAAACATTGCGAAAATTCGTGCGGTTTCGGGAGTTTTGAGCTAGCGCCAGGTCACTCGAAAAACCTCGAAATATTGAAACTGTTTTTTTTTTGCAAATTTGGCCCAATTTTTATGTCCAATAGTTCCCGGGATCCAAAAATGGGCATTTTTTTTTAGAAAAAAGGTAAAACTTGCCTATTTTAAATATGTTTACGTACAATCCAGTGGCGTAGTACAAAAAATTGTTGGAAAAAAATGTAAGATATACAGGGTTTTGCATTAAAAGTATACCAACTTTCTCTCAGAAACGGTGGTCCTACGCTACTGAATTCTACCTAAAAATATAATATTCCCTTTATCTAACATTTCGAGTGCATGAAGAAAAATTGTGGTGCAGATGAATTGATAGTTTAATTTCGGTAATTGTTTAACAAATGTACGCGACGTGCATAGGACCAACTTGTGAAAATAAGTGCAGTAACTCCATTTAAAAAGATACACAGAGATGCATTCTTTTAAAATATCACCCTGTATATAATCTAAGATCTGAGATATGGTATTAGCATGCAGAGAATAAACTACGGGAAACCTTCAAAGTAGGTTGCCGATTCCTATCTTCATTTATACAAAAAGAAAAACTCGTTGCCGCTTAGTGGCAAAAACTAATCAAGTTGGTCGTGAATTTTCCCTCGCTTTTCCGCTATTATAATACAGCATTATATTCCTTTGGAGTTATACATTTATCGAGTTGGAAACAAACTAAGAGAGTAGGTATGTAATGATACAGCCTGCCATTGTCTTAAAGTTACTCCACTCAACGAGATGAAAGCATTGGAATAGCATTAGACATTTAACGTTTGCAAAGTGGGAGTTTTACATAACTTCGTTGTACAGTGTATTATGTAGAAACTTTACTTGAAAGCGAAAGAGAAGATTATGGTTTAAAATCAAGCTCATAATAAAAGTAATTGCCATCTTATGGTTGTGTCGTACAATTAATTAGGTTTGTAATTATCCGATTAACGCTTTTTTTAGTAATATTGTCTGTAGTGAAGCAGTTAATGAACTTAAGAGTCAGTGTCAGGAATTTTTTATACTGTTGTATAAATTACGGACTATTTGGTATCGGCACCTATAATAATGATGGGTCACTCTGTATGTGATTACTTACTTTTAACATTAAATGTTGGTCGCTAATTTGGAATAAAAACAACGTCGATCATATCATTTGAATTTGAAGTCATTGTTAATTTAGAATTATTTATTTAATGAAAGAATGGGATATCGTTTTATTGTTGTTATATTTGCGTGTAGAGTTTTGTAAAAGTTTATCTGATGTTATTTCCGGTCGTTGCGATAAGAAGTTTATCGCTCCGCAAAATCTAATTGAAGTTCAAGATAAGCACGCGTTTTCGCCGTATTGAACACAGGTGCGCAGATTATTGTTCGCATTAATTTGTTAAGGCAGGAGAAGTAGAAGTGAGGAAAGGGAATACTGTGTTAAATAGAGGAGAAACAAGGCTTTTTACTTGGTGGGCGTTGTGTGTGTTTGGCAATTTGCCGTTATCGATGCTTTTTGAAGACAGTCAGTCTTGTTTAACTGTAAAATTTTGTGGAAGAGTAGAGAATATTTATAGATTGAAGTCGTCGGAACAAAAGTGAATGTTTAAGTTGAGTGTTCAGTCTCTGTCTTTAAAAAGAAGTTAGTCAGAGTGTTGTGTTTATCAAGTAGTGATCGCTTATGTTGAAGCCTTTCTCCTCGTTAAAGGGAGTTTTTCCACCATCAAAGAGCCACTATTATATCTGTAATTTAAATTAAAATCTTGTTCTTTAACTGTAATATTATTTTAAACATGAATATTCTAACAATTCCCATGTCAATGATTAAAATACATGCAATACAAACGGATTCAGTTTGCCCAAATTTAAGAACACACAAATACCGATTTTCCTTAATAATTTTTTTAAACTTCAATCAATTATAAGTTACCACGATTTTATATCTTTTAATTCGACATAAATAGATGACTATTACTGTACCTCGCAAAAGAATGTCCTTCGATACTTTTGATACAAAACTGAGCTCAGAACGGTCTCGTTACAACGATAATGTTGCGGAAAATGAACTAATGGAATAGTAGTTTGGAACTTCCGTTGGCGAACTTCTTCGTTTTCGGTAAATCAAATGTTCTCTCGACGTAGTTTTTTGGAACGGTTAATCTCAGTTTATATAATATTACCACGACTGATCGTTGTTAATGTGTTTTATAACGGTTCTAAATGTATTTTGTATTACCGTAAGTTGAGAAATGTCCACCACACAAGATTCTACTTTTTAGTTACTTTATTTTTTTAATGCTTTTGCAATCTCTTTTTTGTTATTGTTGCATACTCGCCGGAATAACTTGGAAATAAACGCAAACAATAGTCAGGCTTGTGGCGGGTGTTACCTCATTTAACTCATGGAACTCTGTTCCTAGAAAAATACCACAAATTGATTTTATAATGCTCGAAAAGTGGCAACTTTCACCCGCACGAGAAGTTTTTCGCTGCTCGAAACGTAATCCAAGACTTTCAATCTGAGCCACACAATGGATTGCGCGAGTGGTCCAGAACCGAATACCTTTCACGTTTTTTCTATTGCAAACTCCACGGTTAACGCTACCGTGACTCAGAACCGAATGCCCAGAAATTGTTCCCAAAATAATCCCTTCCCAACCTTTGTTGATTAATTAACGTTTTTTTTTCAAAATGGCGTCTAACTCCAGTTAGGTTTCCATATAATTCCCAAAGAAAAGTTGAAGAGTAGTAGTTTGGTAGTAGGAAAACTATTAAATGTCCGTCAATCTCCACCACTGAATTTTATTAAATTTAATAGGGCACTTGTTTGTACTTTTTAATATAAGAGGCAACAGTAGAGTGAAATTTAATTAAATACGTCAATAACAAAAACAATCAAACCAAATTCAAATCAGGATTGTCCCTTCATAATCACACGAGAGTAGCTCTAGGGACCTCATTGATTATAAGGAAGGAAAACCTTCCAGGAAATGCATCGTGGATCTATAACATTCTAACTACGTACACAAAACCTACAAGATATCCTAAATTGTATCAACACCCTGTACATTAATCTTTAATGACTTTACTGACACCTGTGGAAAGGTCCACTTTAACTACCTACGTATTAAAACCACAACATGCCTTAATGCTCGACCGATTGGCGTAAAAAAATCAAATTACTTAACAAATTGTTTTTTAAATGGTTTTAGATATCTCTACAAGTGGGGGTCAATAATAATTTCTCTGAACTATCGACAAAATTGTATATTTGTGACACTAAACAGAAACACAATTACCTCTCCGTAAACGACTTGCCAGTCGAAAATGAATAATGCCGTGTCACTATTAACCTCAGTAAATTACGCCTCATTTAAGTAATATAAATGGGAGCGCGAGACAAAAGGCGATCAATTGAAAATTGCCTTGTTTTTGAACAATGAGATATTGAGACAATAACACTGTACCTATAAATTTACAATCAATACTAATCGCATTTTAATGATACCATTCAGATGGTACCTAACGCTTTTGTTTCACGTGGCGCACACAGGTTCTCGTCCTTTCTTTCAAATTTCGTGAAGCGGTTAAAATTAAGAAGGAAGAACAAAATTAACGTAATTTAGAGAATATTATAATAACGATCGTTAATATGAAACCCAATTTCCTTCAAGACCCAGGAAATTAAGGTGTGTAGGTTTTTAGATCATCAGTTTTAATTATGCCTCTTCGTTTGTAATTATGGAGTAATTGCACTCACTTTAGATTTAATTAAACTCTATTACTCTCCATGAGCTTAAAAAGCAGCGACCAATTTGAGTGGGACTACAATTGAAAGGCAACAAATTACTTTAGTATACTAGCGGTATAACGGAAATTCTTGAAAGATACTGCATTTTTTCATACCAAGGTGCCACTTGGTACAGTTGTTCCTTAGAGCCATTTAAACGATTTGACCCGAAGAACACGTGACATTTTCCGTGTGGGTAGATTTTAGAGGGGGTGGGGGTGATTTATTGTAACATATTTTTTTAAAACTAAATATGGCCTAGAGACAAGATCTGGGTGTCGATTTCGTATGATTTTAACCCGAGGAATTCAATGGTAGCGCCAGAAATGTAATCCGGATACCGGAAGTCCGTGAAAAGCCGCCATTTTTAGAAAATGACAGGACTTTTGATCGAATTATATTTTTAAGGCACACCGGGTCGTGTAAGGTGTCTAGACTTATGTGTTTGGGCTCAGAGAATTCATTTTTGATAACAAAAATAACCTACTGGCATCGGAACTGCATGAGAGGCTTCCGTACTGCACTTTATGAAGACGTCGCACGCGGTGAAACCCAAGATAATCCAAAGTTTTAATATATAAACTTATATTATGTTATTTAATAAAAATACACATTAACAAAACATAAGATATATTAAAACATGGGGTAAAAAATGTATAGGCCTATGAAGAATCACCAAGTACATCGCTGACCTCCTCTGAGATTGCGTTATCACCACTGAAAAGGAATTTTACATATAAATATTAAAGGTTCGGTAGTAAATTATATCGAAAGTATACAATATTCTTACCCTTTGTTTGAGCAATCTCCCATACATTTTTGGCATGCAGGGGAACATGGTAATCCGTGTCGCCGCAGCACGAGGTGGAGGAGCACATAAGGAGAGCGGCGTATGTCGCTGACCATATCTGGGGATGTGCAAACCAGGTGATGAGAAGGTCTACAAGTCCAGAAGGATGGGGATGGACTCATGAAGCCAAATGCAGGAAGGTTCTGTAGTCCAAGCTGCCACAAGTATGGAAGGCAGTCCGTGTTCTGGACAGGTGTGCCTGCGCGACAGGCTGCGAGACCCATCGGTGCAGCTGCCGGCGACACGGATTGCCATGAGATTACTCAAACAAAGGGTAAGAATATTGTATACTTTCGGATATATTTACTACCGAACCTTTAATATTTATACTGAGTGAATATTCCCAAAATGAACATAGGGAATTAACCTGGCAAAAGGGGTTTTTGTAGATAGT
Source organism: Photinus pyralis (assembly GCF_008802855.1). Classification (NCBI taxonomy): domain Eukaryota; kingdom Metazoa; phylum Arthropoda; class Insecta; order Coleoptera; family Lampyridae; genus Photinus; species Photinus pyralis. The sequence goes on along the minus strand of NW_022170511.1, from coordinate 19,361,978 downwards.
TGCTCCCCATGTTAACTTAGAGGGTTGATCATGACACCAATCGAAAGAAGATTTTTTTCCTCGTCTAATGATATACGAATTAGTTCATTTTCAGGTGTATTTCTCACTATATTATCAAAAACTCGAGAAATCCACTTACCAAAATCATGTTTAGCCATGACTAAGACAAAAAGCAGATTCAAACGTCGAAATCAATATCAGTTTATGATAACTGGCATTAATTTTTGTGTAAAATGCGGTTCACTGAAGGAACAGTATTTATAATAAACAACGTTTACATCAGCGGAAATATTTACTCTAGTAGGGGAATGGGGGGCAAAACCGGGTAGTGAGGCAAAACCGGGTAGTGAGGCAAAACCGGGTACCCTGCTTTTCGCGGTAATGTGATGCTGCCATCTTCTAAATAAAATAGTAACTTAACTGTGTCACGTTGACAGTAGTACACTATATGAATTGGAGTCATACAGATCAGAGCATATGGTGTATATTGTGAAAATTGTGTTTTTAAAGGTGAGTGATCTTATTTTCACTCCTTTTTATACCGTTAACAATTAACTAAAGGAGTGCGTAATCGCATTTATATTGTTAAAACACATTTAAGTAGGATGTGATAGGTAGTTTTAATGCAAAACCTGCGACATTTTTCGCTTATAATTTTTTACACGCGATATCAAATAAAAATGGATGCATCGGGGCAGAACCGGATGGGGCAAAACCGTATAGTACCCGGTTGTGCCCCATTAGGAAATTTGAATTTCTACACCGATTCTATCCACAATTTTTGTATCTTAATTTTACTACTTTTTACAGCAATCAGTTATTGTTTCACAATGTACCCTTACACGAAGGCTGCACAGGTTGGCTAGACGAAGATATAGACAGTTTTGAATGCATGGACTGTGAATAAACGATGTCCGGTTTTGCCCCATAATCCATACGGTTCTGCCCCGTGGGTAGGGGCAAAACCGTATTCTGCAAGTGAATATATATCATTTTTTTTCTTTATTGAATGAATTTATTTTCATAGTTAGTAAGTATTATATCATTTTATAATAAGTGTATATGATTACAACAAAGTTTTGAGTGGAAAACGTGTACCATTAATATTCAGGAGCGCTATTCCCTTAGATACCCGATTTTGCCCCCCATTCCCCTTCGCGATATTTATTTTCCGTGCATGTGAAAACCTATTTCAATTCGAAATTTCCATGGATTAACATGATTTTGATAATTGGGTTTATTGCCGAATTTTTGATAAAATAATGAGAAATACACCTGAAAATAAGCTAATTCGTATATCATTAGATGAGCTCCTTTTGATTGGTGTCATTACAAACCCTCTAAGTGAACATGGGGAGCAACGATCTGCAAAAAACGTTGTTAATTTCCTACGTTCGGTTTTAAAATATTCACCCGGTATGTGAAATTCCTTTTCAGTGGTGATAACGCAATCTCAGAGGAGATCAGCGATGTACTTATAGTGATCCTTCATAGGCTTATAAATTTTTTACCCCATGTTTTAATATATATGCTTTGTTAATGTGTATTTTTATTAAATAAAATATTACCAATTTATATAGGTATTAAAACTTTGGAATATCTTGGGTTTCACCGCGTGCGACGTCTTCAAAAAGTGCAGTAGGAAAGCCTCTAATGCAGTTCCGATGCCAGTAGGTTATTTTTGTTATCATAAATGAATTCCCTGGCCCCAAAAACATAACTCTAGACACCGTACACGACCCGGTGTGCCTTAGAAATATAATTCGATCAAAAGTCTTGTCATTTTCTAAAAATGGCGGCTTTTCACGGACTTCCTGTACCCGGATTACATTTCTGGCGCTACCATTGGATTCCTCGGGTTAAAATCATACGAAATCGACACTCAGATCTCGTCTCTAGGCCATATTTAGTTTTAAAAAAAATGTTACTATAAATCACCCCCACCCCCTCTAAAATCTACCCACACGGAAAATGTCACGTGTTCTTCGGGCCAAATCGTCTAAATGGCTCTAAGGAACAGATGTACCAAGTGGCACCTTGGTATAAGAAAATGCAGTATCTTTTGGTATACCGCTAGTACTACTTCATCTAAACGTGCTTTCTAAAAAAGCGCTAATGTATAGGAAATTTGTTTAAGGAAACAATCTACTAGATAATATTTGGATTAAACTGTAGGAGATCGAGAAGTGCTTCAGAGAACTGAGAATAGTATTCACGAATTATCTTAGAAATTGGTCATTATATTTGCATATTTGACAAGAAAAACTGACGGAGAAGGTCTCGGAGTTTCGCAAGCCACAGATAATCCAATAGAGAAACGAAAATCTCCAGGTTCTACCACGGACGGTCACTGGCGAAAAACAGGGAAACAATAACAACTTCCCAAAACGGGAACGAAAACAAGAATTAATTAACAGCATCTACACTGGAAAACGACACAAAGGAAAGCAAACCTGTAAACTGTAATGAAAAGTGTGAAATTAACGGTGCGGCGAAGTTATTGGATTACGCTCAAAACTAAAACTTCTTTAATTAATTTATTGCTCGGCTCTCTGACATCGTAAAAATCTGGAACACGACTTAAACATCTTGATAATTTATCGCGCTTCCAATGACACTAAACACAGCGTAACCAGATGCCGTTTGCGCTGCAATTATTTATTTATTTATTTATTTATTTAACCAGAAACCATACAGAATAAAAATTCCAATTACATGGCACTGGGGCTCTGAACAAATATTAGGGCTTAAGATCTAATTTTATTTATTATTGAATTTAGGGGATCGTGAAAAAAGTCGATATCATTAACTGAGGATAACTTATTTAAAGTGATCAAGATCTTAATAAGTGGGGAAGTTGTGTTGTTAACTACAAAAATAGTATTATTTTGCCTCAGCTTAACAAATGGTACCTTAAGCTTAATTTCTTGCAGTAATTCGGAAGAGTATAACAAGTTGTGTAAAATTTTGAAGACAAAAATTGTGGAGGCAATGTACCGTCGGGTTTCTAACCTCGTTATATCTAAGCCGAAAGTACTATTTAAGTAATTAAGCTGGGTACCGTAAGAGATCAAATGTGGATAATTTTGGGTTGACCTAAAAAACATTACTCGGATGAACTTTTTCTGCACTTTTTCGATCATGTCTGAGTATTTGAGAGTTTGAGGAGACCAGATACATGCAGCATACTCAAGCTTGGATCTAATAAACGCATTATATAAGGTTAGCATTGTCTGTATATTCGTGAAATTGAGTGTATTTCTGATAACGAAACCAAGAAGTTTGTAACACTCATTTGTTAGGTATTCAATGTGTAAGTTGAAGTTAAGGTTGTTATTGAAAAACACGCCCAGGTCCTTAACGGAGGTGACTCGTAGCAAGACCTTTCCATTCATCTTATAGTCAAAAAGTAAGGGATTCTTCGATCTAGTAAAAGTAAGGACTTTACACTTATTGATATTTAGTTTTAGTTTATTTTTGATAGTAAAAGTAAGGACTTTACACTTATTGATATTTAGTTTTAGTTTATTTTTGATACACCACTTAATTACTGAGTTAATGTCCTCTTGAATATTTAAACAGTCACTTGGGGATTGGACTTTATTAAAAAGTTTTAGGTCGTCCGCAAATAGTAGTGCTTTCGAGTTTTTTTATCACTCGCGGTAAATCATTTATGTATAAGAGAAACAGAAAAGGACCAAGAAGTGTTCCCTGGGGAACGCCTGATGAGGGATAAAATTCGGCTGAATACACACCATTGAATTTCACTCTTGTTTTACGGAGAGATAAATAAGATTTCAAGAATTTGACGGTCGGATTACTTACGCAATTTAAAACAAGTTTACGGAGCAAGACTTGATGGGATACTGTGTCAAATGCCTTCGCAAAATCTGTATAAACACAGTCCACCTGGGCTCTCTCATCCAAGGTTGCTGCTGAGAAATGCGTAAACTGCATTAAATTGGTAATCGTTGATTTGTTCCGCGTGAAACCGTGCTGTTGATCTGCAATTATACTGCTGAGATGGGAATAAAGTCTAGTATAGATCACTCTTTCGAAAATTTTCGCTATTGCTGGTATAATTGCAATTGGGCGATAATTCTCAACTAATTTTCGGCTTCCACTTTTGTGAATTGGTGTTATTCTGGTGCATTTCCAAGCTTCAGGGAATGTACATGTTTGCAAAGCTAAATTAAATAGATGTAGTAAGGGGGTTAGCAATAAAGATGCACATGCTTTCACGATGTAGGGTGGGATTCCATCTTCGCCTATAGCCGACCTCTGTTTCAATTTTTTAATTGCTTCCAGTATCTCGGATTCATGTAACTGAGTCAAGTGCAATTTGGATAGCACCAGGTCCGATTCCACGTCATCTTCCGGGTCATCGTTCCTCTCCATAGTGTAGACTGACTCGAAGAAGGATGCAAAGGCGTCCGCAATGCTTCTGGCGTCCGTTAACGAGGTGTCTTTGTACTCAAAAACTCCAGGTAGTTGACTATTCTTCCTCAACGACTTGATGTAGTTCCAGAATTTATTGGAATTCTTCCGCAGATCCATTTCAATTTGATTAATGTACCTCTTATGAGCAATGCGGATCATTCTTTTGAGTTCTTTTCTGGCTTCAATGAAGTCTTCCGATTGGCCCTGTAACCGAAACTTAAATATTACATCAACGTGTAATTATACTTATTTAATTATCCGTATCAAAACGCGCCCAGTAGCGTAGCGTTACAGTCAAAGTGGCCAACTAATTCTGTATCTGCTTTTGTGACAAGAAGAAAAGTCATCTACAAGGTGTGCCATAGCAAATTTACCCCCCCCCCCCAAACTCGGCAAAAAGCCTAAATCAGGTTGATTTTGTATACCGAGGGATGCCAATTTTTAGGCAAAAATAATCCTTGCAAGGTAGCGGTTACGACCGCCCACATATTTCTAAATGGGACGAAACGGTCAAATGAAATGACCCATAATTTGGAAGGGATTTTCGTTACTTACCAAACCGTTTCCATTATTGTTTTAAATCGGTGATTTAGTTACGGACCAATCACGCTTAGTTTCACAATTTAAAAATTAATATAAGTCCCAAAAAGGTTTAAACTAATGCTCGGGATGATCACAAGTAACTTCCGTACCGGGTGACCCAATAAGACTGTTCCTCGGCCATATGTCGAGAACCGTTCGTCGTATGACTTAGGGGTAAAAAAAATATTGGGTAAATCGGTCATGAAGAATCGCTGGAAAATGGCTACCAGAGAGCGTAGCTGCCATCTAAAATTTTAAAATTGTATAACAGTTTGTTTCGTTTGGTCGTGTCCAGTGTGCCAATCTTCATTTGTGTAAAAATTTCATCTTAATTAATTATAAGGATCTTCACACATTGAAGTAAATATTTTCTAATTGTTACCCAATTTTGGAGACGTTTTTGGTTCTCGTGGTAATATTTTTGGAGTTTCGCCAAGCGGATTTTGGAAGCACATTGGTCATCGGCTTGATACTTTGGCTCGTTTACGATCTTTAGAGGTTTGTACATCTTGTTTTGTTATTCCCAGCCCTTATTGGTAAACTATTATTTTTAGCCGATTTTTACTACCTACCAATTTGTACATTTTTCGTCTCGTCCATCATTGTGAGGGAAACGCATAGCTTTACCATCGACATCAACCCGTATAAGGAGGAGCCCTGCGCCCCATTCATCGCAGAGCCATCACCGATCATCCCCTACAAGTGCGTCCCTGTCGTTCTCTGCGTGGCGTCACCAACCCCAATTGTGGAACGGTATTCTACAACGAAAGGTCAGCTGTTTATTACTTGAACCTTCCCGACTACTTTGCAACGAACCATCGAATCCTGCATCCACGTAGAGACACCCTTGCCATTTTGTTCCCTTCCTCTCCTTACTTCCTTTCAGTTCCTTTGTTTTGTTGTAATTCGTGTTTTAATTTCAACAATTTATCACTGAACACTGGTCACGTAAAGAAAAAAAAAACGATAAGTAAAATAAAAACATCGTTGTGCTGTTATTGGTTATGTATTACTTTAAAACCGACAACCCTTCTGGTTGGTCGGACGATTAGAACTACTTTTTTTGGTTGTGCCTACTGCACCGAATTATTATTTTTGTACGTTTATGATTGTTAGGCAGTTATCAAGGTAGCCTGTTGTTTTCTTTTTGGTTCTTAAAAAGGTAGAATGCCCGAGGTGAGGTACGTTTTTAGTAGCCCGTGAAAGAAAGGCCTTTGTTTTACCCCCGCACTAATTATTTTTGATTTTCATTTTAAACGCTCTAGACCCCAAGCGTGAGGATCTAGCGGCACTTGCTACTGCAAGAGTTTATTTTATTTTCATTATTTGTACGTTTGGAACTTTGATCTAAAATTTTTATTAACCGTTCAAGATACAGCGATCCCTTGATATTATAGATATACAGATCTTTAAATTCTATGCATAGCAGCAACTAATTTAATAAACGACCAGTTCACCCCCAATAGTTCTTTTTTTTTGGATTTACAGGTATGTTGTTGTGTGTCCTTTTATCTTTCAGGTTCTGCGTTTCCTGTAGGTATCTTCTTGCATTTCCAAACGTAGTGGCGCTACCCTAGTCAATCAGAACCACGCGAATATATCTCTGAAATCTGAACCGCCTCGCTCCTGCATCAGAGCTAGACCGGAGCAATACCGGCATTTCTTTTTGCGCCCAAATGAAACCGTTATAATTGTATTTTCCTTAAATTTCGCATAATAAACTAAACATTCTTTTTTCACATTTTTAAAGAGAACCAGTTTATCTATCATTTTCATAAAAACAAAAACTCAGTTATTTCAAAAACAAAGATGGTGTGGGGCGTTCAATTGTTTTCGCAATAACCTGCTTTAACTTCTTAACCGTTTGACCGATTGTAACAAATTTGGTATTGTTGAAAAGAACATTCTTTGGCGAATAAGAATCAACCAAAATATAGTTAATTTAGTTGAAATCCTTCCGCCAGGGGGCTAGATTTGACACTATGACCAAAAATCCTAAAAAAATCAAAAAAATCAAATGGAATGATATAACTTTTTCTTTATGAAAAAGTAGCCAAATAACATCCAAAGAGGCCAGTGAAAACCGTTTTTCAAAATCTCGTTCCTAACCTCAAATATTGGAAAAATAAGATTAATTAATAAATAAAAATGCTTAAATTGGAAAAGCACCCTACACTTTTAGGTTGGCCTTGGAAAGCTAAACAAATGAAACTCGATGCATTATAAAATAATAACAGCCGTAATTCGTAAATTATTCTGCTGTGTTTACATTCAGAAAGTGCAGTTTTTTGAATTTGTAATCTTTTCTAAAATGCCGATTTCTAACCAAGAAGCATTTAATATGCTGGCGATATATTTTGAGTGTTTTCAAAATGCGACCATCGCTGCCCGCATCTTCTATTTGCATTATCCGAATCGACCACGAACCATCGCCGCCAGCATATTAAATGCTTCTTGCTTAGAAACCGGCATTTTAGAAAAGATTACAAATTAAAAAAACCCCACTCTCTGAATGTAAACACAGCAGAATAATTCACAAATTACGGCTGTTATTATTTTATAATGCATCGTGTTTCATTTGTTTAATTTTCCAAGGCCTACCTAAAAGTGTAGGGTGCTTTCCCAAACAAACACGGGAAATACGTCAAAAGTAAATTTAAGTTACAAGCATTACTATTAATTAATTAACTAAAATCTCATTTTCCCAATATTTGAGGTTAGGAATGAGATTTTGAAAAATGGTTTTCACTGGCCTCTTTGGATGTTATTTGGCTACTTTTTCATAAAGAAAAAGGCATATCATTCCATTTGATTTTTTTATTTGTTTAGGATTTCGGGTCATAATGTCAAAACTAGCCCCTGGCGGAGAAGGATTCAACTAAATTAACTATATTTTGGTTGATTCTTATTGCCCAAGGAATGTTCTTTTCAACGATACCAAATTTGTTACAATCGGTCAAAGGGTTAAGCAGTTAAAGCAGGTTATTGCAAAAACAATTGAACGCCCCACACCATCTTTGTTTTTGAAATAACTGTGTTTTTGGTTTTACAAAAATGATAAACTGGTGTGGTACACTTTAAAAATGTGAAAAAAGAATGTTTAGTTTATTATGCGAAATTTAAAGAAAATGCAATTTTAATATTTAAGATGACAGTTAATTAATTAATTAATTAATTAATTTTACAAACTATAACCGATTTACCCAATAATTTTTTTACTCCTCTAAGTAATACGATGAACGGTTCCCGAGATATGGCCGAGGAACAGTCTTATTGGGTCACCCGGTACAATAGACCTTATTTTATTATAATTCGATCAAAAGTCTGTCATTTTCTAAAAATGGCGGCTTTTCACGGACTTCCTGTGTCCGGATTACATTTCTGGCGCTACCATTGAATTCCTCGGGTTAAAATCATACGAAATCGACACTCAGATCTCGTCTCTAGGCCATATTTAGCTTTTAAAAAAATGTTACAATAAATCACCCCCACCCCCTCTAAAATCAACCCACACGGAAAATGTCAAGTGTTCTTCGGGCCAAATCGTCTAAATGGCTCTAAAGAACAGCTGTACCAAGTGGCACCTTGGTATAACAAAATGCAGTATCTTTTGGTATACCGCTAGTACTAAGGGTCTTCGAACATGAAAATCACGAATCTGAAAAGATTAACGATTATCGATGTCATAATACTTAGAATATTAAATAAAATCACTATAAAATATTCGATTTTGAACTGAAATATATACTATTAAATCCGTTTGTTAGAAGAAATCAATACTGCCTATTTTCTTCTTTGAAAAATTAGTGGATCTGGAAACAAGCATTTATATCAGTTTTCTAAATAGCTCATAAAATGGAGACCATCCTTGAATTGGTTTACAATAGTGGGAGATCATTAAATTTATTAATTTCCTTTTGGAATTCTCAAGTTATTGTCGTACCGTCTTTGTGTTATCCGATCGTCATGTTTACAATGGTACCCGGCACAAGATGGTATACACCTCGTGACTGATTACGTATAATACAAAATAACAATGTAGCTGTGTTGTTATCCGCATTGCGATCGAACATAATATTTTACGCGGTTTAAATAAAGGGTATAATTTAAGTTTACGTTTTACATCCCCTTTTAGACGTCGAAGGTTGTATTGTGTATGAGCGCAGCGACATTTTTACGCCCCCTTAAATAGCCATACCGTTACATTAAAACCCCATTTGCCATAAAATATCTTGTAAATCCTTATTTTGTTGGCGGATAATAGCACTGTATCTTTCTTTTTGTTTCAGGTTTATGCTAGTCCTCGTGTGCCTCATATTTAGTGTTCTTTCTACAATCGACACGTATGCAAATTTCGCAAACGAAACACTTTTTTGGATGGTAAGTTCATTTACGTTATATTTATCGATCGCGCGCTAATTATGCGGTTTGAGCGAGCCGGAGGAGCGTAATTTGTTTATGGCCGCATTTCGAAATAAACTTCCATACCGGCATTGCTTGATTGTCGTAATAAATGAGATTAGGTCAGAGCTTTACTCTGCGATCATTTGCATAATCCTATTTTTATGTTCAGCTCATTTTTAAGGCGTTGAGAGAGATTTGTGATGTGACGTAAATACCTATCGATATAGGACAAGTATTGGAAGTCTTATATACTCGCCGAGATACTCGCACGACCAACGACTATTGAGGATGTAATTTCGGTTTTCCTTTAAATAGAAACAAGAGCTTACTGCAAAAGCTCTCTACTTTACAATTCCCTTCTAACACCTTTTTGTTTGTGGACGTAGCGGGTGTTATTTGCGAAAGGGTCGAGCGAGAACATGATGTTTGTACAATAAAACGTGAGCTGTATATTAATAATTGGGCAGAATAAAACACAGACTAGCTTAGTTATTTCAAATTATCAAATACAGTTAAAAGGCTCAAAGCCTCGCTTTCTTTTGTCTAATCAAAATGTGCTAATTATTATCCCAAACTGGAAACATACATTGGATTTCTGAGGAAGGGAACCAAAAGATTATAATTTTAGGTAGGTACAACTGAATAAACACTTACCTTTCTATGTGTTTTAAAATGGTAGCATTCAGTTTCATTCTGGTTTCGAACAAGTTCCAAAAAAAGAAACATAGCATTTACCACGAGCAGAATCTGTTCAGAAAACTTAAATAAAAAATCAGTGGATATTTGATATTTTTGGCATCTTCTTGAGGATATTTAATGCTGTTTTCGCTGATATTGGGTGGTGTTGTCTTTGTAACAGTTGTTGCTGGTTTCAACTGTTCAACTACTACGTAGGCCACACCCCCCAATATCTGGAAAAAATGAATTAAATATGAAAAAAGTTCTGGCCCGAATGACGAAACTGATAAATTTGTCAACCTTGTTCCACTTGTTCTGCGACCTGGTTCATGGCATGGTGCTCATTAGGCAATGCAATGTTCGTAAATAAGACCAGCTTGCAGTTTAATTTCTCACTGGCAATACGACATCAAGAATGCCTCCAATCTTTGAATATAACCCAATGCTGTATAACGAGTACTTGAGTTGGCGCTGCATTCTCTCAAACCCACTGAATAAACAGCCAAATATCTCAATGTAAATTGAATAAATAAGAGCTTGAGGATCTTCTGCGGCGGTTCGTTCGGGGCAAATGATCTTCAGAATCTTCATTACACTTACCAAGGTTGAGCGCCACTCAATTTCGATCTTATCTCTCTCCCCGTATAAAATTGTAAAGATACGAGGGGATCAAAAAGAGTACAAGTCAATTCAAGTACCAAAATATATACTTTATTTTTACTCAGGTATATCAAATCAAACTCCACGATGGTATAATAGCGCACACAAAAATATTCAAATATCAAAACTATAAATTACGTCACACAAAAAAATCTTAGCTACTTGACTGTACCATTGAAATCTCCCAGTTTGATTCCCCCCCCCCCCCCCCCCCCCCGATTGAATTTGTTTACTGAATTCTAACACCTCAATCCTAATCCCTAAGAAAGGCAACGAATACCTTGTGACCTAAGAGAGACTGCGCAACTCAATATTTAAATTCAAAACTTTCCCTCCCAAACTAACTGAATCCCATGGCACGTTATCGTCTAGACAAAGCTACTTAGCCTGAATAACAAAATAATAGGACTACTTATTACTACATATTAAATGCTTCTTGGTTAGAAATCGGCATTTTAGAAAATATTACAAATTGAAAAACTGCACTTTCTGAATGTAAACACAGCAGAATAATTTACAAATTACGGCTGTTGTTATTTTATAATGCATCGTGTTTCAATTGTTTAATTTTCCAAGGCCTACCTAAAATTGTAGGGTGCTTTTCATTCGCGCCATCGACGAATACCGGAAATACGTAAAAAGTAAATTTAAGATGCAATTTAAGCATTTTTATTTTAATTAATTAATTTCATTTTTCCAATATTTGAGGTTAGGAACGAGATTTGTAAAAACGGTCTTCGCTGGCCTCTTTGGCTGTTATTTGGCTACTTTGTCATAAAGAAAAAATCAAAACTAGCCCCCTGGCGGAGAAGGATTCGACTAAATTAACTATATTTTGATTCTTATTGTCCAAGGAATATTCTTTTCAACGATACCAAATTTGTTACAATCGGTCAAACGGTTAAGAAGTTAAAGCAGGTTATTACAAAAACAATTGAACGCCCCACGCCATCTTTATTTTTGAAATAACTGAGTTTTTGTTTTTACGAAAATAATAGATAAACTGGTTCTCTTTAAAAATGTGAAAAAATGTTTAGTTTATTATGCGAAATTTAAAGAAAATGCAATTTTAAAATTTAAGATGGCCGTTGGTCATTTTTAGAACTTGAAAATATTTTCCAGGGATTCTTCATAAAGTTTGTAAAATGAGTAAAGTTTCGATTTCGGATTAGCGCTTTATTAACGCACGCCATCAGTTTATATACCTTTGCCGTTCTAACACATAATAATTGTGGTAGAAGGCAAGTGGGTAGCCAGTTTCGTCACCGCGGGTGGTGAACTAAGAAGGACGCTCTACGTTAAAGGAATTTTAAATGCAAATACATGCACCAAAAAAAGATATCAATAGGTAAGTCATGCTTTGGCGCGGCTCGAGATACGTCACTGCATTGCGCTTTTAAATGGACGTTTCCCGAGCCGCGCCAAAGCATGACTTACCTATTGATATCTCTTTTTGGTGCATGCATTTCTATTTAAAATTCTTTTAACGTAGAGCGTCCGTCTTAGTTCACCACCCGCGGTGACAAAACTGGCTACCCACTTACCTTCTACCACAGTTATTATGTGTTAGAACGGCAAAGATATATAAACTAATGGTGTGCGTTAATTAAGCGCTAATCCGAAATCGAAACTTACTCATTTTACAAACTATAACCGATTTATCCAATAATTTTTTTACCCCTAAGTCATACGACGAACGGTTCCCGAGATATGACCCAGGAACAGTCTTAATGGGTCACTCGGTACAACTCCGACCACCATGCACATGTTTTTTGTTCCTTACTCCTTATGAAATTATCACCATATAAATCAGAAGACCGTACGTGGGAGTTTATGGTTCGTAATTTGTTTAGCATATTAACTACAGAAATCCAATAAAAGGATTACCATCAAACGGAAACCTTACTCATTGCCATGCATTCACGAACCATAGAGATTAGTAGAGTCGAAGTACTTGCATTTTTCACAAGACGCCTAAACTAATATTCTCAATTTTCGCAATACCGTTTTTAAATTCCAGGCCAGACAAAAACCAAAGCTGCTTATTACGTTCCGTTATGTTAGACATTAAGGTCAAGGTTAGACTATAATCGAGCAACTTTGTTTCATTGATTTTTATGTGTACAGAATGACCTGTTCCGAGTATTCGAATTAAACATTCAAGGAACGACAGTAATTTATTGGTCGGCAGCACTTACAGGCGCGATAAAATCATGTCAAGTGTTACGCCGCCGTCGAAATTATTTTAATTAACATTAAATATTTAACTGGAATAAAGCAATCTAACCTTAAAACTAGAGCTTGTTGCTTTTCCCCCGGAGAAATAATCCCCGAAAGCGTAGACCCGAAATGTGTTTAAATAATTAATTCACAGCAACAATTTTTACAGTACATCCTTCGGTCGGCGCATTCGGGAGTTAAGTAATTTTTTTCGGTGAATTTAATTTTGAATTTTCAAGGAGGTAGATTACGTGACGTACTTCTTTGACGGAAGTAATCAAATTGGGGTTAGTGCGCGAAACCTAACTATATAGGGTAATCCCAAACTAAATTTAAACTTCCAAATGTCACTATCATGAACTGAAAGCGCCTTTGGGGTGTACAAATTTCAGGTGAGGTCTGAAAGGTTTTCGATTCCCGTAATTAAGTTTTTACAACTCAAAGGCACCTAAGGAGATTACATATACCTGCTGGTTTATTGGTATATATTTAGCTGCATGTACTTTGTTCTGTTCCCATTGAATGCATAAACAATTGAGAAAACCGTCATAATTTCTAGCTTACTTTGAGAACCGTTCATTTCTGTTTTCATGCTGTATAAATTAAATATGTAATTAGAGAAATTTTCCGAAACCATTCCCTTCTTCTGCTCAGGCACAATTTGTATGCATAGAATAATAGATTTGAATCGTATGAAAATAACATTGCGGCTGTTAATATAAATTGCTTCGAATTCTCAAATATCCATTTTAATAAAGAAATTATACACCTCCAGATTTATCACGAATCGTCATTATTTCTCAAGGGTAAGATTTAAGGAACAAATGTAAAGGTTTAGGTACGTAGGAGGTAGTGAGAATTGTAACGGTCTCTTAAAGATGCTTTAAAATATATTATAAATACCAAGAATTTGTAAAGAATCTTTTCATATATTTTTTCTTTATTTTTAAATGCGAGAGGATGTACCGAAAACAGAGCAAGTATACCCAATATCCTATCCAAACAGGTGTCGTCATTCTTGACCCAGTTCTCGAGAAAAAAATTGGGAACAGAAACGGGACTTTTTGGTTAGCATTTTGGTGAAGACAGTCAGTCTGGTGGTTGTAAAGTTTTTATATAAGATATTGTATTACGTCGTTAAAAAAGTGAATGTTGTATCCACCACCAAAAAAACCACTTTGCAATTGAACTTCGTTTACATCCCTGTTTACATCCAAAATCAAGCGCGGAATCAAGTCAAACATAACAAATGAAGATTGTGAAGCAACATCAGTTGGTGTTTGTGTTTTTGTTGTGTTTTAAAGAAAATCGCAGTTATGACCGGATGATTAAATAATTAAAACTTTATTTAAATTTAATTTGTTTCAATCGCATGTCCGTGATATTTGTTATTAGACCCTGAGTGCCTTTGTTTCTTACAGATTTCTTAATTGTTTTTCTGTCGAATAAATTTGTTTCATCTGTCCTTTGTGTTTATTCAATCCCCAATAACCTAGGATATAAGAGCTCTCAAGATACATTTTTCTATTCGTACCTAGGCTGCCGAGTTTCTCCAATTAATATTTATCCATATCGAGATTTTCGTCGTGGCGAATGCTAGGCCTGCCCTGGAAAAATTATAATTATTTTGTGTAAATGTTGTTAGTACCGAGTTTAGTTGAGCAAGCTGGATAGGTGTTTATGTAGACGGTTTAGTGCCCGTTTGCCACTGCACATAGCAGTCTATACAGTGTGTCCCAGGTAGAACGCACCATAGGGAAACGCCAATGTGTTTGTTCGCTAAAGATCCACGAGGCCTCTGAAATTATCATTCAGCGTCCTACTCCAATCTCTTTCTAGCATCAGGCAAGCGCAATAACGCTAACTTCAAATACATATCAAATGTCTCGTGGCTCCTTCAAAAATACATTAAATCTGGTTTGCCTATGGTCCATTCAACCTGGGACAAACGATATATTTATTACGGAAATACTAGCGAGCGTATTTCATAGCTCATAAATTATAAGAATAATTGGATGCCGTGACAAAATACACAGAATAACAAGTGTGCCTATTGCTTTATGTGGTTTTAGGAAGTGGATATTTTTGGTAAAGAAAGCGTTCAGGGGGTAGTCAACCACATTCGTTGATAGGAGAAAGATATCTAAACGTTAAGTTTAGACGCATTTTATCAATTATATTCAGGTAGCACGTACTATCGAAATACTCCACTACAAGGTAAATTCTTTTCAATTAAAGTTAATTAATTGAATTAGAGATATAATATTTGCAAGTAGCTATAATCCTATCTGTATATGGTCTGATATGAATAAATGCAGCAGATGGGGGCGTTGGTCAGGGACAGACTTAATAAATTAAAGTTAGGGGTTACAAATTTGAGTATGTGCTTTTTTCATAATGAAAATTACGCCGCGCATTTGGCTATCGATTATTTTTTATTGGAAACGGAACTAAGTTTGCTAATTACGCAAGCTGCTAGTAAATTATATTAACTTAGCATTAACTATGCATTGAAGTATTTCAAAGAAAGTTGCACTGGTTTGAGGTGGGTTTTAAAATGTTTACTACGGTTGACGTTAAGGTCAAGTAGTGCTTTAAATATTGGTTCTGTAAGAAGTCCGCGTCCCCGTAGTTAATAGGTGCTGAGTACTGTCATTTATGCGTTCGCTCGTTAGATCGAAATTAAACGCGGCACACGGAGCCCTCCTAAATCGGTGGCAGAAAACTCGGAACAATTGTCTAAGTTTGAAAAAACCTAACACGTTTAAAGGCACCCAGGTGTTTTGCCATCACGATAAGTTCTTTTATGCATTTATAAAGTTTGGTAGAAATTTGACTATAACCTGTTCAGATTATTTTATTCAGATGATGAGCTACGAAAAATGCAATCCCTTGAGTCTAAAGTTTTCCAAATGACAAAAGCTCGAAACTCTTCAATTAATTGCGCCGGTATAAGAAGTCATTTGAGTATTATGGAACTCCCGTACGCTTTCTAATTGTCTAGGGAGATTGATTCTTCAATAGCGCATTTATTGTAAAATGTTTGTGTGGATTGTAAATGAAAAAGAGTTTATTTCCAAAATGTTAAGTATAGAATAAACCTAATTAACTCTTACGATGTCTTTAATTTACCTTGAATCTGTGTTACTGCTGTAACTCAAAATACTGCAAGATACAACGTAAAAATCTACGATCACACTATCATCTAGGTCTAGGAGGTCTCAATCTGAAGAAGGTGAGTGGTGTAATAATCAACGTAATTATCCGTCCCTCTAGAGTACACAACTCTCTTTTCTTTCTCCACCTTATGAAATATATCATAAAGCCAGAGAAGCTCTAAAGAGCCACAGCAGATGTAAGAGCAGCGGTTCCAGACTCTTCCACATAAAACCAGGGAATATCACATCCGGTCCTGCCTTCTTAAATGGGTTTAACGTGTTCATCGCCCATCTCAGGGATCGCTCAGTAACAACCTGGGGAGCTTCTTTTCGGGCAATTGACCTTGCACTGGCCCGGTTAGCTCCTTTTGGTTAGCCGAAGCTGCGTAGTCCCCAGGACCCAATTTTGACTACTTTTACAAATACTTTCCTTTTGGGGTGAACTAGTAAACAAGGTGCATGTATGCTCCGCAACCACTCCAACACAGCACAAATTTCTCTGAATTACTCCAATCCGTGACAAAATTAAAGTATTTTAAATTCATTTAATCAATGCTAAATGAAAAGAATTTCTTTTCATACAGTTTTAGATTCATTTAATAATGGCCTACGATGTGCTACTATAGTGCTCCTCGAAGATTGCCGTTACGATATTTTAAGTGTAAAGCCACCCAAGACTTTTTTAAAAAATACATATACACGAATCGTTAGTACATTTGTGTACTAAAAGATCTAAAAGATTGCGACCTAACGTTTTCCCGAGCAAAATGAAGTAACTTTAAATTTATAATCTTAATATTTCTTTTTTTATATATATAACTCGGCATCCGCAAGGTTGACTTAAAATTAGGTCAGATGGGCAATACAGCAGCCTTGGCCACTTCTCCAATATTTCAATTCTGATTAACACCTAACATAATTCCGGCACCAACAAAAAAAAATATCATGGAAACTCTAATCTGGATCGCACTTACATACATATGAGCTCAGAGTCATATTTACACATACCACGCATGCAAGCGATCGATGAACGATTAATTAAAAAAATATTAATTACTTACAGTTTTCAAATAATCCTGGTCGTTATCTGCTATTTTCTAGCGCATAAAGAAACAAAACACTCGCTGACAAACTCAAAATTTCCTCTTTTCTATTACACTAACTGGCTTTGTTGAATTCCATGACTAAATCTTGTGGCTTTTGGGGCGTGAACTTTCAACAAAAAGAGATTCTTGTAGAGAGGCCTCACTGTGCAATAAGCTGCTTGGTTGACACACACACTCGAACTTAATTTTTCCGAATTCGGATGAAACGCTTTAAATTTCTCAAGATCTTTATTAACTCACTTCTTTCTTCCATAAACAAACTTCACTATCGAAAAGACGAACGCCGTCTTAACATCTAACAGGCTGACTGCCCGAAATAGTGTTTAAAACGTGATACTGTCGGACCACCACCCAAAAAGCTTCCGATATATGGCAAAATGCAAAAAAGTCATATTTTAAACGTCCACCACCAACGAAGCCTCGTTTATCGTTATATTTTCGTCTATAAAGCATCTCTTCCACTTAAAAAAACTCCTTTAAGATTTCGTAAACAAACGCCAGTTTCAAACTAGCACCAAGAACACTCGTTTCAAACACCTTTGTTTTCTTATCAGCGATAAACATGTGCTTATCTTGAAACTAAGTAACTTTCATCTTACGCAGCGCAGTAACAGCTATTTTTACCGCATTGACCTTTCAATAAAATGCGCAAATACGATCAGATAGCAAACATGATCTAAAATAAACAATTACAAAAGCGAAACAAACAAATTACGCCTTTATACTAATTCTAAAGAAAAAAACACTGAAATTCAAATGCACTCCATCCTTAATCAAAATAGCTGACTAGAATTAACTTTAAGAATTGAAATTACTAACATCCAGCACGGTCCATCTTTATTGCAAGTGCCGAACAGTGTGTGATTGCTTTTAATGAAATCATGGGAGGGGACACTTTCACGTAAAACGTTGGAGTCGCAATATCGAGCACCAAGCAGCACTAACTTACCACTAACGATCGTACCTGAGTTTTTTGGTCAAATTATTTTAAGTGGGTAGGGCTGAATTTGTTTCATGAACGTATAGTATTACATTAGTTAGTTCAGAATCCGTGGAAACTGCACTAAGCTGGCGTGCAAGTTCTTAATTTAGTGGAATCTTTAACAGCCGTTTAGGATTGGTAGTAAAAAAGATACTAACCAATGAAAATTAGGCATTGCCATTGCCGGTGTGAAAAATGACTTCGTAATTAAAGAGGCGGTCGTTCAGCTTTGAAAAATTGAACAGAATGAATCTCTCAACGAGCGAGAAGAGATCATAGGTCATAGGATTACTATTATGTGAGAAACCGAAGAGGAAATATAAAATTCTTTAAGTCTAGAGTTGCAAACTTAAATAAAGATCTCCTTTGAATACGTAAGTCAATGTGCACTGACTATTTGTCGAATTTTGAGTGGGTAGGAAAATTAAATGCAATTTTTCAGGCCAATCTCACAATAATTTTGCAGAGTATAAAACGCATTATTAAAAGAAGCCCTATTCATAATTTTACCGGTGACAGAAACCCAACATAAACTCTAAATTGAAATAATATTTATAGCGCATAATAAAATAATCTAGACAGGAAGAATTAAACATTGTAAACGAGAGAAACTAATTTAGAGCTGACAACACTTGAGCGGTAGAGAGGTAAAGTCAGGAGATAATTTGATATTTAAATAAACCGCACACTCTTTGAATGCTCCAAGCCGTACTCAAAACGAAACAAGCTCTAAAAGACGTAGATTTATCATTGAGGAAAAGAACGCGAGCTAACGTTAATTCGATAAAGAAGGAATGGAAGCAGAGAAATCAAATTGGCCCTCCCTGCTATTTCTCAACGCTTTGTTGGAATACATCACGTCAAGATCTACTTAAAGGTAAACTGTAAATTGACATGAGGATTTCGGCTTGTTTACGTTGAGATGAACCGTGGAGAGGGTGGTAACATTTCAAAGTTCAAAGTTAGTTTAATATTAAACATATTGACAGATTGTCTACTTCAAAGGTACGTCTACGTATTATATGCATAAAGATGAAATTAATATGATAATAATGAATAAATCGTTTTTGTCCGTCCATACGTATGCTCATAGGAACCTCGTACGAATTTTTTAACTTCTGAAAAGATATCACCAATTTTTGTTGGTTAAGAAACTTGTTCTACAAATCTCTGAATAATGTGCTTTCTAACACTTGGACCACACGTACTTTTAAATTTAATTTTTAGCATTCTATTATTTTATTACTGCTTGAAATACTTGGCCGGTCAGATGTCAGCAAATTATTGTCTTATGAGCATTTCATTTTCTGCCACGCCGTGTGTTATTTTTTATGGCACTCGTCTACGGTTCTTGCCAACAAATCTCTATGGAAAACCGCGTTTTGTGGTACAATATACTATTACAGGTTTGTAAAGGTCTGCACGTAAAACAAAAGACATACGTGATACAGTGGAAAACGCTTACACTTTTTCCTCAAATACTAACAAATTATACGATGAAAAACTACCTCTTGTATTGCCCCTAGCTTTTAAACTAATAAATCTAAATTATGAAAGTTTCCTCTAAGGGTGTAGTGACAAATTCCGCCAAATCAAAAGACGTGTTCAAAGTGAATATTTTCCAACCGCTTTTTAAGCCAAAGTCAGTAATTAATTTTCTTTAGGAACTTAGGAAGATATCTACAGATGTCCTTTGGTAAAAATTCTGTTCGTAGCAGGAGTCTGAATTTGGAAGGGTGCGTTCTGCAAATCTGTAACAGATAATAACGCAACAAACAAATTAAAGGGGGTAGTGAATCACGCTGCACATAAAATATTGCGAAATATCAATGATAACGTCTGACACGGAGGCAATCGGATATAAAAACTGTAATTAATATACAATAAGAATCAATAATTCGAATGACTTTACACTAGCAAAAGCAAAATTTTGTTATAAACGCATAAACGTGACGTTAAATTCAAGACCAATACTTTACGATGCACAATTAACTAAATTTCCATCCAATAGCAGTAAAATATGATTAATTCGAAATGTAAACAAGCTAATATAAGCAAATTCTTCGGAGTAAACTAACAACGAAATCAAAACAAGCATAAATTATGTACAACTCTTGTGCAGATAAAGCGAAATAGCTTAGTAAATGGATGGATTGTAAGGTATTAGCATGATATCGATTTTTACTTTCTTAGTAGATGATTAATGGGCAGGGGGCTCTTTACACATAAATATTTAAAGGCCGCCCAGCATAGATTCAAAATCCTACGACACTCCATTTCGCAAATATTTAAATTGAAAGCTTTGACATCACCAATGGATATGTCCCGTCCTGATGTTCCACTTGTATTGCCTTTTATGAGTACCCTTTCCGACACTTTGTTGTCCAGGTATTTTCTTCGACTTTACCAATAGATATGTCACGTCCAGTCGACTCATTTTGCTTTTTAGAGGACTTCCCTTCGACAAACCGTTTTCGAGATATTCGTTCTTAAAGTTGCAGTTCTAAGAACTATTTTGAAATCTCTAGGTATAAATTTGGATTTGGTATTAATTCAGACAGAATGAAGTAGATTCACGTGGTTAATGCAAATTAATGTGGTCGGTAATGTAGGAACTCCATCTTTCGCATGACGCGCCAAAACCAATCCTCGATAAGATCGACGTAAAAGGTAATCCAAAAGAAAGAACGACGGGAAACAATAAGAAAACTGCGAGGGAAATTAAACGTAAGCATTGAGTATTGACAGACACCAAGAAGAAAGAAAGAAACCACTCCATAAATAAATATGGTAAAGCCAAAACACTAATCCCATTAAAGGTAGACGCGAAGTCAGAAAAGTAACGGCGTACGAAAAGAAGCATTTGCATCTAACCAATGCGAAAGCAGAACCTTTACTGAAGAGGAAGAAGTACAGCGAATGCGTAAGGCCAAATTAAAGGAGAAAGATAGCATTAAGTATAGACAGCTACAAAGCGTGCACTCTAGCAACAAGACAAAGAAGCACTCGAACGGCCTCGGGCGGCGACACAAAGAACTAAAATAATAAGAAATCTCTATTAAAACTAGTGAATTAAAAAGAAGATGGCGTAAGGATATCAAATAAAACGCCGAATTTAAATTCTGGTCACAAAACAACGAGTTCATCTCAATGCTGAGCGCGCCGTATTGTTCTTTTGTACTTTCTATAGAAACTGTTTTGTACTATCTATCGAAATACTCACTACTCTTTCTCTGGATTGTCGGGAGACAACTAATTACCATTGTAATCTGTCTCATTTTAATTTATCTTCGATGCAAAATTCTAAGAAAACCAATAAACTAATATGTGCAGATGTAAAGAAAACTATCCCATTATGTTAGGACACATCTATAAGATGCAGTCTACTAAATATAATCGCCTATTTTTCATTTATACTATCTGTTAACATATAAAGCGAGCAATTCACCTTTCATTTGTTCGGGGGTTATTGTTTGAGTCCGAAAGGTTACTGTCCAGGCATTATTTATCCGAGGGTTATTGTCTCACAGTGGTGCACCTAGTTAAGGGATAGGGTGTAAGTTGCCCGGGGGTTTGTGTCTTGTAGAGAACTTCGCTTTTTTGTCGATTAACCGTGATCTCTGGGCCATCAGGGCCGGATTTAGCATGGGGTCATGTGGGCCCGAACCCATAGCCGAAAATTCTTAGGGGCAGCAAGAAACCAAATTAGTGAAATACTTCTACAACACTATCGTGGGAAAATAACATAACATCTTAAGAAATTGAAGTTGGAATGTTATGCACACTCTTCTCAACTTAAAAGTAATCATGAGATATGGAGTAACATTGTATTAACTGTGAGTAACTTTGTATTAATATTGTAGAAAATTTAGGGCTTCTTCCGAAAATTTTTGTTGTTGCAAACGCTTAATTAAGGTGCCCTCTAGCCATTTTTATCAGTTTCATGATGGTACCTAGGGCGCTTAATAACGTCACGTAACCGTTAGATTCTCTGAACTTTCTGAAACACGATTCAGTGGTTACATTTACATAACGTATATTATTAAAGGTAAAATTAGATATAGCCCCATGATCAACTCCTGTTGATGTAATGATGCGGAAATATTAATAAAAAAGAGTACATTTCTTTAAAGATTATTTGTTCACCGATTGTCATGGTCCGAAAGAAAGATAGCGTGGTGCGCTTCTGTATCGATTTTCGTAGTCAACGAAGTCACTATTAATGATGCCTATCCGTTACCGTTCATAAATGGGATTTTGGACCGCCTGCGTCAAGTCCGCTGTATCTCCAGCATCGACTTGAAACAAGGGTATTGGCAGATATCGCTGACCAAAACCAGTTGACCCATCAACGCTTTCACCATAGCCGGCCGAGGACTTTTCCACTTTAAAAGTTATGCCCTTTGGGTTACATTCCACACCAGCCACGTTCCAGCGTCTCTTAGACCGTGTGATTGGGCCGGAAATGGAGCCCCGAGTGTTCACCTAGCTAGACGACATCATCGTGCCGGGGATCACGTTCAACCACACTGAGAAAATATGAGGGAAATTTCCCACCGTCTCCGTTGGGCCAGTCTCAAAATCAATCCCGAAAAATGTCATTTTTTCCGCCCGTCACGGAAACATCTGGCCACGTTGTGAGCAATGGCGGTCTCCAAACCTAAGCCGCCATAGAACAATTACCGACTCCGCACAACACCAAAGCCGTCAGGAGATTTCTTCGGGTAGCATCCTGGTACCGCCGTTTTGTCTCGAATTTTTCAAACATCGTAGCCCCATTGACCAAACTCCTCCGAAAACGCGAAAGATGAAGGTGGAGTGAAGATCATGCCGTATTTTCTCCAGGCTACTCAAATTTTTCCCGTGAACTTGTTTTCCCGAATACTTTCCACGGTCAACAAGAACCTACGAATCCCGATACTCATACCGACGTGATCTCCGAAATTTCAGAGCACCGTACCCGTCTAGATAATCTCCAGGATGTGTTTCAATTGGTTGCAAGGACCGTTTTCCAAGCAGGCAAACCATTACATTTTCCGACACCGAGAATTGACACCACATTAGGGGACTTGGTTCTCCGAAAAGATGATCCCCTATCCAAAGCTTCCATGGCGACCAGCTTTGCCAAACACCCGGTATCTCGAAGTGTTTTAAGTTGGCCGCTTCGATACTAAGGTGTTTCTGAATCTACTTATTTGCTGTAGGAGACGAGGAGTGCGTTTTCATTTTTGTTTAATTGTTTATTTATCGCCGGTACCGCAAGTTCCTGTAGGAATATTTAAATTTGCAGATATCGGAAAAATATGGGATCGATATCAGACTTCAAGTTTTTTAAGCGCGTTTCTTTTGAAATAAAGTCCAGCTCAAACGGGCGGGTTTTTCTGTAACTGTAATTAATTACTACTAATTATACTTACGTGCTTTGCTGGATGGAAGTTTCGGAAAACGGAGTTCTAATTGACACCCATTGTTTCTTGGAATTTAAATGCAATCGGCAAGGTCGAGATAGCACGCTGCTATTTGTAAACGCACGGCCTTCGAGTCGTAAACAACTTTTCCATCCTGGTTTTTCGTATACCGTTAGAAAACTGAAATCGATTAATCGGAAA
This sequence comes from Photinus pyralis, assembly GCF_008802855.1. Taxonomy (NCBI): domain Eukaryota; kingdom Metazoa; phylum Arthropoda; class Insecta; order Coleoptera; family Lampyridae; genus Photinus; species Photinus pyralis. The sequence goes on along the minus strand of NW_022170511.1, from coordinate 19,338,139 downwards.
TTAACGAACCAAAAACTTAATAAGATTGATCCCTCTTCTTCTCTGGCAAAAGAGCTTTCGGCGGCGATAAAAACAATTTAAATATTCCTACAGAAATGGTTGCAAAACTGAAAAATTCACTACTTAACTTACTTGCGTTATCGGCGGTGAACAAATAATTAAACAAAAAAAACACACAAAAAACTCACTCCTCATCGCCTAGAGCAAATAAGTAAATTCAGAAACTACTTAGTAACGAAGCGGCCAACTTAAAACGCTTCTAGATACCGGGTGTTCAGCAAAGCTGGTCGACTACACAAATATACGGTGTGATTATAACTTGGGGTTTGAACTTCAGAGCAGAAAACAGGTGCTTCGTTACATAGGTTACGGTAGACCAGTTTTGTTATCATTCCTGGCTGTTTCGGTGGGATGGGCCATGGTGCCATATTGGTAATGGGAAGGTAGTGGTATCAATTGTGAATGTGCGCAATGGCGACGGTTTTATGATTGAAATTATTAATTTTAGTCTAAATAAACTTGTCTTAAAATTAATATTGCGCGCCTGGGTGCTCAGTGTGACCCATAGAAAAGTACAGAATGTTGAAACATACGCAGAATTTTAGTACTACGAGTACAACTTATCAAAATAAATAAGACTACGATAACTAGATTTTAAAACACAAAGTAATTGCTGTATTTTCACAATCACTGCTTACAATTTTTATTTTACAAATAATCACTCGGTTTGCTCAAATTAACAAGAGATTCAAAATTACTGGGTTCAAAAACACACATGAAAAAAATTTTAAAAAATTACAAAGACCTTAAATCTAGAATCAAACTTTCTCCAACGCTACCCAAACCAAATTTATTGTTCATTAAACAACCCCGCCAGACGGAAATTGAGAAGAAATGTGACCTACTTCTTAAGCACTTGTATGATTTTTACGGTATGCCAATTGTTGAATTGAGACGATAATTGCAAAAGGTTTGCAGGCTTTGTAATCAGTTCGTTAATACTACTGCATTAGAGTGTAATTTCTACAAAGCAAACTTCAGTATCACTATTACATTAACACCCATACATCCTCGCCTACAAACCAAAAATAGATTTTAGTGACACAATAACCTAAAGGTAGTTAACAATTCTCGAGTGTCACAGGTGTTGAGGTAATGTGACAATAAGTCATTAATATCGACGTTTTACTTGAATAATTATTGTTGTACTAAGCACTTTTACACAGAAATAGGATTCAATTATCGTATTTTCTTTCTTTTCAGGAAATATGTCTAGTAGTTTTCTTCGGAGTCGAATATATCGTACGATTATGGTCGGCGGGGTGTAGGTCGAAATACATGGGATTTTGGGGTCGTCTTCGTTTCATTCGGAAACCCATCTGTATTATTGGTAAGTACCGGCTTCTCTTTATTAATTCTAAAAACAAACGGTGCTTTTGCGTTTGTTGGTTGCGGAGAAGGTTAGCCGTTTCTAAGTGAATGTGGTTTGTGTAACTTTCATAAATGTTATTAAAGAGGTCCATTAGGAATTCCATTTCGCATAAATAAATTAACAGATAAGTTAGTAAATGTTTGATGTGATATCAAAATTTGTAGTAAACAGACGCCATTATACACGCTCTGAAATCGTCATTAAGGCCTTAAGTTTCCTGTCATTAGTTTTCTGTGTAATTAATAGTTATCGACCCTTTTATGGCGGCCACCTGTTTCTTTAGTATCTGTATATAAGATCTCCTTCCAACTTCCGAGTGAAAACGATATGGGGAAAAAAGCTATGTTCTTATTTATGTCAATGTACCGGATGATGTCGGCTAAGAATTACGATTATTAAAAGATTAAACAAAATTTTGCATTTGTACTATTCCTAGTCCCTGCCCGCCTCGATATCTGCTGTTTTCACTTTAAAGGCATCTACTATGATCACTCGAAGATTATTCTCCGCCGCTCAGATAACTCACCACTTTTTAAAAATGACTCAGGAAGGCAGGAGTAAACGTGACTTCAACGCAATTTAAACTTTGAACATTTGTTTGCACCTGTCTAGGCCCAAGAGTTTCAGAAGCCTTCAAACAACCAGTGCAAAACCTCGAAGTGCGTGTCTTTACGATTTTCAGCGATTACAAGCATTCAATAAAAAGTCGGGAAAATGCAGTCTTAAGCAAGTATGGTACTTGGATCTCACATTTCTCTACGGACATTAAATACACCAGCGGCGCCGAAAATATCCCTGTAGTTGCAGCATCACGAATATGCAACGTCACTTCTACCATAGATTACACTACTTTGGATCAAGCCCAAGAGGTCCACGCTCAATCACAAAAGTATAGACTGTTGCAAAGTATACGTTTTCATATTCCTCATCTGTTATCAAACTAGCAAAGGAAATCGGCTTTACATAGGTACCCAAGTCCTTCAGGAAAATCATCATTTCTGTAACCAATAGCCTGTCCCATCCTGGAATAGAATGCAGAAAGGTGTTAGCCAAGAATTAGAATATAAAAGCAATGAATTTAATAATTATATACTTGATCACAACAATTTATCCCCATATGAATTAAGTCTACTATTAACCAAGGTAAATGCTTTGATTATTCTGACTCTAGTTTCTCGGTTTAATAGACAGAGATAAAGATGCTAATGTTTTACAATGCCGTTTAATTAGAAACGTGGCCAAAGTATTTTTTTTATCGTACCAGGGTACGTAAGCCTTATTACTAGGATAGTCATCTGAAAATTGTTTTTGTTTCAGATTTAATTGTCGTAGTCGCGTCGGTCGTAGTTCTAACAGTTGGTTCAAATGGTCAGGTATTCGCCACCTCCGCCATTCGAGGTATTCGATTTTTACAAATACTGCGAATGCTGCACGTTGATAGACAAGGAGGAACGTGGCGTTTGCTTGGCTCCGTTGTATTTATTCATCGACAGGTGAGTGTTGATTATTTTTCTTGAGGTAGTTGTTTTTATGCAGACCAGAACTTGAATTATATCAAACTTTAAATAGGAACTTTCAAGTTGTACAGTGTACACCCTAAACATATCGGAAATAATGATTTAAGCAACGCAATTGTTTTTGTTGTATTGCCATTGTATAATTGTGTTATATTATGGTATAATGTATAAGCAATTGTGGTATAAGTAACTAGATATCCTCGAACTCCAGTCGAGAACCGGCTGGGAACTTTCTTTACGAAATGGGATAATTCGAAGTACCAAAAAGAGAAGTCTGAGAAGTGCAGTGCAAGCACTCAACTCAACTCAACAATATTATAATTTATACTCAGTGACATGGAAATTGCAACACCAAGAAGGAGTTGGAATTTTTTGACCAAACTTGGCAGAAACGTTTAGCTACTAAAAGGTAACAATTGATTAAAATTTCATTCATATGGATCAAGTGGTAATGGCTTATTTGACAGTTCTTTCATTTTTTTCTAGTATTCTTATATCGTGTACGTTTTGCGAGATTTTGTTCAGTTCTTATTGTTTTCGCTGTTAATCGTTTCTTTTGAGGCTGTGAACATGCCTAGATACCTACGTCAAAGTGGAAATTACCGCGAATTAAGAGAAGTTGACAGGTGTCGTATTGTTGGTTTGGGCGGAGGTGGTTTTTCGTTCACAAAAATTGCAAGTCACCTTAACCGAAGTCAATCCACCATACCATGATTCGTTGCAATCGGGCATGGATTTGGGAAGGGGCAGGATCGTCGTAGAGAGGAAAGGGAGGGGGCAGGAAAGGGTGGGGGGCGAAAAAGAACAATTGAAGTGCGGGATCGCCATCTTTGACTTATGGCAACAAGAAACCGATTCTCTAGTACCAGGTCAATTGCCGACCAATTGTTAGCTAACGAAGGTCGTCCTGTAACACATCGAACGGTTTACCGCAGAATCAGAGCTTACGACTTGCAATCCTATCGGCCACATCTTTTGTTACCATTAACAGCTCAACACCGCCAGCAGCGTTTGGATAGGTGTAGGTTGCGACTGCACTGGAACCTAGAGTGGCATAGGGTGGTTTTCAGTGATGAATCCCGATTTTGTTTGGGTATGCATGATGGCCGTATGAAGGGCAGCCGAAGACGTGGGGAACGTCGCAATGTTGAATTTTCTGTTATGAGGCATGTGCACTAAGCTGTGGGGACTATGGTATGGAGTACTATAACTTATGGGAGTAGGGCTCGTTTGTTATTCATTCGAGGTAATATGACCCCCCCAGCGATATGTGGATGACGTGATAGAACCCGATATTCTTCCATCTCTTCAGCAGTTGGAAGACCCACTTTTCCAGCAGGATAATGCCCCTCCCCACATTGAAAGACGTTCTATGGACTTATTTGCACATGATAATGTCAATTTCTTGCCATAGCCACCCAGATCTCCCAGTATATCGCCTATCGAGCAAGTTTGGGACATTATGAAGAGAAGACTGATGAACTTACCGCATCCTCCGCAGACGCTGCAAGCTCTACACAATGAATTAGAGGTTACTCACAGTTGCTTGGGACACAATACCTCAAGAGGAAATCGGCCGTCTGCTAAAATCGATGCTACGAAGCGTGAGGGAGTGCGTAACCAATAGGGAGGGACTACTATTATTATTAATAAAAATATGTTTATATTTCATCCTTTTTCTTTTAAATTTTAATCAATTGTTACCTTTTAGTAGCTAAACGTTTCTGCCAAGTTTGGTCAAAAAATTCCAACTCCTTCTTGGTGTTGCAATTTCCATGTCACTGAGTATATGAGAAAAATCTAAACTCAGGGTTGTTCTCGTCAAATTCCTCCCTGCCGTTGGGCGACCATTGTAACGGTTTCTTGCGTTATAATGAAAATTGCTACCTACTATCCCCTTTACTATAGTAATTCGTAAAAGTAAAATGAACCAAGCTGGATGATTCTCGTGACTTATCAGTGAATTCAAACTTAAATTATTTTCCTCTAGATTGGCCCACGTATGTATACAGTTTAACTTTAATTTCTTTTTGTTTTTTGAAACCGGAGTAGATGACCTCTTTAAGAGTTCGCCTTTGACATTTAACTGATATAAATCCGAATTTGTACCACCCCTACAGTAAACGGTTCTGTTTTGAATACAAAAAAATGGTTACCTTAAGCACCCAAAGCTAAGGACTACCCAGAGGACTACCCCTTGGTCGTTTAACCGTGAAGTGCAAATTAGCTCCACTAGGTTGATTTAAATAGTTGAAAAGGACAGCCGATGCAAAATCAAGGTATATCTTTCACCAAACCATATTTTCATTTAAACCTTTACGCGTTCGTATTTACTGTAATAGTTTTGCACGTTATTCCAAGGAAATGAGGGTCGCCAAGTATTAATTCGATTATTAGAGCTGCACATCAATATATTATAAAATACCCTGTAATAAATTACGGGTGGTCACTTTAACTACGCTAACGGCTCGCGGCTCCACAAGAAATTTTTTAACATAAATCAGGTACACCCTGAGCTAAATTACAGATGGATGACTTAACTTCACTCACGACTCATCGCGAATTGCCTTTCCGAACTCCCAACTTTCCACTACTCAATTCAACGTGGAGTAATTTCCCGCTGATCTTACAAAACCCAAGCCACATAGCAGTCTAGATAACAACTGCAATTTAAACAAGAACCAAGACGTTTTCGCGACACTGTGCCACTTTTTTGTGAAACTTTTAATCCCACAAACAGAATTAATCTAGTTGCGTTTGTTTCTGAGATACAGGGTGAAAACGAGAGGTTTAACTTTTTGGGATGTTACCACCCATATAAGATAGAAAAAAGGTACAAACTGCCTATTCTAAATATTTTTACACAAAATCCAGTGGTGTAGTATGTTTGGGCCACCTTTTCTGAAATTTGACCCAACGTTGATATTTTTTATATGCAACATCCTATATACATTAACGTCAATTTTTGCATTCTTTTTCCTGATTACATTGATGTATCACAACCTATATTTTGGTTTAATTTTAGCCATGAACCAAAAATGAAACCCATATTTTTTAGGGTTTTGAAATAGTGGGCCATGGATTTATGAAGATGTTTTTTTTATTGTATTCATGTCATCTAAAAATTTTGAAAAATATGGTGTATAATATATCATTATATACAAAAACACAGGTTGATACATCAGTATAATCAGGAAAACGATAAATGTAAATAATTGACTGTGAAATATACATTTAAAAAATACCAACATTGGGTTAAATCTCAGAAAAGGTGGTCCAAAACATTTTTTGGCTACGCCACTGGATTCTACGTAAAAATATCTAAAAGTAACAGGCTTTACATTTTTTCCCAAATCCCAAAAAGTCAAACTTTTCGTTTTCACCCTGTATCTCAGAAACAAACTAGCTAGATTGATTCTGTTTGTGGCATTAAAAGTGGTACGGGGTCGCGAAAATCCCAAGTCTCTATCATTAAAAACAACTGAAATATACACCGCAGTCTCAACTAAAATAGGACACACGGTACAAAATCGAACAAATTTAAGTAAAATTCGAATCAAATAGTCACGGACCACTTACTTTTTATGAAGCAACTTTCTACTGAATTGCTCATTATTATTAAATTGTAATTGAGGTACCCTCAACATAATGTACGTCCCCTAAATTCCAAAATTAGCCTTTCTTCTTTAGTTTTTGTTTTAAACGACCTAAAAAGATGGATCTCTACAGTATTACCCTTACAATAATCTCAACTATAACGCTTTGGTCCGACACTTAACATTCCAATGCGTAGAAAATAATAAGAGAATTACTAAATTCTTAGTTGGTGAATCCCTACAATATCAAAAAAGAAAACTTTTAAAGGAGGATGAAAACCTGTATGCCAAACTTGCTTAGACTTGGTGTTTTTATGATAACAAGTTTTCAGACGTTCGATTTCAATTCTATTTTTTGCGGGCTGAGGAGTGCTGAAAAAAGGCTAATGAAGGCACGCAAATTAAGGCTTTTGGGGGTTTAATTCTTAAACGAAACGTGTAACGGGGGCCCTTTAATGGCGTTAATTTTTTTCGAATTATTAATAGTCAGTAAGTTCTTAATAAAATTGGGGATCTGTAATTTTTCGGGTCACTGGTTTCCTTGTGCGTTGACCGATTAATCATAATAATAATAAAGATCTTCATTATGATTATACGGTATACCTATAACCAATAGTAACCTTAAATTGACTATAAGGCGAGGTTGATGAAGCGGCAAACTCGTTTCCTGTTCTTCCACCTAACCCATGAATTCGGTAGCATTAAAGAAAAAAATAGAAATATATAAATCTCATATCGATGATAACATTAAAAAAAGATAATAAATAACTAAAAATGAAAACAAAAATACACTCTTCACTCGTAAAATCCTTACACTCAAATATCTTAGATCTGCTCTGCATTCAGTTTTTCCTTGACAGAAGAAAGGCATTATACATCTATACAGGGCCCTTTCGTGGTATGAATTTTGAATGAATTTTTTTCAAAATCTGATAGGGCATAGGTACCCGAAAACCTATTCAAAGACGTGGCACCCATCTATGTAACTTTTATGGTTGCTGAGAAAAAAAATTAAAGAAAAAATCCAAATTTCACCACTGCTTTGGGGTGCTTCCCAAAAGTAACACGTTGGACCCTCGGTTTATTTGGAAAAAGTGCATGTCCTGATCCCCTCTATCACCCAATTTTTTCACATGCGGTCATGTAACACCCTGTATACCTTCACAATGTAAAAGAGCGCTTGAATGTTTCCATTGGGTATGGAGGTGGAGGTTATCTTGCCATCTACCCGTACTTGCTCCCTATCGTGTTTGCGACCAAGGAGAATTGCAGATGACTTTCCTGGATTGATTTGAACGTAATCTCTCTCTGATATTGGTATATGTGGCTTAGGAAAGTAAATGGTGACAGTATGACGGGCGGTAAATGGTAATACTATCTTAATTTGTTAACACGTGTCCAAAACAATCCGGTCAAGATTACGTATGATGATATTAACTACCAGTATCCAAAAACATCGATCGAAATCTTGTAGCTAAATAGGAAGCTAAATTACCAATAAGAATTGCGACGTAGATACGTTTACGCCATTTAAATTCTAGACATTCCTGCTCGGCGAAAATCTTTAGCGGTGATTGCATACGTTCACCCTTTAATTAGAGAATTATTTCCCCTACGTACAGATAGATCTAAGCTCTCTCGCTCGGGATTATTTAATCGTAAAACGTGCGAATTCGCGTTTGCAAAGACGACTTGATTGCAAATGCCTACGGCTCGTTATGTTCTTTCATAGTTGAAGTGATAATCCTAGATAGATTCCGATGAAGCTCGCCCATTATCACTTTTATGGCGTGAAAGGTTTACTGCCTTTGATAATACGAAACGTATTGGGAGTACAAAATTGAAACGAATATTGAACACAAATAGCAGGCTTCCCTAATAAAGCTATGCACGTTCGCGTACCCAAAGGTCTATGATTTTATGTAAAACTCTCATGCAATGCTGACTACCCATACGTTTTGGTAGCACTAACAACGATCAGTACTGATTCTTCAGTGTCCATTGCTTAATAGCTTGCTTTATTGTACAAATCTTCATCATTAGAATTAGTGCGAACTACATCAGAGGATATCGCGAGTGGAAAATCTTCTCAGTTTTCTTAAGCACTGACTAATTAGCAAATTGAAGCGTTGTTTTTACGTAATGCTCTAGAAGTTCTTCATTGATTTTAATTAGAAACTAGAAAATGATAAAGTGGCAAAATTCACTTGTATCTACAAAATGTTACTTGCGGCCCTTTCTACAACAATCTTAAAAACACACATCCGTTTCCTCTATCCAGGTTATCACTTCATAACATGTTCCGTAACCCAGGCATTGCGGATTATTATGGGCCACGTGAATTATCCTCCTTATTCCAAGATGTCCCGGAAAAACGCTAGCGCATTTTTTTTCAAGCACGCCGCGGCCGTGGTTATAGAGCTGAAAGAGTAGAGTGAAAACTCATGTGGTTCTATATTTGCCATCTTCTATAATTCTTATTCTGGCGGTTGAACTTATTTTGTAGATCCTGACGCTAGTTATTTGGAGGGGTTCTGCATTTTATCCGAGAGTGGAGGTTATATACGAAGTATGTCCGGAAAGAATTGCGATTGATCTTTACCTGGATACAAGAGGGCCCGTAGATCACTATATAGTTTACAGAGGAAGCAGTAGTGAGGACCGTCAGTGAAACGAGGTGACTAGCGGCAGTTGGCTCCGAAACTTTGGAGTGAGTAAATCAAGATTTTGGTGAGCCCTATCTAAACCTGTCGTGGAAAACGTAAGAAAGTGAAAATGCTTTTGGGGCAGCGTTATTCGATCACGTTTCAAACCTGACAAAACTCCTACAAAGACTTTTGGTATGATTTGTGAGTCTTATAAAGACCTTGGTATGTCACGAACAAAAGTTTTTGGGTGGCAAAAAAAGTTCAAGGGTACAAGAGAAGAGGTTGAAGATATGGACGCGCTGGACAATCCTAAACAAGCCGATCTGACGATAAAATACGTGATCTTTAGAACACTGACCGTCGTCTAAATGTGCGACTGATTGCTCAATAACTCAATTTTTCTAAAACGATTGTTCACGATATAGAGACATGTCGTGTGTGGCACTGTGGCAGTTTCAGAAGACATGGTTGAACGTTTGCAAGAGAGGATCCATATCTTTTAGACAAAACTCCTGAATCAAAGCGACAGTGTGCGGAGTGGCACACCAACCGGTTTCCAAAGCTAAAGAGAGCAGTGATGAGCAAGTCGGGCGTAAAATCTATGCTGATTGTTTTTTTTCGACGCCAAAGGGTTAGTACACAAGGATTTTGTACCTGTTGGTCAATCTGTCAATGGTAGCCACCCTAGAGCTCTGACCAGTGCCCAGTGACTCTTTTTTTTGTTCCCCCGCATCAAGAGAGACCTGAAAGGACGGCGTTTCGAGTCGAATCAAGTGGTTCAAGACGCATCGATTAGGTGCCTGAATAATGGTCGATTGCAGAGTTTCAGGGTGGGCCTATGAAAATTGTAAAAATCACTGGCAGCGTTATAGTGATCCCCAAGGGGCCCATTTTGAAAGATGCTGAGTCACTATACGAAAATGCGAATATTTTTTTATGTTGAGACTAATCCCGATATATTCCGAACACACCTCGTACTTTTGTTTTACACTTTTACGTGAGCACAGCCATTTTGACTAATTCACCTGGTCATCGTGTACCTTCTGTATAGGTTTCTGCTGTCACCATTTTGTCCTGCAGCCACTGGGGCAACGAAAAATTAACAATATTGGGATGCTCCCTTCCGAAGGGCCGGATCAACGACAACTTCCGTAAACCGTTATCGTCATCATTGGTTAACCATCTGTCCCATTAAGGAGATATGTACCTATCTGCATTTCTTATAATCTCTGTCGATATAAAATCGAGTTGGAGTAGGTACACTACATTCTTTCCGAAGTAGTATACAATTGAGACTCGTAAACTACACTAAGGCGGATTACACGTAGATCAAGGTCCTTCAGACATTAATTGATTAATTGGATATCGAGTTCTTCGATTTTCTAGGACTGATGGACGGAACGTTGGAGTTGAGCTCAGTGCTGGCGTCAACGCCCTACATTACTTCAGGCAATTTATACTTATTCTTATATTGTTACTTGTACTTAGCGTTATCGCTACGAATTTTTGCTCAAAATATCATTTTACTTCTTGAGATTCGTTGCGAGATTATCCGATCATTATTAAATCAGGGGATTTATCAATTTGACGAATTAATCGGGGAGTTATATATTTGAATTTTAACGTTATCTTGTGGAATCTATGGGAATATATTGTACCGTGATATTGGGCCTGTCGCTCTCACAACTGTTGCAGGAACCCATTTTTATTGACCGCTGTAAGTCCTACTATACACTGTGTGTGAGCGAAGCAAAATCAGGATGGATTTGATCCCAGTGTATTCGTAGATACAGGATGAAAAGCATGTATGGTGAAGTATATTTCTAACCTCACTTCACCATACATGCTTTTCATCCTGCACAATTCTACAAATATTCAGATATAACGTATCGCCTGATGACACACTAGTTAAAATGGAGCAATTCATCAACAGGTTTTGCCATTTCCCCGACGAAATTGGTGATAATTGAGATTTTTGCCTAAATTTAGGGTTGAATTCAAAGATCTCCCTTTAGAATTACTTACACTTTAGGCATACTTAACTTAGTAGGTAATATTTTGGTATTCAAAGAAATATGAAAACTAAGTGGTAATTAGTAAAGTGTAGCGTAAGTAATTATCTTTGAATTCTACCCTTAGGTATCATCCCAAAGTGATTCTTTTTTCCAGTTGGGGAGATCTATATCTATCAAACGAACTTGCGAGGGCCCCAGTACCGAGATCTCTTTCGCTTATAAGGGCGGACGGATGAAAAAACGCTTATAAGGGCGCATTTTATTTTTTGATAAATGGTGATACCAGTCGCTAATATTTTGTGCAGAATAGATAGTTGCTGATTTGTTGGTATACCCAATGGAAACAAAGCTTTAATTTTTACACCAACATATATGACCCTTTGGTCATTTGCTGGAATACATAATGGCATCGATGTTTAATTTTAACACAGTCATAATATGATTGTAACTACTAGAAAAACAATTGTGGCACTAGTTATCAAGTGTTCAAAAACTATAGTTTTAGGTTAATTATTGGAATAATAATTGATATTCATGTACGATTTATACACCGATCAAAGAAACTTTTTCGCAAAGTTTTTATGCAGGGTGTTAAATTTGAGTCGCACCTGAAAAAGTGGGGTGATATAGGGGACCAAACACGTTTTTTAAATGTTTCGTTTTTGAGATGTAAATTTTCTTCCGAAATTGCTTCCCCAAGATGGCGGACCACAAACTGAGTCCAGAAAATAATTCTGATTTCGACAACATTTGGTATGTGATGTTTAATAATTAACATGAAAATTAGTAATCTGCAATTAGTTTTTGAAAATTACAAAAAATTCCGATTGAAATTTCTTGACTGTTTAATTACACAGTGATCAGAATTTCAATATCATGCCATTCTCGATACGTTTTCGATGGTTTTCGTGAAAAAAAAACACATTGTTTCCCTCTATAACCCGATTTTTGTTGGCACAATTCAAATGAAACTCGCTATAGTATTAGGTGCTTAAGATACAGTGATATTTATTAATAATAATAATAATAATAATAATAATAACAAAGAAACACCATAAATACAAGTAACGCAACATGCACTACAAAGACAGGTCCATCCAATAAAGTTACACGCCCTAGCACATTTAAAAAACACAAAACTCCTTCTTCACAGAAACACACCACATTTTCACACCCACTCGTATTCAACCGAAACGCAAAAACCTTAACAGAACTACAGGCTCACAACATACTAAAATATCTCCAGCAAAAACCCAAGCAACCTCTCAAATACAACCTCAAGAACAAAGAAACACCATAAATACAACTAACGCAACATGCACTACAAAGACAGGTCCACCCAATAAAATTACACGCCCTAGCACAGTTAAAAAACACATAACTCCTTCTTCACAGAAACACACCACATTTTCACAACCCACTCGTATTCAACCGCAACGCAAAAACCTTAACAGAACTACAGGCTCACAACATACTAAAATATCTCCACCTAAAACCCAAGCAACTTCACAAATACAACCTCAAGAACAAAGAAACATCATAAATACAAGTAACGCAACATGCACTACAAAGACATGTCCACCCAATAAAGTTACACGCCCTAGCACAATTAAAAAACACAAAACTCCTTCTTCACATAAACACACCACGTTATCACAACCCACTCGTATTCAACCCAAACGCAGAAACCTATACAGCACTACTAGCTCACAAAATACTGTAATATCTCCATCAATAACCCAAGCAACCTCACAAATACAACCTCAAGAGCAAAGAAACACCATAAACACAAGAAACGCAACATGTACTACAAAGACAGGTCCATCCAATAAAGTTACACGCCCTAGCACAGTTAAAAAACACAATACTCCTTCTTCTCAGAAACAACCCACTCGTATACAACCGAAACGCAAAAACCTTAACACAGGCTCACAAAATACTGCAATATCTCCACCAAAAACCCAAGCAACCTCACAAATACGACCTCAGGAACAAAGAAACACCATAAATACAATTAAAAAACACAAAACTCCTTCTTCACAGAAACACACCACGTTATCACAACCCACTCGTATTCAACCCAAACGCAAAGCCAAAGAAACACTTACACAATAAACTCCATTTAATAAAATTACAGGAATTATTATAATGATTTTTTTGTTTTGTTTTCCTCTTTCCTGATAGCGTTGGCTATTGTGCCCATCAATAGGTATGTTGGTAAGTACGAATTACATTATCCCTAGATGTCCAATGTACGTGTGTGATTTTTTTTTTTTTTTTTAATGACCCTACATAACTTCACCAGACACAGACACAGACACTAATCGTTACTTGATTTTAATCCGTGCGATTAGTTAACCAGGCTAGACCTGAGTTCTCACAAGAAACACCGATAATAATAATAATAAAATATGAAGTTACACTCCCCAGTAAAACAGACATAACAAACTTTTGGAAAAATATGTGGAGCCATGAAAGTAAACACAATGATAAAGCATACTGGATCGAAGAAGAAGAACAAATACATGGGGATATTAAAGAACAAGAAGATTACATAGTAACGGAAAAAGAGTTAAAACAAACAATTAAACAACTACCAAACTGGAAAGGTCCTGGTAAAGATAACATACATAACTTTTGGTACAAACGATTCACGATCCTACACAAACACTTAACAGCACAGATAAACAAAGTCATCCAAAATCCTACAGAATTTGCCACATTCCTCACTCAAGGCATTACATACATCACACCAAAAAACGCTGAAACACAAAACCCAGCCAACTACAGACCCATAACGTGCTTACCTACCTTATATAAAATAATCACAGCCACACTATGCAGGAAAATAGACACACACCTCACAAACAACCACATAATAGCCGAAGAACAAAAAGGATACCGAAAACACAGCCAAGGATGCAAAGAACAACTAGTAATAGACTCGGTCATCATGAGACAGGCAACAACAGATAAACGTAACATATGCACATGTTATATAGACTACAGGAAAGCGTTTGATACCGTACCACACAGCTGGCTAAACAAAATCATGAACATATACAAAATAAATCCAACACTACATCACTTCCTCAAAACAATCATGCAAACTTGGAACACACAAATACTTCTTGCAACAAACACAGAACAAATAATAACAGAGACGGTAAGAATCAAGAGAGGGATATTTCAGGGCGACTCTCTAAGTGCGTTATGGTTCTGCATGTGTCTGAACCCACTCTCTAACATACTGAACAGAACTAACTACGGCTTCAAGATAAAACACGATAAACAAGAAGGACACAAAATCACCCATTTGCTGTACATTGATGACATAAAAATATACGCTGCAACAAAATCACAACTGACACAACTGGTAAAAATAATAGAAACATTTACAAAAGACATTAATATGGAATTTGGGATCGAAAAATGTAAAGCCATGCACATAGAAAGAGGGAAATTAACCGAAGAAAGCGAACCAGAAACTTTAAACAACGAAATACTAACAAACATGCAGATAAATGAAACATACAAATATTTAGGCATAAATCAAAGCACGACCATTAAACACACATTAATCAAACAACAACTAAAGGATGAATACAAGAAAAGACTCAACCAAATCCTAAAAACAGGGCTTAATTCAAAAAATCTGTTCAAAGCTATAAACACATACGCAATCCCTACTCTTACATACTCGTTTGGAATTATAAAATGGACAGATACAGACCTGGAAAACATAAACATCTTATCACGAGCACAACTTACTAAATATAGAAAACTACATCCTAACTCGGCAAAAGAACGCATCACCATTAGCAGACGAGAAGGAGGAAGAGGTTTAATAGACATAGCTGAACTACACTCAACACAAATACAACACTTAAGACAATACTTCCACAATCAAGAACACCCCATTCATACAGTAATTACACGAGCAGACAAAGGCTACACACCCCTCAACCTTCACGACACAAACATCACACATCCACACTATCAAACAACACAAGACAAAAAGGAACAATGGTTACACAAACAACTACAAGGTAGACACCCACACATACTACAAGACGAACACATCAACACGCTACAAAGTTACAAGTGGCTACAAGACGGGATCATACAACCAGAAACAGAAGGTTTTCTAATCGCAATTCAGGACCAAGTCATAGCAACACGAAATTACAGAAAATATATTCTAAAAGAAGACATGGAAAATGACAACTGCAGAAAATGTCATATAGGAAAAGAAACAATAGACCACATCACCAGTGGTTGTAAAATACTAGCAGGAAAGGAATATACAAACAGACACAATCTTGTAGCAGGCATAATACATCAGGCACTAATACAGAAACACAACACCAATATTGAAACACAACCCTACTACACATACACACCGACAACAGTCATAGAAAACCAAGACATAAAAATATATTGGGATCGAACCATACACACTGACAAAACAATTACACACAATCGCCCAGACATCACATACACAGACAAGCATAACAAAACAACATACCTAATCGACATCAGCATACCAAACGACGACAACATTCACAAAAAACACCAAGAAAAAATTAAAAAATATACACCCCTCGCACAAGAAGTCCAAAGAATATGGAAACAGGATAAAGTCTTAATACTTCCCTTTATAATATCTGTTACAGGTCTCACACACATCACATTTACACCAAACCTAGACAACTACAACTACCACCACGTACACACACACTAGCACAAAAATCCGTCATCCTCAAAACATGCAATATAGTGCGATCTTTTCTACACTGGCCATAAAAATAGCAATAGGTATCAGTGGTACTTGGTGTTGACACCCGTCCACTGACATAACTCCACAAAAGTGTGAAATTTAAAATAATAATAATAATAATAATAATAACCAGGTCATTAATACACGCAACTATAAAAAACACATACATAAAGACAAAACAGTGACAAACGATTCTTGTCGACTCTGTTCACAAACATCAGAAACAATCCAACATATAATATCGGCATGCACACGACTTGCACAAACTGAATACAAACATCGACACGATCAGGTAGCTAAAATCATACATCAAAAATTAGCACTTAAACACAATCTCATAACAGATAAGACACCATACTACAAATACACACCACAGATCATACTTGAAAACAACACACACAAATTATATTGGGACAGGACACTACTCACAGACAAAACTATCCACAATAATAGACCAGATATTACACTTATAGATAAAACGCAAAAATGCATTTGTATTATAGACATTGCCATACCCAACACTAACAACTTAACTAAAACACATGCAGAAAAACACCGCAAATACACCGATATAGCTATCGAGCTTAAGACGCAATGGAGAATGAAATCTACTGTTATAGTTCCCATTATTCTTAGTGCTACCGGAGTTATACCAAAGACAATACACCACAATTTACAACTATTAGGTTTGGACAAAAACACATACAAACATTTACAAAAAGCAGTCATTATCAACACATGCCATATTGTTCGTAAATTTCTAAACATAACACAAGATACTACATACAGAAATGATCCACAACGTATACATGTAAACAACAGCACTCCCTCACAACACGGTACACAACATACTGTAATATCTCCACCTCTAACCCAAACAAACACACAAATACAACTTACCGAACAAACAAGTACAACAAATGATACAACATATACTACATTCAGAGATTCACCTCTGAAGCAAACCACATTATCACGACCCATTAGTATTCAACCCAAACGCAAAAGCCTAAACAGCACTTTAGACTCACAACATGACACACAACATACTGTAATATCTCCACCCTTAACTCAACCAACCACACAAACACAACTTCCTGAACAAACAAACGCAATAAATACAAGTAACGCAACATGCACTACAAAGACGCCCTCACCCAATAAAGTTACACGGCCTAGCACAGCTAAAAAACACAATACTCTTTCCTCTCAGAAACACACCTCGTTATCACAACCCACTAGTACTCAACGCAAACGCAGCAACCTTAACAGCACTAGAGGCTCACAAAATACCGTAATGTCTCCACCAATAATGCGAGCAACAACACAAACACAACCTCTAGAACAAAGAAACACCATAAATACAAGTAACGCAACTTGCACTACAAAGACAGGTCCACCCAATAAAGTTACACGTCCTAGCACAGTTAAAAAACACAAAACTCCTTCTTCACAGAAACACACCACATTATCACAACCCACTCGTATTCAACCGAAACGCGAAAACCTTAACAGAACTACACGCTCACAACATACTGTAATATCTCCACCAAAAACCCAAGCAACCACACAAATACAACCTCAAGAACAAAGAAACACCATAAATACAAGTAACGCAACTTGCACTACAAAGACAGGTCCACCCAATAAAGTTACACGCCCTAGCACACTTAAAAAACACATAACTCCTTCTTCACAGAAACACACCACATTGTCACAACCCACTCGTATACAACCGAAGCGCAAAAACCTTAACAGCACCACAGGCTCACAAAATACTGCAATATCTCCACCAAAAACCCAAACAACCTCACAAATACGACCTCAGGAACAAAGAAACACCATAAATACAATTAAAAAACACAAAACTCCTTCTTCACATAAACACACCACGTTATCACAACCCACTCGTATTCAACCCAAACGCAAAGCCAAAGAAACACTTACACAATAAACTCTATTTAATAAAATTACAGGAATTATTATAATGATATTTTTGTTTTGTTTTCTTCTTTCCTGATAGCGTTGACTATTGTGGCCATTAATAGCTATGTTGGTAAGTATGAATTACATACTATCCGTAGATTTCCAATGCGAGTTTATTTTATTTTTTTTTTTTTTTTAGAACCCTACATAACTTCACCAGACACAGACACTAATCGTTACTTGATTTTAATCCGTGCGATTAGTTAACCAGGCTAGACCTGAGTTCTCACAAGAAACACCGACAATAATAATAATAATAATAATAAGCAGACATAGGAATTTACGTGTATTGTTTTGCCCTATGTCTACTTTTAAATGACAAAATCCCTTCTGAAAGGCGCCTAATTTTATCAATCCTAAATAACTTCTTAAAACAAATAAGATCTGGCTATCATACTAATTAATTTGAATATTGTAAGAAAAACAATGCATTTAAAATCCCTATGTCTTCGTCATAATTAATATAACGGTAGATAAATTCCATCTTTCACTGAGCAACGTGTCAATTAATCTAAAACTTTTCCTTATATATAAAAATGTTCAGCCCGATTCAGACGTAATTGTAGAAGTTATGATTGTACCCCTTTCTACGGGCCTCTGAATCCTCAAAATCTGTTCTACCCTTATTATCTGTCATTGTAGAATTATTTCTTAATTTTTTCAAGATTTTTCAGCTTGCTACAAACATAATTGCAGAAGTTATAATTCTGCTCCTATCGCTGAAGGGTTGCGTTGTAAACTTGTAAAGGGTCTCTTTGCAGAAGTTGTTACGTTTGTCATGAATTTTTGTGACCATTTTTTATAAACTTATAAGGAAATAACGAATAAACTAGATTTATCTGAGTTACTTAAATTCATAAATTGGTATAATTTAGCTGGCCATTGTAATATTTGCGAATACGAATCCGAATCCCAAGCTAACGTCAGCGCCATTAATTTAATTGGTTGATTATGTCAACTAGCTACGCTGTGACTCGTTCATTTTTAAAAGGTTTTTCTAATGCATCTTGATGGCGGATATCGTGCCTGTCGGCGTAAACGCAAACTACATTTTTAAAATAGATTCCATTAAATCAACTCTTTTCCGGTGAGGTATGAAATTAAAGAACGCCCTTTCAATTTTTGCCACAAAAGCACTATCATGACAAGCGCGGAAATGGGTTATTCAATTAAAGTGAAATCGATAATCGGGCAATTTTTGTCCGTGTGTGTGTAGCGTGTAAATGTCACTCTCGTTACTACATTCGAACTGATAAAATTGGGAGTTTTTAAATTCGCGACTGATCGACTTGTTGTAGGTCATAGCGACTGGGGTAAATGAGGAAGCATTGTAGCGACGGCAACTAAATCCTCTTATGCATGCAGTCTCCGGATTTTGCTCGTTATGGAAATGCGCTTACCGATTTTAGTGCAACAGAAATTCAATGGTGATTGCGGATAATTTTTGTTTTATTAAGGTTACCTATCGATAACAACCAAACGGAAATTAGACGTAGAGCTAAGGTAATTTCCTGTGGAAAACAGGCGAATAACCCAGAAGTAGATCGTTAGTCGGTGACTGCACAAAAACTTAGTTTTTTTCGCAATTCGATTAGTCTTTTACTTCCAAACACTTCGTTTAGCAACACAACGAGGAGCAGTGTTTTATTTCAAGCAATTCTCCACGTACAGGTGCCACTACAAATATTAATCAGCTAGAAGTAATTAATACCATCAACAATTTAATATAAGTAATGTGTCATCAACAGCGACCAAATAAGACATTAATTCGGTAATGCATATACAGTGTGTCCCAAATCGGGTGGGATTGCATGGGTAACTTTGTTATTATTAAAGATAGAGAATTGGTTAAATGGGCAATGTTTTGCAGTTTTGGATGCTTATTTAAAATTCCCTTATGGAAATTCAAAATGTCGCATAGGTTCGACGTAAATTCAAAAAAACTAAAATTGGTCATTTCCTTGAATGTCTTATATCAAAGCTGCAAAACATTGCCCATTTAACCAATTCTCTATCCTTAATAATAACAAAGTTACCCATGCAATCCCACCCGATCTGGGACACACTGTATATTCGAAAGTAATTCGAATTGTCGCACTGACACCGGTACTGCAATAACTACGACAGAGCTGGGTTGCTAAAATGGCAGATGGTGAAGTGGGGAATACACATTCGTCGTTTCTTCTGATCATCAAAATTGAAGCGAGTTATTAAATCAACAAGAAATATTTTATTCCAATTTAAAAATGCCGCTTCTTTTTATTTAATGGTAGTTACAAAATGCAGAAAAATACTACTGGAAATACTGAAGTCACAAAAAGTGACCAAAAACGCTACGAAAGCACAATATACTGCTGTGCAATGGCGTGCGGTGAACTTATCACCTACAACACCTAGCTCAAACAAAACAAAATTGAAACTTTTTTATCATTTCTCCTCGTACACTTTCGGCAAGTGCTACCAAGAAAAATCCCAATATTGAATAGTTCGGGAGACTCACTGGCCTCGATTGTAAAGAATTGTCTCCAATTTTGATCAACACCAGAAATAAATCTGACATAAACACCCTATCCGGGTCGCACAATGGGTTCAAATAAACACACAATTGATTGACAACGACAATTTATTCCGAAATACATTAAATGAAATTTAAAACAAAATTCCTGAAATAAAGGGAAGCTGACAAAGCGTATTTTTACAAATGACGTTCGAAAATGAAAAAAGATTTTAAATTACTTACAGATTTTTTTTAATGATCCTAATAATCTGGTCGTGAATGGTTTGCGATATTCAGACGCACTTGATAAACAAGTGAAATAGATTCTCAACGGCTACTCTCTGATTGCATTCATTTTTATGCTTATCTACTGTATGTCAGGAAATTTTCGTTTTCAAGGCAGTGGCAGGAAAACTATACCGAACTAGTTTTTCGGCCCCCTGCTCCTTTACCAGTCTATTAATAAAATATTACTACAAAGTTTTATATGGTTAGAAACGTTATACTTAAAACGACTATTTCAGACTCGGAAATTAAATTTTCCTTCGTCAGAAATACGTCATTTTCCTGACTTTTATGTAAATAACTATTTTACAAATAACGGCGCGGTTTGACCAAGTTACCAGGGGACTCAAAATTCACTGGGTTCATAAATACACGTGACAAAATTAATAAAAACAGTTACAAACACCGTAAATCTACCATGAAACTCTAACTTTCCGAAACACAGCACCTATACAAAATCTTATCAACATAAATTTAATGTGCATCAAACACCAAAGACGAAAAAGTCTATTCAAACGTCAAAAAACAGTGATTGAGCTGAAAATTTTCGACCAAAACTAACAATATCTTTTAACACACCTGCCCATTTTATACAAAAATTAAGCCTAACAAATAATCTCTAACACCTGCACATTGTAACAACTTAAAATGTCTCACCAAATTAAATAAATGCAATAATTTGGCATTATCTGGCCCACATGTTAAACAAAAACGTACCATCTGTGGCGTAATCAGGCTTTCCAAGGTTTTTAAACGAGGTAAAAGATGACAGAGTGTTCTATTTAAAAAAGTGAGATTTTTTAATATGAACTTTGGATCTACAAAGAAAACACCCTGTCAATTTATTTGTAATTGTTTCATAGTAAATGTAATATTTATTTGGCTTTTACTTTCCTGAGGATAATAGTCTGAATCAAAATTTAAGTAGTAATTTTGACAATAAACGCACGCTTGCAAATGCGAAAACTATAAGTTCTTCGTAGGTATATGAACGATTATAATAAAAAAGTCGTACAGTTAGACGTAGAATTGCAAAATCCATTTAAATACAGGGGGTTTCTGTAAAAAAATGTACTTATTTAGCGCCCTACTTTGTGAACACGCCGTGTATAATTCAAAATATTTTTAAAATGTGGAAAACATTCAATCAGATTATAATACAAGAGCACTCGTTGACTCACCCTATACTGTATGCTCCTAAGACATTAAACAGAATGAATCCAAGCATTTGCCAGTTGTCGTCGACCCCTAAAAAGCTTGCGTCCTGATTTTCGTATGAAATAGACTGCTTGGATCGAAAAAAAATTGCCGACGAGACACTCAAATTTTCAAAACCTAACTTGATATTGGATTCGCACGCAAAATTTTAGTTTGTGTAATTTCTTTGTTTTTGAAAAAGATCGTTCACGCCACAAACCGCATCGTTTTGAATTAGTTAATGAAGACCAAATAGATGTGCGAAATGATTTAAATTGTATGAAATTTGCAGGTGTTTTCTTTGTGTTAAATTGTTTATATTTTACCATTTTGATAGAAAATGGACAAGTGTGATTAAAGTTTGTGTTTTTCATCAGAATTTTTGTTGCCCGGCCGATAATATAGAAAAATTAATTATGTATTTTTAAGTTGAAGAATAAATAAAAGTAATTTTTAGCTTAGCCTGATGATGGGTTCATAAAAAACAAGAAAACAATAAAATATTCGTGGTTCTTTTTTATACATTCTTTAGATATAAAAGTTCATCTAGATCCGAATTTAAAAAAACATACGTTCAAGGGTTTTCAAGAGGAATCTTTCAAATTCGTCGTGAGAGTTTAGTGTTTTTAAAAGCCTTTAAGAGCATGCTGTAGTTATTTATTATATTAGACGATAAAGGGATATTTTAGCCATTAAGTGAATTAACTCTCACAAGATGGTTAGTTTCCCTTTATGGCCGTGTATAATACAAAACTTTATTATACTCGTATAACGGAAGCTATATAAATCACTATAAAGCTGACAGTATACGAATTTTGAAGAGCATTTAAGAGCTCTAATGGTCTAAGCTCTTTAAAAGCCTTAAAAAGTGTGTAACAATCGCCAATTGTATTTAAAGGTTTCCAAAAGCCTTTTCCTTTCCCGATTTTCTTTCTTATTAGTCTTCAAAATCGGTTTCAGCAGCCATCTACTAATAGACTTCATCACCCTTCACTAATCTCATGTTTTAAAAAGCAATGACCAAAAACCTCCACTAGAACCCTCGGCGTCATTTGTTCTCAGGTTTCGCCACGAAACGGGTCCAACTTGTCAAAAATGGTCACGTATAATCCATTAATTCTACCTTATCTCCCGGCAAACTGGCGCAACCAACTTTTCTCACGTAATTAATCGGACAATACCGTTTCCGGAAACCGTTGACCCAAAAAACAACATATCGACCATATTTTAGTAGAACCTGCCCTATACTGAGACCACTCTGGTCATCTTATAATATTCAATGCTAAAACTCATGCCTAATCAGTCTCAAGAAATTAGCCTCTAATCCCTTAATTTGAAGAAATCGCCCTGAAGAACGTTCCAACTACCAAAATCTAATTAAAATTCATCGATAGATCGTAGATGCCGAAAAAAAACTACAGCTCAAAACTTACAAAGAAAAATATAACATAATCTTCCCTAAACTCTTACGATTTGCCACTATTAAAAGGTATTACTGTTTCAGTAAGATCGGAGCAAACATAAAAAATTACTTCTGCACATGCGCTCACGTAGCTTTTCACATATTTAATTATATAATCAATCGATTTGGCCTTATTGAAAGGCGCTACTTAAATTTCATCATGATCGGTCCATAAATAAGAAAGTTAATGCTCCGGAAAAGTAATAGAAAAAATTAAAAAAATTCTGCATCGGCTGCGAATCGAACCTGGGCCGCCCGCTTGGCAGCTACCCTAACAATTAGACGACGACGGCTTTAATAGATATGGATGGACAGATTATTTATAGAAGCCTTTTTTGTGTCAGTTTTCTTGCAAAACCAGGCATAATCAAATGGTCAAAATTTCTTGATAAATCTGAGGGACGGATTTGAAAAATACCAGCAATTAGACTCCGATTGTGACAAAGTTCAGGGTCGTAAACTATACTTCTTCTTTGATATAAATGTAGAAAACTGTTAGAACTGTATAATTAAAATATATAAAACAGTAGCGTAGGTAATCGTACAAAGTACGCACTTCAAAACAGTTTTTTGTGTATAAAGGACTTAATTATAACCTTTACTACACAACCGTTTCTTGCCTCAGTATTCAAAGACCATCATTAAACACTCAGTAAGGCAATTCTCCAACAATTTTAACTCCACTTCTTATACAACGCAGTTTCTACGCTCTTCCGTTACTATTCAATTACCCACATAAATCCTAAATTCATATTCAAAGATTTTACCAGACGACGACGCGACGTATCCCTAAAACCCACAATCGGAAAAATGAGGTTTTTCTTACCGCTTGCTTTACCCAACAACGGAACTAATAGGTTTTTTTCCCTTACAGTAATAACTTTTCGTAGACGTTGAAGTGGAGGGAATTGCAGCGGATATCTTGGTGCATAAAGGAGGGGATATCGCGCAGAAAGCTTTTAAAAGCGTCAAGCTTTCGGTGGATAACATGGTTTTAACGTGCAATGTAAAATTTGGGCGGCAGATTTGAATTATAAACAAGCTCAAATGGACTGTTTGTAAACGAAAGCGCAGGCATCGTAAATCAGCAGAGTGAGTGTAATCGAACATGCACTAGGGTGGTGCTGCCGCCACGGCGCGGCGTTTTCGTGTAATTACCGTGGCTGGCTGCAGGTGTTTCAAAAATCGAACATTTTACCTACACCGCGTCAAGTATCGGGGTACCTATTAAAAGACTAAAGAACTAAAATTCAATTGTTAAGCAGATGATGAAAGCTTTACTGACGCATTTGGTGCTTTTGTTATGGTTCTTGGTGTCTGTTAGGTAGTACCTCAACGGCATAATATATGCTTCACTATGTCCAGATATGGTGTTACATCTGGGCTGTATGATCGATGTGGTAACTCTCGAAAGCCGGTAATAGCTAGCCTTCTGAACTCTGCAACAGATCAGTTTTTGTTCCTCATGAGCTCTGTCGTTTTTCTATAAGGGCCTTCGTACTTCCATCTTCAACCGGTCATATGACAACCATTTTTCTTAAATATATGGTCAAGCGGACCAAACCAAACGAAACCTTCGGGCTTAGGTTTTTCTTATTCTTTCAATTTTTTCGGTTTTGTAGACCTTTTATATTCTCTCTGTTCTTAGCATTTTTCAGATTTATCACATTCTAGCATTTTCATGTTCTTTTATTCTAGTTTTCCTTTGGTATTAAGATTCTTTCAAATCTTTCATGCTTTCAGTTTTAGATTTTTTTTGGTTTTTCAGTTTTTCCAGTTTCCACTGGATTCTTTTGTTGTTTTTTTATAGTTCTTCCCATATCAGAACTTTAAGATGTTTAGGATTCTCGGAATTCTGCTTACATCTTTGAGATTGTTAATATTTCTAAAGGTCTTTTTCTCTGGTTCTTCAGATTTCCAAGACCTTTCGATGGTTTTGTTACCCATATGATTTTCTTAAATTTTTCGGTTTCTTCAAATCAGAGGCTGCTCATATTCCTAATTTTCTTCGAATTTTTTGATTACTCCAATATTTATCTATACATTCGTTTGATTTTTCATATTTTCCAACTTGATTCTTATGATTCTGCGGATTCTTCCGTCTCTTCGAACTCTGTATTGCTTTATTTCTTTCATTTCTTCAAGTTCTGTCAATTGTACTCGTTAGGCTCTTTGAATGCTTTACTTCAAACCCACCAGATCCTTTAAGATCCTTCAGAATTTTCCTTTCATCTTGAAATTATTCAAATTCATTGGATTCTTAAGAATCTTCCGATTCTTAAACTCGACCGATGCTTCAGATCGTTTCAGTTCCATCAGATTCGTAAAATTCTTGGGATTCTACATTTCTACCGGTTCTTCAAATTGTTGATACACTTTAAATTCTTCACCTGCTGCATCGCGTCTACGTTGGAACTATAAGAGCTAAAATTAGTTTACTTGGGTTTTTTAAAAGTTTTTGAAATTTTCTGATTTATAATTTCCTAAATAAATTCTTTATCAAGGGAACGACTTTGGGTGTTTGGTCACAATTGCTGGCAGTTTTGAATGTTTTAAATTTTACATTTTATTTAAATTGTGTACATTTTTTGTTTTTTTTTTAATTATTAGGAATTTTATTTTATCTTCAAATGTTAGTGTCTTTAATATTTCTGAATTTTTGAAATGTGTTTTTTTGTTATTTCGTATTTCGTAACTTAGTTCCTTGGCCACAATTTCATTTGAATTTTTTTTATTTTTCTACATTTTTTGGTTTCTAAATTTTATATAACTAGATACATACTAATTTACAATTAATTTACTACAAGTAACTCATTATACATTTTAGAAGTTTTTATTTGGATGTTTGGTTAAACCAATTTTATAGTGGTTTTCTTTTATTTTTCCATTTTTTTGGATTTGTTTTACTTTTTTTCTAAATTTTAACTTTAATCTACCCAATTTATTGCAGTGACTTGTTCCAAATTGGTGGAATTTTTTCTTGTCTACTGTTTTTGTAATTTTTGTGTACACATCTTTTATAATTTTTAGTAATTGTAAATGTTTTTAAAGTGCGAGTGTCTGTTTTTAATTTTACACAATTTTTGCAACTTTCGTAATTGGTTTGTTCATTTTTTAATTCTCTTCGTACGCTTACCGAGTTTTCTAATCTTGCTGGTTTCCCTGCTTTTTCATGTTTGCATTTTTAATTATTTTTAATTTTTCGATTTTGAATTTTTTAGTTTTGTATATTTTTGTACGCCGTTTCTTTTTATAAATTTGTGTACCTAATTTCTAGTGACTTCCCCCGTGCAGAAACTAATTTTTATACATTTTTTGATGCGTTCGAATTCTTGCAGGTGCCATTTCTCTCATTTTTTTTTTGACACATAAAAGAAATAAAAGAAAATTCCTGAAAGAAAAAAAGGCTTACAAAGTTTGTTTGGACATAATTGACCCTACGCAGACGGTCGACAAATAAAATAACAAATCTTAAATTACTTTTTTTCTTCATAATACAAATAATCTGGTCGTACAAGGATTGCGATATTCAGGCTCACTTAAACTGACAAAAAGGCTCGCGGACAGCTTCAAAAAACTTCACTTGTTTTTGATAACACTGAACGTGTTGATAAAATCTGACTTGTTGAATAAGATGTCAAATTTTTTGTAGCTGTTCGGGCGGTAGAAACTTTTAACTTTTAAAAAGAAGAAAACCTTAAAAAAGCCTCGTTGCGCACTAAAACTGCTTGATTTTTAAACTCGACAAAATTTGTTTCGTAATCGGACAGCACGTGTTAAAGTTTTTAAACCACTTTAGTTAACTTGCTTCTGCACAAATTTATTTTAAAGAGTGATTAATTGCGTTTTCAAGTAAACAAATACGACTGACTGCCCGCGCTCTTTAACCGTCGCAAAACTCAACGGCAGAAACAGCAGCAGCTTCGTTTTTACTCCAGTATTTTGGAGAACGCCACTTCTACCATAAAATTAACTGCTTCTTTATGAATTTTCAAGTAAATCACCAATCACAGCAGAACACGCCAAACTTCGAAACACCTGAATTTTCCCGTTATCCGCAAAAGAACACGTGCGTTAATTAGATTTTGCCAGATAAAACTCCATATCGCAAACACCCAGATGTACCCTTTTTTTTAATTAACGCAAATTTGACCAGATGTATCATCTTATATAAATTGAAAAATTTACAACAGCGATAAAACTAACACTAAGATTCCACAATCTAACAAATTTCTCAGAGGAAAAACAAACACTGAAATGAAAATTCCAATAAAACAAACCAAATCTGTGGTTTCTCGTAAATAACCCACCGGATTGCACTCAAAAAATTGAAGTAATTCTCATATACAAGGTGTCCCGTCATTATTTTTGCCGTTTAACCAGAAATAACGTCCAAATGACGTTGTTGACACACCAATATACAAAATCGAAGAAATTTAGGACCATAATGGAACGTAACTTTACGCGTCGTAGAAACCCAAATTTCCATTCAAATATTTAATTTACGGATAAGGCCGCATTTCACGGCAGGTTGTTATTGTTGTATTCAAAACGTATGGTGGTACGGTGGAGGCATTTTCAAAACTGTACATTAAATTTAATAATAAATATTTGGATGATTTTTTCTCTAAGTAGGGATCTTCTTCATCAACAGATCAGACGCAAACATTGCAAAAAAATAGTTCAGAATAACTAAAAGGGTCAAGGTCGGAACGGATATACCCATCCTTCTTGGCGCTTCTTATGATTTCCGAGGAAAGAAATGAGAAAGGAAATATCATTCTGGGGCCCTCGTTTCACCCTGTATAATAACACTCATGCTTTCTACTATCAAAAACGTCACAAGGACGATATATAAGTAAGTAGGGTGTCATATACCGTTTAGTGATTTGTTTGGTTGAACAACAAGGTCAAAAATTTAGAGAGAAAAAAAAGCTGCACGACAACTTTTCTTAATTGACAAAACTCCCAAAGGTTGACGAATAAAAAATCAATACATTTTTTTTTATTTCACGCGATTGCACAAAATTACGCAATCAGTCGGTAGACGAAACAATTATTATCTGTCCACAATAGTAACATGCGGTGGCCGGACTTAGGTCACGGTGAAGTTTGCGACTTGGTCGCGCCGGCGGCGATCCGGACGCAGTGATGTATTGCATTGGTTGTTATGTGGGTGGCCAGGCCTGCGACCAGCGACAGCGACTGACTTGGCTATTTTATTCCGTTTGTATTAATCAATCAATATTCGTATATTCGTGAGAGGCGATAAAAATGTCACCATAGCCAGTCTATGCGTAAATGCTTTACAAAGGTTAGCAATAAAGAATTTACATTACAATATATATGTACAACGGACTACTAGCTAAATTTTGCAAGAAGGGTTCGCAATGCGGTAAATAATTAATGTGACGACAATTTCAGTTGCAAAATCACCCGGTTAGCGTAGTTGCTTGTTCATTAGAAATATAATTTCACTAAACTAAATGTTGCAAAATTGATTTTCTTATAATTAGAAAGTTTCTGTGCGTGATGGCCGACTATATCCATCCGAATTTGATATAATTCAAGTGTGTTGGCTAGGGCAAAGCTGATCGATGGATGTAATTCTAAACTTAATGTAATTAACGTGACGTAAGTTTTATTATTGATAGTCGTAATCACTAATGTTCGTTTTTCTGTTTCAGGAATTAATTACAACGTTGTACATCGGTTTCTTAGGCCTTATCTTTAGCAGTTACTTCGTGTATTTAGCGGAAAAGGATGCGGGAGAAGGAACGTCGGGGGACGGAAAGAATAAGGGCGACTTTTCGAGTTACGCCGATGCCTTATGGTGGGGCGTGATAACAGTGACAACAATAGGTTATGGTGATACAGTTCCAAAGACGTGGATGGGCAAAATAGTCGCGTCGTGTTTTAGCGTTTTTGCCATCTCGTTTTTTGCGCTTCCAGCTGTAAGTGCTTTTATAAATCGCATTATGTAATCCATTAATTACGGGTACGAATTGATTTTCTGTTCTTTGTGCTATACCAAATTAAAGTATATCAAACGTCCCCTCTGTTTTGATATAAGTACGCTAATATACATTGAACATGTTTTGAAGATGGCTGACACAAATACTAGCATTTTAATTAATTCATCGATTTTGAGCTTCGTGTTGATAAATTCAAATGCGGAAAATGGAAGTTGTCCGTCATGTACAACTCAACCACCTCATTTTCGAACATTTTGGTGCACAAAATATCCATTTACTGTAGGTAGAGCGAATATGACATTAGGCATTGTTATAGTATTTTACATTATTAGCCAGGTAAGTGAGTTTTTACTGGCGATAGGAGAAGGCGAGACTGGCGAGCTGTTAGGCGAGCCTGTCATCTCCTAGAGCCAGTAAAAACTATTACCTGGCGTATAATGTACAATATTTTATTTGTTACTCATTTGTAAACAATAGTAAACGTAAATAATTAGTTCTTAAATTGATCTTGAAGAAATGTCTACAATATCATGTGATCCATGTAACAGAGACGTCGCATTAATTCTGGCCAATGAAATTACTAGATTACTAACTTGTAAAATTTTTACAGGTCTGCTGTCAGTTTTACAAGTCAGTAGCGTTTAAACATGCCGTTTACTCGTTTGCGTTTTGTCTTGTTAATCAACGTTTACAACTGAGTAACAAATAAAAGTATTTATACAGGTAATGCCGTACTAGGTCACTGGTCCAGTAGTTACGAAAGCTCAATACACTGCAAGGTTGATCATCGCAGCAATAAGGGTTCTCAAACTGTCGAGCGCAGTAGTAGGTAGGTAAAGATAAGTTTATTCGTAAACAGCAATTAATGTACAATTCAAAATTTTCAACTGATTTCACGCACAAACATAAAACACAAAAGACGGGTTTAATCGCAATCGTTTGTGTCGAATTAAGGATCAGCACAACCCACTATACACACACACTTTTTGAATAATTGTGTCCCTAATCTTAAGTATAATATTAATTAAATTTTATTCAATGTGAATATTTCTGTAAATTATTGTTCAATAGCAAAATATGGTTGTGCATGTTGGTGCGATACGCAAAGCGTCACTGCATATTCGCCAAACATAGGTATTGCTGTGTGCACTGATCCGGCCAGAAAGACCGCACACAAAATACCAAAACAAAAACCTAGCTAGCTCTTTACCTTTACTTATTAACACGGCACAAAACTTCTCCCCAGCACAGAGGAGAAATTCGACTTCTAACATATAGTGGGTCAAACCCAAGGATGCTATAACTCTCGCCAGGAAAGATTGCCGGTCACAGCACACCTTATGTCGATCTACAATCTATGTTTTTCTTAAGATGCGAGCGATTTCCGGAATAGGATCGTGCCAATATTGAACTAAAAGTCTTTTTGTTCAACATTGACGCTTGCATCTTTAGAAAAACATAGATTGTAGGCCGGGATCAAGTGTACTGTGACAGGCAATCATTCCTGGCGAGACGTTTATATAATATAAGGATTGCTCGATCAAAGGTCGAACTACAACCCCCCACATATCAGTAATAACAATCTTGAACATAACAAACTTAGCTTTAAATACAAAATATCAGTACATATGTACGCTCTTTACTAAGGTAAATGATACACAAGTGAATCAACTCTCCTCAAACCAGACACCATTTTTTAAAAAAACGACGCCCCTTTTTGGTACGTGCGCTTTTGTTGCATGAAGGCGCTTCTGAAAATCGCTTGCTACTTGTGGCGCTGCAAATCGCACCGTGTGAAGGGGTCACGCTACCAGCCGCTTCAAAAAACGCCTGGTAAGAAGGGGCTCTAAACAGCTTCAACACAAATAATCCAAAGCGAAATAAATTCTTCAACGAAACGTAATACTGCGTAAACTCAAAACTCAAAAAAACTGTTTTAATTTGGCCGCACTATGGCCCTAAACTTAACATAAAGCTGATTTCAAATCTTCATCGAAACGTAACTTTTCTCTGATTGTGGCTAAAAAGCTGATTTAAATTTTCAAGGAAACGTAGTTGTGCGTTGACTGTGGCAAAAAGCGACGCTTTTCTTGTTAACGTCCTATTTACGACAAAACCCTTTCGCAAATCAAAATTATAACAACCATAAACCATAACAATAACCATAGCTAGGCCTGATGATCGAATTTCGCCGAAATCGATCGCCACAGAAAATATAAAATAAGCGTTATAACAAATTCGATTTTATTTACCAGTTATAACAACCAATCATACACAGTTGACAACAAAGCCTATCCCCTTAACGTACGTTAATAGACCAATGACGATGATTCCTTCGAGAGTTATACTTAAAAAACCTTTTCAGCTAATCAACCGACAGACCGACTG
Organism: Photinus pyralis; assembly: GCF_008802855.1. Taxonomy (NCBI): domain Eukaryota; kingdom Metazoa; phylum Arthropoda; class Insecta; order Coleoptera; family Lampyridae; genus Photinus; species Photinus pyralis. Next base: position 19,306,361 of record NW_022170511.1, on the reverse strand, counting down.
ACCGAACAGCCAAAGTGAATATATGAGCGCTACTTTTTTTCAAAAACGCGCCAACAAATTACACAAAAGTTGATCAATTTTACCGCGCAGTGCGTATAGATTTTTATTTTCTTTCTGCCGAGAGCCGTATCAGGTTCCACTTCATTAAAAACCAACAGCTGAGGCGTTAGTGAGAACGCGTAGAATTTCAATTGTCATCATCCATATTTTATTAATCTCTGGCAATTGGATTCATTAATTTGGGGATTCCGGAAATATTGTTAGGACGGATTCACCTACAAACTTCAATAGGGATGATATAATTTGTGTTTTTTGCTAAAAGTGTAAGTACCACCATTTGCATTTCTTTAGGTTGTCAGGCTGTCATCTGCTATACCACAATTTTCCATCGATAATTGTTGCTCCATCTCTCTTACATAAGAAGTATGTACATTTTATCATATCAACGAAGAGGGTTACTTTTATTTTCTTTTAGGGTTTCAATTTTTAGTTTTAATGTTAGTTCTAATTTAATCCAAATGTAACGACCAGCTAAGTTCGGAGACGCTTTACCTACAATTCTGTTGACGTACGAGTGTGTAACCATGGGTTAAATTCACCGTTGCCTTCGAGTCTCAATACCTTTGATATATCTTCCGGTGGTGGAGCGCGCGCAACAATCACGGCGATCGCTGCTTCTGTATGGGAACCACAAAATATTCTTAATGCTTTTATGCTCCTACATCCAAAAAAGTGTAGGTACTCTGTAATAATATGTAATGACAACTAGTAAAAAAAATCCCCCCTTAACCATGCAGAAGTACGCCACTGGCCCCCAATTACGCAGATTGGTAGCAAACTTTTTATAATTTTGGATGCTTTCTTTACAGAAATTTTATGTTGAAGTTATATTCAGTATTCCAGATCAAATTTCCACCCTGTACTGTGCCGTTCTTTGATTACGTTCTTTAGAGTATTTTCCTCAAAGTGAAAAATCGCAATTGGCTGCACTTTGTCGTCCGTCCGTCCGTCACACGTACTTCTTCTACACCACTGAACCGATGTGGGCGATGTGGGGCTCGTTTGAAAGGGCTTGGTCCAAGTATTCCGTGGGTACCGATATTTTTTGGTTTTGAGTGTCAAAAATTTGGCCTACGATACTTACAGGCCGGAGCGCTCGAAAAAGTCACGTGACGTTAGGAGTCATATGAAATACATTACGGCTTATGGAAAATCCGTGCGCGGCTCCACTATTTATTTTTTTACTCCGGATCCGTTCAACATAGAGCCACGAAATTTCAATGAGAGCTTGTCATTAGTACACACAATCAAATTATGGTGTTCGTTAATTTTTAATAACACAAAAAATAATTAATTTTTAGGTTTAAAGTATTGAATATAAAACGATGTTAGTAAATCCGCGTTTTTCTATCTTTACATCATCATATTACTTTTTCTAGGAACTATATCATTATAATCCTTTCGGTGTCTTAAACTAGAATGATATCCGCCTCCAATTATGCGTATATATTATATCTTATATCTTCGTTTATATGAATTTTGCAGTACATAAAGTATTTTAGTTATACCTTCTCGTGTTAAAGTGAAATGGGAAATTTGCCTTGTCCGCCTAAGAGGCCTGGTAAGTATCGTAGGCTTTCATCTTCATTCTATGAATAAATAAAAATAACCTTTTGAATAAGGAAGTTTTAAAAAATAGCATTTTCTATCCAACTTACAGCAGTTTTAGTAAAAAGTACAGCTTGTAAGGAATAGGCAGTGCCGTTTTTTTTTTCGTTTTCAGAAGTAACTGTTGTGTCGTTTTCTAAATCTTAGAATATTTCAATACTTATATTTAACATCGCCTCATCTTCTGCTAAATTACACGACGAAACAAAATCTTTGATGCAAAATACTCCTCTTGAATCTCACAAACACAATTTGGAAATCGATTACTAACAATTATTTGAAACATAATAATTCCTTTGCGCGTTCACTTATTCTGAAATCGCGCTATTTACTTCAGCTGCTGAAAAAAAGGAAACAAGAGACCATTTCTTAAAAATTCCTTCAGAAGAACATTTTTGTGTCCTTTGGTCACAATTCATTCATTCATTATAGCAATAACAAAAAAGTTTCTCGCATGTTGAATTTTTCTCTGCGCGGATAATAAATGCGCGATTTTGTAGGGCCTGTTAAAACTATACTAATATCAGATAAGGCATCATATACGCATAATTGGAGGCGCATATCATTCTAGTTTAAGACACCGAAAGGATTATAACGATATAGTTCCTAGAAAAAGAAATATGATGATGTAAAGATAGAAAAACGCGGATTTACTAACATCGTTTTATCATCAATACTTTAAACCTAAAAATTAATTATTTTTAGTGTTATTAAAAATTAACGAACACCATAATTTGATTGTGTGTACTATTGACAAGCTCTCATTGAAATTTCGTGGCTCTATGTTGAACGGATCCGGAGTAAAAAAATAAATAGTGGAGCCGCGCACGGATTTTCCATAAGCCGTAATGTATTTCATATGACTCCTAACGTCACGTGACTTTTTCGAGCGCTCCGGCCTGTAAGTATCGTAGGCCTCGGTTTAACGCATGGGCCATGCACACTGCGAACCTTGTTCTTGGATAAAGACATCATTTGAATATGCTAACACTAGAACATGCACGACGGCGGCAAGCGGCGACATTACATTTGATATGGTACTGGCTATGCCCAGTTTCAATTTTATGAAATTCGATTCATAAATGACGGAGAGGCCAAATGAAGTGTGTTTATCAATTGAGTGGACTTAAAGTCGACATTTATATGAATGTTGAATCGATTAGACCCAACTTTTGACATTGCGTATTATGTGGCCAGAGCTATACCCAGTTTGAATTTCATGCAATTTGGTTCATAACTAACGGAGATATAAAAAAAGTCTTCCTTATTTATTAGCTTTATTTTTGCGACTAAACAATCATGCGACAGAAAAGCGCAAGTCCGCGAATAGTCTTAGATTTTAGGGAACGGCGGAATACTTGTGGCAGTTGAAGTACAGCATTTTTTGTCCCTTCTCATTTATGATTTAATTCCATTGTACGATAAACAAAGGAACAAAAAATACAAGTGCCTACAATGGAATAAAACAAATTCATTCTTCCCATTCCACTTCAACCTTCATGTAATTTCTTCCTACTCTACTTCAGGTCGTTATTTATGACCGTAACGCTTACGTATTCGAAGATTTCTTTGTGCCTAAACATAAAGGCGCGTTTACATTAATGAACAGTTTAAGCTGTGTTCAAATATCTACTGTTTACTTAAAAGTCCCTGCACTAAGGAATAGGTAAATTTACACCTTAACATGCCTAAACCAATTATGATCACGAGTGTATCAACTACAAAACTAAAGAGACATCGTGTAAACAAACTGAAACTTATAGGTACCATTGTTTATTCATTAACCTATACGGAGTTATTGACAAGTTTGCTAACGGTCGCGTAATTTTATCTCGCGACATTCTTGTCGTCACTACGACAGTTACCTTGCCTGTATCACCGATTTGTACGGTAATCTGCGCTTATATCCATTCAGTTCAGTAGTGAGTAGAGGAATAATTACTATGCAAGCTCCACTGAAGTGAAAGTGAAAAATCGGGGCATTTGGAAATGAACAAATTGTTACGTTCACTTTGAGCAAATGTAACAAAATTACCTTGCACGTTAAGCTCAGGAAAAGTAGAGGTAGACGAATCAAAATGGAAATATAGTAAACCGGATAGGAACCGGAGACGAAAGAATACTTACCGAAAGGGGCTATAATGGCTAAATGACTATTCAAACAAATATAGTAATTTCAATTCGTATCAAGGAGTCGTCAAAAATAAAAATATTAGCTTTTTAACAACCTTTCGGTCTCAGAAAGGGCGCTTTTCTGCCTTATCCGTACCAGATAAAAGCACAAGCAAAAAAAACAAGAGGGATAGTGAATAGCGCGGCATATAAATATTGCGCTAGTCATGTCTCACGTTTGACACTAATCAGGTAATTCGAATACTAAAATCGTAATTAACACTCAATAAGAGCTAATAATCAATTTACGTTAACTAAACAAAAGAAAAATTTGAATCGACAACGAATCGTCGGTACAAATCGGTGATATAAAACATAAACGTGACGTTAACGTCGAGAAAACTACTTTACTAAATTTCTATACAACAGTGATCAAAATAATTCAAAATGTAAATAAACACTTCTAACGTAATCAAACTAACACGATTGAATCTTCGTAACGACACAAGTATAACGGAGACCAGATCGTAGTGTGAGTAAGATGAAATCTTCGTGGCGACAAAAAGGTATTGTACGTAGAGTCAGAAATATCGAAGCGATACACAAAAGCAATAATCACTAAAAGGTTTCGTAATACTTGTAGATGGCGGGTCCATGTAATATCCAAGGCGTCGATGGAGACGGCAATAATCGAATAGATGTAGTAAAGGAAAGAATAAGCCAGCAATAAAAAAGGTCTAAAAATTGGGTAAATACCGTAATGTGCCTTAGAACTTGTACATATGTATGCAATACGCGTTTCAATAAAGCATAGAAAACAAATCACAAGAGAAAAACTTCACCAAAATATAATACGGCCTTTTAAAAGGGTATGACGCAAAATCTAAGAAAAAATATGGCGTACATTCTTTACAAGCAAACGATCGAATTTGTTCTGTACAGGGAATTGTTGTAGTAGTATGCGCTCAGAAGAAAATATTAACCACGGAAACCTCTTCATGACCTCTAGCGGGAAAATAAAGAACCACAGTAAATAAAACCTAAATACTCAACCAACTACATCACAACTAAACAGGTTTACAAAGGAAATATGGCGTAAGAATATCGAACATAAATTTGGAATTTAAAATTGTTAAGAAAAAATACGTTACAAAATGTACCAGGTTCTGAATTCAATGTAGTTCATTCAATCACAATTCGATTTTCGTGTACCTCTGCCGTTTGTGGAAAAGTCGATGTCGAAACAACCACATCTAACTTCACAATACTACCAGAAAGATTGCAAATAAATCTCGGAACGAATAGTATACCTAATTTAAGCTTCTAGTAAATGGTTGATTTGAATTATTGAAATCTGTGTGTTACTCTTTGACGTGAGTTAAGCTATTGCGTATCCAAAATCATGATGTTCAAAATCCAACTAATGACTTTCAAAATTTAAATAAAAATTGGTATATTTGCTAAAGAGAAATTATCCAGTAATTACTATCTGAATTAATAGAATAAAGGAAACATTAAATAATATAATTTCGCTATTGAACTCATGTAAACGTGGATGTAATACTATAACTTGAAAATAAAATGAAAAAGTAATTAATTTCTAGATCTTCCCCATAGAAAGATAGAATACAGTCGAATCTATGGGAAAGGTCTAGAAATTAATTGCTTTGGTGTAGCACACGCCCCCATTTTGAGAATTAACTGCATTATGCTTAATTCTGTTGGAAATAAAACTACCGAAACTGAAAACCCTGTAAAGGAACCACATATCAACCCCATTCAAAACCCGAAATTCAAAACACTTCCATGCCAACAATAGGGTTATTCATAAGAAAATAGTGCGACAACGGTAGATTCAAACTTTGCATGGCGAAATTCTAGAAAAAACTCAACCAGATAACATATGATTAAGAGAAATTGGTCGTACTTACGTATGCATCCATTTTAGGTTCAATTTATAGCCTCCAACATGAGAAAAAAATGTATCTTAATCCAAAAAATGCGGTTAATCGCCAGAAATAATACTTGTACTTGCAAATTTTGCAATTACACCGTCATTGAAAAGTTTAGCGGTGCAGACATGTGCTCTTAAGTACGCAAAAAAAGGAAGTGAAAATATAATCCCACATGATCATCCAATTCGCATTAATAAATGGGTACCACGAACTAAACAATAGACAATTGAAAACCACGGTGACCTTCAAACAAAAATTACAATGATATTCAACCAATAATAATTTATATGTACTTGTGAAATTATTACAACCCGCATTTTTATACCTTGAAGGTGTGCCAGACGGCCATCAAATTTCGCTGTCTAAAAGGGGCGCCTTCTCACGAATTATTTCCTGAGATGCTGTTTTTGAAATTAAAACGTGCATAGCTTTTATATATGACAACCAATTGGTCTCAGATTTTGCATACGCATGCGTTTAGGGGTGCTAAGTTAAACTTTAGGAAATGGGATTGGGGGGGGGGGGGGGGTAAACACATGTTCTACCTTCATGGTATTCTAATGAAAGGTCTCATCGAGATAAATTGGTTTGTACAAAACTATAACTTTCTATGCGACTCTTTTTCGAGATCAGTGCGACGGTGCGGGGGGGGGGGGGGGGGGGGTTAAAAATTAATTTTATCTCATTGTATTCTAATTAAAGGTCTCAACGAAAGGAACCGTTTTCTACCAACTACTACCCTGCTGTCTGTCCTCTTATCAAAGTACGGGCTGTAGGGGGAGTGGAACTAGTTTTGTCCTTCATGGTACTCTAATGAAAGGTCTCAACGAAAGGAATTAATTTCTACCAACCATAGCCCTCCTCCTCGACCTCTTATTGTGATCGGGTATATTCCGTTATACCTCAAGAACGGATTGTTGGAAGAGGGTACTCCAAAGGGCGATTGAAACGTCTGCAAGAAATATATCCATTGGTGATGTCAAAACAAAAGCTATTTCGGTTAAAAAATGCGCTTTATCTGCACAAGAGTTGTGCACAATTTATACTTGTTCGTTTAGCATGGATTAACCTTTATTTAATAACATATGAATTTAGATTTAGCATTTGATGCGTCTTTTGCGTTTGTAAGTGAAAGTAACTACTGGCTATACTCGCAATTTTTCCCAGTGATCACTACGGATAGGTGACTTGACATTGCTGGGTCGACACGAATTCACGCAATACGCACTAAAACCCACCCTTGGAATTCGACACGACCTTTATCTTAGCCCGACGAGAATCCTTATCATTCATCTTGACACGCACTCGCTTATGACTTCATATTTTTCACATCTCTCTTGATACTCGCCCGGTCTAACGCGTTCTTGCCGCGCTTCCAACTTAGCACCCGTGTGACTTGAGCCAAGTGCTCTCGCTACCTTCTACGAACTAACCCCCCCCCCCAACTATCTTTAATCACAAAAAATGCGCCCCAAATTAACAGCTAATCAGTGCCGCCAATTTTACCAATCTGATCTTTAGAAAAGCAATTTGCCAGACATATCTACTGCCAGAAACCACGTTCAGTTCTCATGCCCTGAATAATATCTGATCTGAATTAGCCGTACAATCATGTATACCCCATTAATTTCGCATTATGTCGCGACAAGCTGGGGCAGAGAATTTTCCTGCAGACATCAATCTTGTGCAACTCCATGATTAACTACTTGTATAGGACGTCACCTTTCCCATCATTTATGTACGGGGGGTGTATGTATTTGTTGAACTAAGTAAACATTGACGTTTATTGTATTTATTACCAAATCGGTCAATGGGGAGGGGAGCATGAAACATCATAGTCTAGGTAAAGCTATGTTTGTTTAATCCATTCCTGAAGATACTTGTTTATTGCGGTCTAAAATTATTTCACAACGCAGGGAAAACCGAAATAATAAATGTTGCTCGGCGAACGAACAAATTTCTTTGCCAAACACTTATTGGAATTCATACTGAAGCTAAGTTAAATACATGTATCATGAAGTAGTATTTTTATGCATTTCTAAACTACTTACGATAACAATAGTAAAACGTAAATTTAATTTAGCTTTCTTGCGCACGGAGCATGAAACAAAGTAATTGTCCGTCCATAAGTCCTTTGATAGAATGAGAATCATTCCCGTCACACGACTGAAACTGGCGCAGGAAGGACGACGTTATGTATGTATTCTAGGGGACTTATCTTGATCCATCGATACATGCGTAGAAAGGATACGGCTTTGTTAGCAACACACACTAATTCTCTATTTAAAAAAGAAACGCCATTTTTTATCATTAGTAGTGTTTGATGCGTGTCTCCCGCTGTTCAATCATAGACGATCCGTACTGGTTAGTTATATTTTTATAATGTGCTCTCCGCTAGTTTATACCTACATAGACGTCCCATAACAGCACGTGTAAGTAGTCACATAGTTTGCTATTCTTGAAACTCAAATTAAGCAAATTAAGTTCTTACAATAAACTGGTGAAAGTTTCAAACTTGTTTCATGTTTCAGTGCAGGCACGCCAACGAACCTTTCTGCCTGTATAATAATTTTACACACGTTTAAACAAGTAAGCCTGTACTGGAACCTCGATAGTTAGTCTGTTCGAAACCTCCCTTCTGATACTTGCATGCGTAGTATTAATTGTAACGTCCAACGAATTATTATTATCATCATTATTTAATTAGGGCGATTTTCAGTTTTGAAATAGGTATACGAACTTTTCCTTGATACTCTTTGTTTTGGATCGATCCAGAGCCCGCGTTCTAAATGAAAGCACTTGAAATAATAGGTGTATACTTCAAAAAGTATAAGGCAACAGGTTATATTATCTGTGACCATAGACTTAATGACACGCTTTCCCTTTAAAACTTACAAATCAATTGCTTCATTCTACTAGTTATCAGGCATACGACAACATTAGAAAATTAAATTTTCAACTTTCAATACGTAAAGGAAGAATGCGCCTGAAGTACTCTTGTTGCATTTACCATTTCCGTTTAGTACGAAAACTTTTGTTGAACCAAAATTCCATTGCGATACTTCTTAAAATATGCACGACACTTTTCCCGTACGTGGAAAGGCGCAACAAATAAAATGTACATTTCGGCAAGCAATACGGTCTATCTACACGATATTACCGAATCCGAAGGTAGATTAAAAAACCCTTAGGATATTAAATTAAATTTTCCATTATCGGAACCAAATTCGAAGTTATAAAAGGGAAATTGAAATAAACAGGAAAGATGGCAAAAGTTGCGATATTATCGAAATTTGTGAAATTGAAACTGTTTCCACGGGAAATCTTATAATTTATTTAAAGTGTATTATTTAAATTGCTTTAATGGAAAAATATTCGCGATGAAAATTGTGTTTACTCAATTTTTTGTTCACTTTTTCCGTCTAAGTTCATGTATTGATCACACTCCTCTTGAACAGAAGGTGCCTTTTTGTGCGACGGAGATTTGGGTAATTGGTTATTCGTTAATTTGAAGAGTGGTGTGTTCCAACTTATAACTGGTTGAAAGACAGTTTTTTATTTACTGTGTGGGAATTGGAGATCACTCAGAGACTGTCAGAAATGTCATCTGTCACCTAACCTGTAAAGTAAATAACGTAGTAAAGATGATTTATTATTTTTGATTACGTTGTGATTAGGTTCATCCACTTTTTAAAAAAAAGGAAGAACTAGGAACTAAATTTTTAATAGAAGAACTCTGGTTTGATGTTCAGTGAATTAGAACAAGAACGTCACTTTGTGCAGAAACTCAAAGTTTTGTGCAACCTGCTGTTTCATTCCAAACGTTGCGCTTATATAGCTCCGGTTATATTTCGATAAGAACGTTACGTGCATTACGGATAATATGATAGCGGTTTAGTCTGTTTTTTCTAATTCAACAGCGATAGTAATTTACCTCTCGCTATAATTTTAAATAAACTCATGTCCTCACCTTTAATCTACTGCTTAAAATGTCGCTGGCGTAATGAGTAATAATTAAGTTTACTATGTTGCTGTGGTCCCACGTTGGGCGCCAAATAAATAATGCTGTGGCCTACATTGGGCGCCAAATGAAGAATGGTGTGTGCAAGGGCGTGCGGTCAACTACACCGCACACAAAACACCTGACCAGCTAGCTCAAATAAATAAAAAATCATCCGGTATAAGCAAAATCCTAATAATGAATCGAAATTAATAATTTAGTAGACTCAGTAGCCTCGATCAGTTTCCGAAAATTCCAAGAAATCAATTACACAAATTTTGTCTAACAAATTCAAGTAAACAATGACAATAAACATAGACAATAAACAATGGCAGCGAGACAGCTGCCTTAGACTAACAAACAACGTTTAATTTCGTATTTAACAGAACACCACTCAAACTCCTTATCGCACATGACCAGATAGCACTTAAATGTATCCTTAATTTTAAATGACGCAATTGTCACATCTTACAATTTAAATAAACAAATTTACACGAAAGATAAAATTTAAACAAGACATTGTGCAATTAAAGACAATTCTAAAATGGAAAACTAAACACTAAAATAACAATTCTGATTAAATAAACTAATTCTATACTTATTTGTAATAAAATCTTCCAGATTTAAATGAAATTAAAACGTTGGCATATACAGGGTAACCAGTTATTTTCTTGGGTATTATTTCGGCTACGTGACGTTTACACTATATAAATAGAAATTCTTTTTTTTTTTTCAATTGAACCCGTTTCAGACTGAAGGATCCGAAATAATCGAGGGGTCCGAAGAATAACTGTATGAATCTTAATCTCTATCTTACACTCCAACGAATTTGAAGAAACAAACAAACCTGAGAAACTGAAGAATCGAGAGACTTTTGCGCATTCGAAGAAATGAAAGGATTTAATGACGCGAATAATCAAAACGAAAGAATTAGGCACTTATATATCTTGTTTTAATGGCAATGAACAACATTGTTTCTTGGTAGGTATACAGGGTGAAAGTTTGGTCTGGAACACTGAATTCGAAGAAATGAAACAACAACGCTCTAAAATTATAACAAGTTTGCCATCTATCTATGCACTTTGAATTTGTGCAGTGGCGTAATGCCAACCACTATTTTTCACTATATATCAATCTAGGGTAATCTATTTTGAATATAGCAGCCTAAAATATGTGCTCCTTAAGAATATGTAATAAAAAATAGTGATTGCTAAAAAATATATATGTGCCCCTTGACTCAGCAGACGTACACCACTGTATGTAGTTTTAAAAATATATCAATAGATAGAATTGTGTCTCGTCCACACCTTTCACTTTCCCTTTTTCAGCACCTTACTTTCACTTTACTGCTATCCTGGGATTTGAACATTTGAAGTTATGACTCCACCAGCCGGTTCAAACCCCTTATTTTTATTTGTATCTTATCTAAAAGCCTTACGACTTAATCATAATCCATATTACGATACTGCAATTAATGCTAACCTAAACAAAATCGTTTCAATCCATCTCAACTGCCTTTAAATAATATTTTTTAAATTGCATTTATAATTCCACTAAGCTCTTTTTACAGACGCATGTAACGGGTTACATACATAACGATTCAAAAGCATTCGTCGGCAGCTTAGATAGCTGTTGATTTTTACTCCCACGACAATTCAGTTACACAAAAACCATATGATATCAATGCCAAAGTACAAAATTTAAAATAAACTTATAAGGAAATTAGCAAACACCTACACAAAATTTAATTTTTAAAATAGAATTTTTGGAAAGCCCAAGATGGCTCCTTTTACAAGACTAGTATGAACTTGTTGAAGCTTGTTTAGACAAATTACTCCGCACGCAGATGGTCAACAAATAAATAAGGAAATTACGTACAGTTTTTTTTCTTTTAATAATCCTAATAATCTGGTCGCTCTGCGATAAACAAGGTGCCCTTAACTACACACACAAACGCTGATAGATTCTAAATCGCACAAACCGTTTTAAACTTCGCACACAACTTTTGTCAACTTGCTTCTGCACAAAATTTCAAACTACGTTTTCAACTAATCAAAGCGGGCGGTTAGTCCGAACAAGAATAGCGCAAAAAACGTACACGATTTTTCAACCGTCGCGAACCACCCAGTCCTGTTTTTAGTTGATTCCAGTATTTAACGAAATACTACAAGAAAATAATCTCCTTCCTCAGGACAATTAGACTTGATAACACCAGCACAAGATGTTCATTTTCGTTGAAATTAATTTACTTTCGTTTGATATCAAAAGTTCTTATCGCAAGCACTTAAACCTTTTATACAGTACGCGTCTTATTTAAATTGAACTAATTACACAATTACTATTAATTCTAACGTGGAAAAGCAACTGCGGAAATACAAATTCGAATGAAATAAATCAATGCTGTGCTTATTCGTAAACAAACCCCGCAGATTTACTTTATTAAATTGAAAATTGTCACATACAGGGTGTTCCGTCATTATTTTTGGTGCTTAAAACGAAATTACGTCTACCAGATGTTGTTCACACAACAGTATACGCAAGATAAAAATTAAATAACCTAATTAATTACGTATAGAGTATAAAAACTAGTATTAAAGTCTACATATATAATATGTTCTTGAACAACCATAGCGCATTTTCGAGATTTTTCACCACAACTTGATTAATGCTTAATGAATCTTGGTGGTAGTTATTTTCAAGTTCGCAAAAGCTTTTCTCATACACAATAAAGCTATGTCAAAATGTCTTGTGTTGAAATATCTTTTTCTAACCAAGGGATGCCTTATTATTTCGACTCGGCCAAGTTGAAATTTTAATAAGAAACTAATCTTCCTCTTAGAACTACCCTAAAACGATATCAAGAAAATTCCTTGACCTTGGCTTTCAGTACAGGCTTCAACTAATTTCTGAAATAATGGAACAAGTCCTTCCACTAACAAAGTAGAATTTCCTATTCCTACTCGCTATGTTAGACCTGCGATTGAAAATCTAGTTATATTGATCTCACAGTTCCATTAGGAGAAACCAATTCATTTTTTTGCGAGATGATTAAAGTTATTCATTACGTTTGTTCCTGCATTTTTGTAAAAATTAAAAAAGTATCTACACGCTATAAAAAAATCAATTTTCTAAATCTATCTTAAGCGTGACAAGGGAACGGAAGGAAATGTGGATTTTAATATTCCTCGCGGCGTACAATTCGTTCCGCATGAAAAGCTATTACTCGAGTATTGAAAGAGTCCTGTATTTGCACTCCTATTCGAAAATAGGCGATAATGTACTACCGTAGTCATAGTAATATACGTCCTTTTCCGAACCACATGATTTATTCAGATGATGCGTAAAGTAGCTAACAAACAATTTTTTGGTTTGTTGGGATGCTCACTTTTATGTTTCCCATTATATGTTTTTGTACTTCTGTTTGTGCACACAGGAAATGTCAATTTGATCTGTAATAAATTTCGCAGATACTGAAGGAAACAACATATACGCTTCCTTTGCAGGTGTCCACGAAATTTTGTTCATTAGGCCTCTCATAAACGAGCTCCAAATATTCAGATTTAGATTAGTGTAAAAAAAAACTTTGTGTCAGCTGTCTCCAAATTGCGCCGTTTGTGCTTCCATTTCAGTGAAAAATGTATTATTCATGGCGTAGGTACACAATTTCATCAAACTAACATTACCGAATCCTGAAAATATCTAATTCTTTTACAGGGCATTCTGGGATCCGGCTTCGCTTTGAAAGTTCAACAAAAGCAACGTCAGAAGCATTTCAACCGACAAATTCCTGCCGCCGCTATGTTAATTCAGTGTCTTTGGCGATGCTACGCCGCCGATAAGAGTTTCAATTCAACGGCGACCTGGCAAATATACTTGAGAGATACCAATAGCAATAATTCAAATCAATCATCTTCCGCCTTAGCGAACTTGTCATCTAATCTCCCTCTGTCAAAGGTAAGCACGCTTTATCATATGTTACTAATACTAAGTAGGCATTTGTTAGATGCTTATAACATTGTATGGTTAGGTACTATACCACATTACGATTAGGAGAGTCTATAATAAACTGCATCTTGAACTAACTAACTGCCTGAGTGAAATATTTAGATTCATGTTCAAAGCTAAAAGGAATATTTCAAGAATGTGCATTTGTAGTGTGCTTAATTAACAGCATTGGGCGGGATGCTTTGTTGAAATATTGCACTGCATCAAAGACATGCGTGTAGGAATTTTACTACAGCTTTCAATAATTAACTATCTTCAATTTAATCCAATACTATGTTACCGTTAAAGTTGAATAAGTCCAGGAAAATACAACGAATTAATGAGAACTTTATTGACAATGTGTCTATTAATTTACTTTACATCAAACTTTGAACTCGAATCGCAAATTAGGCAGGTGAAATAATTCAATATTCAACGCCTTCTCTCAACCAAAAATTAGTGAAATGTAACTGCTGTTACAATGCTACAGTTGGAATGCTGATTTAAAATAATGTAAAATTTTTGCAGAGTTCACGAACATCGTTATACTTTAAACTTCTCCCTCTCTCTCTCGCTCTCCCTCTCCCGCTTGAGTTTCCGCCTCCGCTCTTGCTTCCGCTGTCTCAAAATGCTGCCTTCGGGTGCTAGGGATGGGCGATCACTGTTTTCACCTATCGATAAGTATCGGGTACTTACCTATCGATATATTTTACTTATCGATATGCCGATAATTATCGAAATATCGATGGTTATCGATATATCGATACCTATCGATATATCGATAGTTATCGATATGTCGATAGTTATCGATATATCGATAGTTATCGATTTGTCTATCGATATATCGATAGTTATCGATATTTCGATAGTTATCGATATATGAATACTATCGATAGGTATCGATATATCGATATGTCGATAGTTATCGATATGTCGATAGTTATCGCTAGGGATGGGCGATAACTGTTTTCACCTATCGATATAAGTATCGGGTACTTACCTTATCGATATATTTTACTTATCGATATGCCGATAATTATCGAAATATCGATGGTTATCGATACACCGATAACTATCGAAAGATCGATAACTGCCGCTATATCGATAAGTATCGGTATATCGATAGTTCTCGTTATGGCGATAGTTTTTAATATATAGGTATCGATATAATATTACCGATAATTTTTTTGAAAGCGTGTCTAAAAACTGCATGAGTTTACTTTTATATTTTAGCGACAGAGCCCGACAAGACAAGAGGGCTCTTTTAACAAAATATGAAAATAACCGAATGCAGTTCTTGCAACTTTAATGGAGTTACCATATTAACTGTGCAATTATCGCAGGGCTCTTTAGCTTTCTACAATGCAATTACCGCTGTAATTAAGCGGTAATTGCACGCCTCATTTGAGAGAAATATTCGACGTATCGATAGTTATCGACAGGGATAGTTATCTTATCGAGTTTTATTAATAAAATCCATTTTCCGGTTTATTCTCGTGTAAAGTGACTATTAATAGTTACTCGACGTTTCTTTGCTACCTTTATCAAGAGTTTTTTGTTAGATTTCGTAAATGTCAATCAATTGAAACTGTATATCTAAATTTGAAGTGTTCTTAGCTTTTTCTGTTTTTTTGTGACTGGTCCTCTGTAACCATCAATCAGATACCGATACATAGGCTATGATTACACCCTTTGATTGTCTTCTTTATTTTATCTAAAGAGTAGCCATTTTGATGCAACATTTTGTTCAAGTTTTTGAAATGCTTCTTTTTTTGAGCAATCGTCAGTAAGACGAAAAGATCTATTTTCTAAAGATTTTATTACTGCGTTTATTTGGCATGGATGATGATGTGACGTAGCGCTTCTCTTGAGAAAGGGAGCAAAGTTAAGTTTCCGAAACGTCGAGCAACTAAAAATAGTAAATTTACACGAGAGTAAACCCGAAAATGGATTTTATTAATAAAAATAGTAGTGCTCGTTGAAATCTCAACAATAACATAATTTTATCGTACCAATAGTTATCGACATATCGATATATCAATAGTTATCGACATATCGATATATCAATAGTTATCGACATATCGATATATCAATAGTTATCGACATATCGATATATCGATAGATATCGACATATCGATATATCGATAGTATCGACATATCGATATATCAATAGTTATCGACATATCGATATATCGATAGTTATCGACATATCGATAGTTATCGACATATCGATAGGTATCGATATATCGATTATCGACGATATCGATAGATTATCGATATATCGATTTTTTTAGCTCTACCTATTGTTATTCGATATATCGATAACTATCGATACCTATCGATATATCGAAAAAAATTCCCATGCCTATTCGGGTCTACGGGTGTTAGATAAATTATTCTCCTTCTATTTTCCTTTCGATTACGTTTTTGATTATACGGGGTGGTACATATAAGTATGTCGAAAAAATTGGGTCGTAGAGGGGATTCAAAACAAGCACTTTTTCCAAATAAACTGAGGACCCAGTTTATTTCGTTTGGGAGCCACCCAAAAAAAAAGGTGAAATTTACAAAAAAAATACTTCTACTGCAATTCTTGGTCGCACAACGAAAATGGAGAAAATTCCACGAAGTTTACTTGAGTTAAGGGCCAAATTGTCTTTAAAATCTCTTTTCAAACAAAAGTTATACTCATTTGAAGATTGGTCCTTCGGCCTGAAAAGTGTCCCCCGCCTACTATAGAGGATTATCTAATTTCGCTTGTAGTTAGTTGAAAATGTCGCAAATAACATTATTTAAGCTTAAATTTGGTATGTAGGGGTTTTTCATGTTCGCGCCCCCCTTTAGTGCTGCGCCTTTTTGTGGTAGGAGTTATGAGAATTTTTTGCAAAATCGGGAAGGACATACCCGAAAACCTTTTCAACGGCGTAGGACCAGTTATTGTAACTCTTATGGTTGCTGAAAAAAAATTCGTTGGATGTACTGTTCCATCTCTAGTGAAACGTGTTCTTTAGTGAAGGAGGTAATGAAGACGTGTTCATTAATGTCTTCATTACCTCCTTCGCTGAGAAAAAATTTGAAGAAGAAATTAAAATTTCGACACTTTGCTGCTAAACGAAACGCATTGGACCTTCGGTTTATTTGGAAAAAGTGTGCTTGTTTTGATCCCCTCTACTACCCAATTTTTTTACATACTTACATGTAACACCCTGTATGTACCGGGTGACCCAATAAGACTGTTCCTCGGCCATATCCCGGGAACTTGTAAACACAGCAGAATAATTTACAAATTACGACTGTTATTATTTTATAATGCATCGTGTTTCATTTGTTTAATTTTCCAAGGCCTACCTAAATGTGTAGGGTGCTTTTCCAAACAATCTTTCGCGCCATCGACAAATACCGGAAATACATCAAAAGTAAATTTAAGGTACAATTTAAGCATTTGAATTAATTAATTAATTAATCTCATTTTCCCAATATTTGAGCACAGATTTAAATATACCAATCTGTGATTTGAGGTTAGGAACGAGATTTTGAAAAACGGTTTTCACTGGCCTCTTTGGATGTTATTTGGGTACTTTTTCATAAAGAAAAAGTCATATCATTTCATTTGATTTGTTTAGGATTTTGGATCACATTGTCAAAACTAGCCCCCTGGCGAAGAAGGATTTAACTAAATTAAGTATATTTTGGTTGATTCCTATTCCTCAGGAATGCTCTTTTCAACGATACCAAATTTGTTCAAATCGGTAAGACGGTTAAAAAGTTTAAGCAGGTTATGGCAAAAACAATTGAACACCATCTTTGTTTTGGAATAACTGAGTTTCTGTTTTTACGAAAAAGATAGATAAACTGGTTCTCTTTAAAAATGTGAAAAACGAATGTTTAGTTTATTATGCGAAATTGAAAGAAAATGCAATTTTAAAATTTAAGATGGCAGTTACACGCTCTGGTGGTCACTTTTAGAACTTGAAAATATTTTCTAGCGATTCTTCATAACGGATTTACCTAATAATTTTTAGCTTCCTAGCATGTGCTAGGTAGCTATTGCGATAGCCGTTTTTTGAACATTTCAAAATTTCATCAAATGTCGACGTTTTAGACCATTTTAAGCAACTTTTAAAGAATAAAAATTTTTTCCGTCTGTATGTACGTACGTACGTACGTTTGTTGGCAATTTTCTGAGAAAACGGCTCGACGGATTTTGTTGAAATTTTGTATATATGTTTTAGGCATACCGAACAGAAAAATAACGGGCCGGATTTTTGAAAAAAAATTTTGGAGCGCCGTAACGGCATCGAACTTTTTTTTTCAAATAGCAACCTAAAATTTTTATTCTATTATTTGGAAGACCTTATTTTCCTGTGTACAACCTACAAAAAATTGGGCCGGGTTATATTATCAAAAAACGGAGAAAAAAATTGTCAAAGTCAAAAAATTGTGTTGCATATGTGCAAAACGCAACGATCTTGTTTCTGAAGCAATTTAAACGAAATTTCTATGGTAAGTCCCTTTAATAAAAGCAAACAAAATTCATGCGCAAAAATCGTGTTGCGCATGCGCAGAAATGCAATTTTCTTATTTATGGAACAATTAAAACGAAATTTGGATGGTAGGTCCTCCTAATAAAAGAAAACAAAATGCATGCGCAAAAAATCGAGTTGCGCATGTGCAACATCCAACTTTCTTATTTATGGAGCAATTTTAACGAAAATTGGATGGTAGGTCCTCCTAATAAAAGAAAACAAAATGCATGCGCAAAAAATAGTGTTGCGCATGTGCAACATTCAACTTTCTTATTTAAGGAGCAATTTTAACGAAATTTGGATGGTAGGTCTCTCTAATAAAAGCAGTGCGTACATATGTTGGCAATTTTTGGTTTCAGCTAGGAAGCTATTCTGTCAAGAATTTGACACCTGGTTTACGAACGGTTCTCTAGATATGGCCGAAGAACAGTCTTATTGGGCCACCCGGTACAGTGCGTCCCAGGTAGAACGTACCATAGGGAAACGGCAATGTACTTTTTCACGAACGATCTACGAGGCCTTTGAAATTAGCGTTTAACGTATTACTCCGATCTCTTTCTAGCATGAGGTAAGGGCAATAACGTACGTTCGGCGCTAACTTCAAATACATATCAAAAGGCTCCTTGATTCTTCCCAAAAAAATGCATTAATGCTGTTTCCCTATGGTGCGTTCTCCCTGGGAGTTGGGACACAGGTATATCGTCTCCTGTCTGTCGATTCTGTCTAAAGGCTGCCTGTTCTTCTTCTAATAATGGTTCTAATATGTTACCTTAATCGTTTCTCTAGAATTCTTGTGTATAATTTAAAACTAGTTTGGGCTAAACAATAAACACATTGGCCTGTACTTTTCGCATTGTGATTGCAGTCCTTTCTTGTAAATTAGCACTAGTAAATTGTTTTCCCAATCCCTCGGTATTTTCTGCTCTTCCCATCCTTGTCTGCAGAGTTTCCAGAACCAATCTCCCTCTTGGCTCGTTGTTCCGCATTAATTTGTTGTATTACGTCTTCTTCCGGATTTACTGTCGCATTGTACTTACCTTTGTAGTAGTTTTTCCATGTTTCTAGGATTTCCTTTGTTCGTTTTGATTATTTTGTATAACCTTTCCTGTAGTTCTTCTTCGGGAGATCTCTCACTAATCTTTCTTCAGCCTGTCTTTTCTTATGGTGTTTCTTCCTTCTCTCTTTCTATGTCGGCTTCTTCTCCAATTTCGTTTCAATATTTCCGTCTTCTTTTCCCATTTTCCAAATTCCACTTGTATGGGTCTAATTTTTCCTGTACGGTATTTACCCAATCTTCTTGTTTCTACTGTTTCTTTTTCCATCTCAATGATTATTCCCATATCTCTTATGAGCACTCTTGTTTTTTCTGATAGTTGTAGTTCACGGTCCTCTTCTTGGTCATCAAATCCGTGTATTGTTATGTTCCTTTTCTTGATTTCTATATGCATTTCTTCTATCTGCCTCTCGTGTTTGTGTATTCTTTAGTTTCAGGTATTGTTTTCTTTAGTGAGTTTCTCATTCACTGCTTTGGTTGCTTGTATTTACTTTTGGAACCCATCTAGTTTTTTTTCCGTACGTTGGTCTCTTTCCTCCACCTGTGTATCTGTCATTACGACAATATGAAGAAGCCGATTCTTTAAAGTTTTCTGGATATTAATTAAATGGTCACACTTTACTTTTTTGCCCTTAAAAGCACGGCAATGAGCTGATCATACAAATACAAGAACCGTGCGATTATCTTATTTTGCAGTATTAATGAATTCAACATTCCGGAACATTCGACTGACGGGTTGTTTTGCTAGCTATTTCCAGAAGAAATTAATTCACCCTTTTAAATTGTTCTCAGCAACAAGTTTATTCAGGTTCCCTCATATTCACATGAAATTCCTCTCTAATAAGATCAGGAGTCCCAGATCCGGCACCGCAAAAGGAAAATAGCAGGCGTACATTCTCATAATATATCATTTACGGAAACAAACGCAAAAAAGAAATAAAAAAACATGTCAAAGTGTACAATATTAAACCAAGTAATCGAGGTAAACGCAGTTACTTAAACAAATTATGAAAAATAGGATAAAAGTGACGGCAAATTACTTTTTGTTATAAGTTTGGACGTTGGCTCAAGGTCGTGACCTTGGATATTGGGCGAAGGTCATGGGTTTTAGTTTTGGATCAAGGTCGATTCCTGGAAATCTGTGGGATTTTTTTGTTTTTGGCGTTCGGTCGTACCTGACGAAACAGGCTGCGGTAAAGGAGATTCCCCCGGTTACATAGCTAAGACATGGTCATGTTGTTTTATGGTGCAAGGTTGTATCCGGAGTTTCCATGACAGATGAATACTTTAGGAGATAGCGTTGAGATGCCAGAAGAGCTTTCCTGCATATCGCAGATTGTAAACATCAGATTAATGTTCGCATGCGCAATCAAATTATAATAATCACAGACATATCTCATATTGTAAACATTAGATGTGCGCATGCGCAGTCAGTGCCAACTTCCTTATTTCCAATTTAGTAATAAGTTGATATTGTAGGCATCTGATCCAGTATTTCCAAATATTTGTCTCATTTAAACTTGATGGAATCTTTTAAACTCTTTGAAAATTGTGTGCACATAATGATTTTAATTTAATCATCCGCTCAAATACAACCCTTTCTTTCGAGACGAAACCGATGTTTTATCAATGTTATAATTAATGAAAGTTAGTCGCACACCTTATCAAAATATTATCCTGAACCGGATTCGCCTTTTACAAAATCTGTGAGTCCAATTTGCACGCCAAATTAAATCGCTGGCGGCAATACAAACTGTTTAATCAAATAAAGGCCACACGAAGTTCATCGACAAGGCGTATTTACATAGCGGGGTAAAATTCCATTTACGCTGTTTTCTCTAGGTATAATATTTCAAACGGCACCCACCTTCCGTTCCCTTCACGCAACCGTTTTTTCCATTTATACATATTTAATGGAACAACGTCTGTTTTTTGTAGGGACTTGTATTGAATACTCATTCAGTCAATAAACATTCAGGAAAAAACCGCGATCGCACGAAAAGGGATTTTAGTGGGTACACACGACTATAATTTTGAGGTATTGGAAAAGCAATAAATATCTGGAAAAGGTGAGGTAAGGTAAGGGTGAAGATAACGTCCAATGCAAACGATCCATATATTTCGTTTATGTTGAAATAATGTATCAAAAGATACTGAAAGGTTTCGGGAGTTGGAGGGATTTAATTTTTCATACGGTTTCCACTTGAAGTATTGGAAACGCGTAATTTGTATTGAATATCAAATACTTTCCATTCACCTTTCAAAGATTCAAACGATGACGCTGACGTTCAATACAATACAATCAACTCTTTTGATAATATTTTATTGTTATCCCTTGAAAATGTGCAGACGAAGTAGAAATTTGTCCCTTACTCATTGGCTTAATAGTAATACTGTCTTTTATTTGTAAAAAGTCGGGTGGTCGACTGAACTTCGCTGGCTCGACACGAATTTAAATAACAGATAATGAAATCCGCCCTTCGTTCGCGGCTCTACGCCATCTTTTCTAACACACCCTTCGCTAAACTTCAGGTTAGCGACTGAACTGTGCTGACCGCTTCACGGTAATTTTCTCTCGCGGTTCAACGCGACTAACACATCATATAACACCACCCTGCGGTAATTTATAGGTGGGTAACCTAACTTCGCCTACGGTTCAACGCGCATTCTAATACTCTCGCGGTACGACGCGAATTCTCCCACGGCATCATCTCAATTGCCTAACGTCTCCCTCCGAACAATCAAATTCCCACTAATTTTCCTTTTGATTGATACCCATTCTATGATGCGCAACTTTTTCCACCAATAAAAATTAATGTTTCCGTCCAATTAGAAACCTTGACACTAGTAGTTTACTCTCCGCGTGGACTGATTTCTACCTAGCAAGCTTGATAACGACGAATGGAATCCTTCCGTAATTTTAGCTAATCTCGTAATCTCCCATTTATTCTCAGCACCTCCAGCTTTCACACGCATTTAAAAAATCACGACCACTCGCCCACATACAAAATCAAGGCACTACTCGCATCCTACCTCTGGTTAATCTTCATATTTCTTAATCAAATTGGGGGTGGTTTCTAAATATGTCATTATATATATTAATGTGCTCCGGCTAGCTGTCAGTCTTTGATTCTCTTCTGGTCTGTATGAAAACGGTAAAAGTATAATTAATCTTTATTAAATTATGAAACGGTTCTTACTTCTTTAGATGCAATAGAATAACATATTAGGAAATGAGGTTTGACGCGGAACGACCCTGGAAAGCAAACGAGTAGAAAACATTCATTCGCAAAAACACACTCCTCATTGATATGAAATATTCAACAAACTCACTGTATAATGAATAATTGTGAGGTACTAACTAAAAGCAAATTAATTGTTTTTTCATTGACACCCTGTATTATAAAAACAAACTGTACTACGTTAATACATTCTACGGCACTCGGTGTCCACCAAAACCAAGCTTATACAAAATTAAATAGCAGTAGAGAATAAATTCTCTTCAGTTATACAGGGTGGCACACCGAAAACGAAACAGACTGAATAACTCGTAAGGCAAAAAAACTCAAAAGCCCATCGACTTTTAGTTAGAAGGGGGACATCTTTTGCTTAAATATTTACACCCCTTCCGTTAACCCCCGAAGCAGGGTTTCCGCTCTTTCCATAATTTTAAATTGAACGTTCGGTCGAGTGACACATCATTGGAAAGGGCTCTTCATTTCCTACACGACGATGGTTTATTTTTCAAATTTTAGCGAGTCGTTTGAAGAATACAGGATGTCAAATGACAATCATTCAAATGGATACTCAAGCTTTTGCGTGACTGAACACGTTCATATGAAATATTAGCTACTTATACAAAACCATGAAGAACATATAGGTACCATGAGAAAACCTGATGGTAAAATACTGATACTTATTTCAGTGAATCATACGTACTTATGGACTATGGTACATAGTTTGTTGCATTTACCTGAGTGTATCTTCCAAATTAGTAGCTCGAATTTGAAAACTAAACTATAAGCGTGTAGGAAATTAAGAGCCCTTTCCAATGCTGTGTCACTCGACCCAAGGTTTAATTTAAAATTATTTAAGGAGTGGGAACCCTGCTTAGACTGCGATGGGTGTACAATTTTAAGTATATTATATCCCCCTTCCAACCAAAATCGACGTGCTTTTGGATTTTTTCCAAAAACTATTTCCTTGCGAGTTGTTCAGTCTATTTCGTTTGCGTCGTGCCATTCTGTATTTAAATAAATACATTACGACGTTAGTTCAATTGTATAATGAGGTTGACAACTAATGGTCACACGCGATAGAACAATTGTTCATAAATACCTTTAATATTTGTGCGCCAAAATCTCTAGATGCGGTTTTCAACCAGAACAGAAATTATCTTCCCCCCAGTGATACGATTTTGCACGGACCGATTATAGAATCCACTAAGGTGCTCCGGCGTCTAAATTGGAAACTTTGTTTTCTTTCTTGGAAATGCTGCGAAAATCTTCGTCCACAGCGCGAAGGTGGCTTGATGGGTATGGTTTCTCGCTTATGGCTCAATTTCTTTCTTCGAGATCCATCTAATGAACCAGTTAACTTGAAAAATGCCAAACGTGTTCTGCAAAAACGACCAGCACAGATTTAGTATGATCGTATGATACACTTCTGGCCACTTACTAAAATAATCCATGGCTACCAATATGCATCGTTTTCCAGTTTTGTTTCGAGGAAATTGTGCAGCAATATCAGCAGCGATCATCTCGAACAGGGATTCAACCAAATACTGCTTTCTCAGTCCCCGACTTCGAGTCTTTTATCCCTTGCTACCAACACACGTGACGCATCCTCGGCAATACTTCCATACAGTTTTAGACCCAATAAATCGTTCTCTATTCTTGGCTTACGCTAGTGCTTATAAATTGTAGGCTCAGCTACGAGTTAAATATTTTGCTCACGGCAGACGAACCGAAAAAGATTGTGGGAGAAATCTAAGGTTTGAAAACACTCGGACGGGATTTATACTTCCATAGGAGCTGCACATCTCCCTAGCTGGGCGATTCGCTATTTGTATTAGGTCAGAATGGAACCAACGAAATTTTTGAGCGTCCCCTTTAACCAATATCAGTTCAGCATCTTTTGTTTGCACTGTGGTTTTCATCTCGGCTAAACAAAACCGCCGCGTCCGTGAGGTTCCTTGCTACCTTGGTAACAACCCAAGCGTTCTAGATGCGTAGGTTTATCGTTAATTATTTGACCCGTATTTACTATACCTATTATTACAACGTAGACCTGCAATTCGGAAAACAAATGAAATGCAAAGCGGGCTCCCGTTACACACTAGAGTCTGAAACACTCCACCTAATCACTTTATGCTTGAGGTTTCAGGAAGGTCTAAAATTTCAAGTTGTCGCTTTCAATTTGTGTGTTGTAGGTTCTAGGTCTCAGGCTAGGTTTCGTGCGTTAGGTTTTAAAATTCAGGATTGATTATGGTTTCGGACCTCGGGTTTTAGGCAAGCCGCTTTCGGGTCTAGTTTAAAGTATTCTGTCTTAGGGTTCAGACTTCTACGTAAAAATTTTAGGCTTAAACTGTAAAATGTAGTCTCAAATTACAGGTCTTCAGGTTTCTTGCGTTAGGTTTAAGGATTCAGGGTTGATTAATGTTTCAGGCTTCAGGTTACATAGGTACCACTGTAGGTTTCAGGCTTTAGGTTTAAAACACTATGGTTTAGGATACGGATTTCAGGGTAAATATTGTAGGTTTTAAATGTCAAATTGTAGTACTTCAATTCTAAGTTCTAGGTTTCAAGCATCAAGTTTCTTGCGTTAGATTTCAGGATTCATTCAGTACTGTTTGAGTAACGCGAAGGAAACTCGAATTTGCATACTAATTTTGGACAATTTCCAAGCGTTGTTGTAACGTGATAATGATAATGATAATGAAATGGTAAACCAAAAGTCACTTATTTGAATCTTTGCCCGCCAGAATATAGCAAGTACTTCATATACATTCAATGAAAAGTAACGTTCAAATTTCGTTTCTTGCTCACGGCCTGCAACGAAAATCTGATCTAATACGCTAAATACAAATTTGTTACATAGCATGTTGTGTTGTTACATAACAGTTACGTTTAGGTTATATAACACCAGCTGCATTATATCTTTTACTTCTAAGATGCAGTGCATGTTAAAATGTTACATAACAGTTTGTTGGGAACAGATATCACTCATGTTAAAAATGTTATACAACTGTTATGTAGGGAAAGAATTGTTTTATTACATTTAGTATGTTACAGTTAAGTTTATGTGACGTAACAGTCGATATAATAACTGCAATGTTACGTGTTTGCTGGAATTTTGCCCTCCACCGTGGAGGAAGCCGTCACATCGGTCATCGAGTTATCAACAACTATTTCTACGCTGTAGTGATCAACTGCACTAGAAATTGCATCGATCCGTTCAGCCGCTTCGCTTGTGGTTTCGATCCCGTTTTATTAGCAATTGTGTGATATTTCCTCAAACTCCTTTTACTATGTTTCTAGCGCACTTTAGGAGGTTTGTTGCTACGAGATAATCCATCAGACGTACCTACTTAAATAATGGAGTGGAACTGTGTGGGGAACACAATACCACCTAGAAACTATTCCTTGTCCGCAGCTCGCTAATTTTTATTATAATAATCGCAAAAGCATCGCATGAATTATGGTGTACCAGAAAGTCTCTTTGTTTCAATTTAACCCTCTTATAATGCCAAAGGCATCTCTCAAATTTAATAATCTTCGCTGAATGTTTTGTTTCGTATTCTCGCCAAGAAAAGTTTCAATATAGAATAAACTTATTTGTTTTGTGTAACATACAAACGCAAACTGTTAACAAATCTCGCTCACTCATTCTTGAAATATTGGTTAACCGACCGCAGTTCGCCTTTTAATAGTTATAAGTCTAGTTTTCTTAATTTACAACCGTCATAAGTTAATGTTAAACAACATTTCGTTTAGGGTAAAAAGTGACAATCCGAAAAATAGCAGTTTGAGAAGTTTTAACAACAGGAAACGTTTCTATGCTTAGAGTGGAACCAAAGCTTCTATTATTAGTATATCTTTTTGATGTCTTGCTTTGGGTGTTTTCAGATTTGTGTCATGACCGAATTCATGAAATGCACTCAAAAGACGACGCAATGTGTGCAATACCAATGACAAATGACAAGAAACCTTTACTGCAGTCAGTCGAGTACAATTGGCAAATGACATGGCTTTGGTTCTCCCCCTAACATTGTAGAAGCGTTTTTTTGTTACAATAGTTATAACAATATGCATGTTAAACGGCACTTAAAAGTCGCCTCACCAAGTGTTTTAGCTAGCCACTCATCAGGTAAAATTAGCACGTGTTTTTCAGAATTGGAATTGACGAAGTGCATTTGGTAGATGCGCATATACGTTATTTATGTATGTTAAATAGTTATAGTTCTTTAGATGCAGTGTTCAGTGTTTCGATGTTTTAAGTTTGCATGGGTTGGGTCAGTCCCTTGTATTGCAGGTCGCTAAAAAGGCATCAGTTCTTAAAAGGCGAAAATCGAAGAACAGAATGGATACGCCTGGAACTCCACAGGGAGACGCTCCCGCTCCGTCACCGTGCGATCCATCAACGGACGTCGTTTACTATATAGAAGAACCAAAAGCAGGTGAATGAATTGTGGAATTACTGAGCCGTTAATTTATCTCTTAAATCCCTTATATCTCCTAAGTCTCTTAGATTCCTAGATCCTTTAGGGACATTAGATCCCTTAGATGCTTAGGTCCCTTAGATCCTTTATTAAGATCCCTTATATACCTTAGATTCCTTAGACCCCGCAGATCCCTTACATCCCCTAGATCATTTAGGGCCCTTAGATTCCTTATATGTTTTAGATGCTTAGGCGTTTTAGATCTCTTAGATTGTTTAAACCCTTTAGATTCTTAGATCCCTATGATCTGTTAGATCCCCTTGTTTCCTTAGATGCCTTAGATTCCTTATATGAGTTAGATCCCATACATCCCTTACATCCCTAAGATCCCTTAGATCCACTTGATGGCGTAGAGACTTAAGAACCCTTAGATCCTTTAGATATCTTAGATCCCTGAGATCTCTTAGATCCTTTAAATTCTTAGATCTCTAAGGTTCCTTAGGCTCCTAAGATCCCTTAGACTCACTTGATCTCTTAGATCCCTAGATCTTTTAGGTTCCTTACATCCCTTAGGTCCTTTAGATTCTTAGACCCCTAAGATTTTACGATCCAATTGATCCCTAAGAACCTTAGATTCCTTATACCCTTTAGATCCCGTAGATCCCTTTAATCCCTAGGTTCTTTAGATTCCTTATATCCTTTAGATTCTTAGATCTCTAAGATTTCTTTGATCTTTAGATCCTTTAAATCTATGAGATCTCTAAAGATCCCTGATATCCCTTAGGTCCCCTATATCCCCTTGATCCTTGGATCCCTTAGATCTGTTAGGTCCTTTACATCTCTAAGATCCCCTTGATCTCTTAGGTAGATTAGATCCCTTACATCCCTAAGATCCCCTTGATAACTTAGAGACTTTAGACCCCTTCGATTCTTTAGATCCCTTACACCCCCTTGATGCATCCCTAAATCATTTAGGGCCCTTAGATTCCTTATATGTTTTAGATCCCTTAGATTCTTTAGACCGCTTAGATTCTTAGATCCCTTAGATCTGTTAGATCCCCTTGTTCCCTTAGATGCCTTCGATACCTTAGATTCCTTATATCCGTTAGGTCCCATAGATCCCTTACATCTCTAAGATCCCTTAGATCTACTTGATGGCTTAGAGACTTAAGAAACCTTAGATCCCTTAAATCCATTAGATCACTTAGGTTCCTTATATCCTTTAGATCTGTTAGATCCCTGAGATCTCTTAGATCCTTTAAATTCTTAAATCGTTAAGGTTCCTTAGACTCCTAAGATCCCTTAGACTCGCTTGATCTCTTAGATCCCTAGATCTTCTCTTTCATTCCTTTCGCCCTTTCATCCTTATTATCGTGCTCATCCCATTCATCTATTTCATCTCTTTTATGCTTAAATTTTGTTTATCTGTTCCATTTTGTTCCTGGACATCTTTATTCCCGACCCCTCTGAATTCTGATTGATTTGATTCGTGAGACGTTTGATAACTGTGATCGAATTTTTGTGGGTTTGATTCTTTTGACCGTCTTTATCCCTTTGACTTTTCAACTCGTTTCATTCAGTTTGATCCCTCTGATTCCTTTGATTAATTCGATCCCTTTCATTTGTTTGGTCCCTTTGACCACCTTTTTCTTTTGATCTCTTTAAGGCATTGATTATTTCTTCCTTTTGTGCCCCTTTAATCTTTTTGCTTTTTATATCCCTTTCATTTCTTAATCCTTTTGATGTCTCTGCTCCCTTTTGATCTTTTTGATCCATGTCACCTTTTTGATCTCCTTTGCTCTACGGGATGCATTTGATTCGTTTCGATGCTTTTATCCAGTTGATTTCTTTAAACGCATCTACTCTCTCTTTTCATTCCTTTCATCTTTTGGGTTCCTTATATCTCTGTGCTCTCTTTGGTACTTTTGTTTCTTTTCACCTCTTGATCTTTTTGATCCGATTAGCCCCTCTAACCTCGTTAATCTACTGGATCCATTTGAAACTTTACACCCCTTTAGGCACATTTATCCCTTTGGTTCATTGAAACACTTGTCCTTTGACCCATAATCCCTTTGACCCCCTTGTTCCCATTGCCCCATTTGATATCTTTGATATCCCGTCTATTCTTTTGATCCTTCTTTCTGATCGTTCTGATCCATTTGATCTATTTGATCCATGTGATCTATTTGATTCTTTTAAATGCGTTGATATTTTCTTACCTGTTTATTCCTTTTATGTCTCTAGTCGCTTTTATCCCTTTTATTCCTTGATACTTGATTTTTCGTTCCCTTTCATCCTATTGTTCCTTTTGATACTTTTGATTGTTTTGATCCTTTTCATTCCTATGATCTCGTTGGTCGCCATTATCCTATTAATCCCTTTGATTCCTTTATCTTCCATAACTCCTTTTACTCCTGACCTGCTTTGATGCTTTTGAATCATTTGATCTCTTTGTTCCGTTTGATTCATTTAGCCGCTTTATCTCTATAAACCTCTGATTTTTAATCCTGCCGTCCCTTCGGTCCCTTGGATCCGTTTCATCTAAATGATCTCCCTGGCCATATTTCTCCCTTTAATTATTTCTTCATTAATTCCTCTTCTTTAATTCCTTTCACCGCTTCAGTTCCTTTCATTTGTTTGATTCCGAACGATTTTATCCCTTTAGCCTATATGTGTCTATTGAACCGTTTGATCTCTTTGATTTCTTTTATGCGTCGTTGTGATTCATTCTATCCCTTTTCTTTCCATTCATTTTATCCCTTTATGATCCGTTGGGTTGTTTACCTTCCTATCATCCCGTTGGTCTTTTGGATGCCTTGGATCGCTTTGATGCAATCTTTGATGTGTTTGATCCCCTTGGTCCTCATGATCTACTTCGTATACTTGATGTGCTTGACCCTAAATTCTTCTGATCTACCTTTTTTATCGTTTTGATTCCTTTTCCTGTCCTATCCTTGGAACCCCATTGAATTTCCCGATCGTCATGATCTCTTTTTTTCCGTTTGATTTTTTTGAACCCTTTGATCTCTATGAGAGTCTTGGCCCCCTTGATTCCTTTGATCAATGATCCATTTAACCTTTTTAGTCCTTTTGATCCTTGATCCATTAACATGATCACATTATTCCTCTGGATTCCGTAATCCCCTTCATTCACTTGATCCCCTGAATCTATAAAGAAATATGTATGCCTTCAGGATCACATTATTCGTTTGTAGTGAAGTACAAGTAATACTTACATATTTATCTCTAGAGAAATAGAATTTTCATCGATTTGCATTGCTATGTTTTAATTGGCACCGAATTTTTTGAGTAAGGGAAATGAAATATGCTTTTATATACGGTGATATTAATTTAGAAGTAGACATAGGGATTTGCGTGTATTGTTTTTCCCTAAGTCTAATTTTAAATTACAAAATCTCTTCTGAATTGGTATAGCTGCCGAATTTAATATCTCTTCATTATAACCTAAAAGCATATAGGTACTACTCTTTATTCTCACTTTTATAAGTAATACCTACCTACCAACCAACCTATCTAAAAAGCAAGGCTATTAGCAGAAAGATATGAACTCTTTTAGCAAGGTGCTTAAAACTTTTGCTGAAACAGTGACATTTTAAAAGGAGCATAAAATATTTATCACTCCGTTTGCATTAAGCATTTAGAATGCACTAAAACAATGCAATGCAATTATAAAATCCAGAATGGCAGTGCAGAATGCGCGCGCAGTTATTTCGGTTGCATAAAATTAGGCGTCTTTCAGAAGAGATTTTGTCATTTAAACGTAGACATAGGGAAAAACAAAACACGCAAATCCCTATGTCTACTTCTAAATGAATATCACTGTATAATTAAACTAATACACGCATAGCATTTTTCTTCATATCGGCACAAAAGTAGGGGTAAAAAGGATTTTCTGTTAAAATTAACGAAAATTGCATTTTTCTTCGTCACTTTGCAAACACAAAACGATTCTGTCTGTTGTTAACTCAACAACAGCAATTATGTATTGGGTATTATCAATGTACTCACTGTAATATCGTATAATCTAAAAAAAAAATGTTTACCACATCCCACATTGAATTTATATGACCATAATGCGACAAGCCTACATTGGATTTTCTCGTTCCACTGTAGGAACACCAAATAGATTGAGAAGAGGAGATCGAGAAAGTTCAAGAGGTGCAATATTTATGAGCCAAACGAGTACGGTAACCGAGGCGGCAAGCGACGATATTGACGATCTTGACGGGGAATTACCAAGGGTTACGCAGTAAGTCGCGCGTTTTACGTGCGAAACTAAGTCTAAATTTCTCTACATCCCTAGATTAACCGAGGCACATCGAAACGCGATCCGCGCGATACGAAAAATCAAGTATTTCGTCGCCCGAAGGAAGTTTCAGCAGGCCCGCAAGCCGTACGACGTTCGCGACGTCATCGAGCAGTACAGTCAGGGCCACCTCAATATGATGGTGCGAATAAAGGTACGTATGGGGGATTTTGAACGTTGCGAGACGAATTAAATATGCTTGTGCTTAATTTAGGAACTGCAGAGGAGGCTCGATCAAACGCTGGGAAAGCCGGGAAGCTACTTGGCGGGCATCGATAGGGTTGGAAACGTGAAGCCAATGACGGTCGGTGCCAGGTTGTACAGGGTGGAGCAACAGGTGGGAATACCCAAATATTTATGCGGAACGTTAAGTTTATGTTTGATGAGCGTTATGTCCCTTCCTTCCTTTCCAAACAAAACAAGATTTTAATTAGGTCGTTCAGGGTTTGGTTCCGTAGGTATATAAATTAGAAAGCTATTTTTTCAGAGTTGCCTTTAGCTCATTTACTTTTACATATTGAAAACCAATTTATGCCAAATTAATGATTACGAATTCATGCTAAACGTATTGACTAAGTATATAGTAATTTTGTTCTCATTTTTTACTTTCCCGTATCATGCAAATTTTCTGCTCTTATGGTTTTCGAGTTATTTACATTTTTTGAAAGAGATACCGCCGGGTTCGTGAGTAAGTTACTCGTCCATAGATCTCCTTGCAGGCTGGGATGCCGCCAAATATTGTTTGCAGCTTTGTTAGTGGGCAAGCGGCAACCACAGTTTACTTAGTTGAGTTCTATGCGACTGTCGACATCCGACTGCACGCCCCCCGTCACAGGACGCCAGAGTGCGATTAACCTACCTATAGGATTTTCCAGATATTGGCTGGCACTATTTACAAACAACCAACAAAATTGCAAGTGGGTGATTAAATCGCCTTTGCGTAAACATAAAAAATTAAATAGCATACATTTATCTTCAATAGTTCGTAATTAAAGCAAATTGTAACGCGGAAAGCGACATTATTTCAACATGATAGAACAATTGTTCATAAATACTTTTAATGTTTATACACCAGGAGTTCTAGATCCTTTCTGGTTACGACTTTCAATCCGAATAAATTTAGTCCTCCCTTCAACTGAGCTGTGCAGGGACCGGCTATATAATCCTCGCTAAGACATTTTCTTCGATTTGGAATGGAAATTCACTGTGCACGGACCGACTATAGAATTACGCGGTGGGTACTTGCTTGTTTTGTTTCTTGGAAATGCTGGGAAAAATGATGGCTCACTTTTGGCTTAATTTAGATCTTTGAGATCTACCCAGTGGACGGTTTAACTTGAAAAATGCTCTGCGAAAATGACTAGCGCAGAATTGGCACTGCGATTTTCACTCATATTTTTTGGGTCCCCGTCCGTCGACCTTATTTACACCTTTTCTTACTACGCTGAATTGTATAAATACCTACTTTGAGCTATTATTATTATTATCGGTCACGATAGACGCATCCCCGCCCCCTCTCCTTGCTCTTATTTTAATTACACTGACCCCCTTTCATTTACTCATCCCGAATATGCATAAGTAATGCATATTAATTTACTCTACTTACATCTGAAATTCCCGGTTAGATTCCTTACGGTTAAATAAAAAACCAACTTGTTATAGTTGCGTATCTCTATTTATACTATGTATTTCACTGAGCTATAACATTGTCTGTGCATACGAAGCCTCGTTACAAGTATGATTTCGATCTTCTGATTCTTTATTACCTAGGTTGACACTTGCACAGAAGGAGTCACCTACTGATCATGATCTTCTAGAGTCGCAGCAGTGATTGCACAAACATCATGCATCTCAGACGAGACTCTTATGGTACACCGTGCTTGCATTACTGTCTGTATTGTAGTGAAGACGACACCCTGTAATGGCCCTTTTTTCAACCCTTGATCGTTGAGCGTCAAACGTGTAACGGTAGTTATATTTCTAGGGTTAAAATATCTAGCTTGTGCGATTGAATTTCTTGAAATTGAAATAATAATGGCAAATTTTTACGAAGAGAGTTTTTACCGTCGGCTAGCTCACGATTATTCCACTTGATTATAATTACCGCCAAACAAGAATAGACCTTATTTTTTTCACTTTTGGTTAATTTGTCGCTTCTTGGAGTGAAATAATGAAATAACCTGGTTGCAAGTAAGTTCGAATTTCCATAATATTTGCAGATATTAAGTAAAAATGATCCGTTAACAAATCTATGCCTTCTATATCCGTCCGCATTAAAAGTGAGATTCAATGTTAAATTTACAGAAAGAAATATCGATACTAAACCTTTCCCTTTCTTTTAAACTGAAGTACCTACCATCCTTTTTGGTGTATACAATAAGAGTCACAAATCTATTATTATAACTTTAATATATAATTCTTCGACTCAGTTAGAAAACTCAATTAAATTTACATTCTAACTAAATACTTAAATTAAACACTCGCTGCGCTCATTGGACAAATACACGTCTAACGCGCCAAAGACAGTCAATTTGCAACTTGTTACATAAAAATA
The DNA here is from genome assembly GCF_008802855.1 of Photinus pyralis. Classification (NCBI taxonomy): domain Eukaryota; kingdom Metazoa; phylum Arthropoda; class Insecta; order Coleoptera; family Lampyridae; genus Photinus; species Photinus pyralis. Next base: position 19,272,521 of record NW_022170511.1, on the reverse strand, counting down.
GCTATATAATTACTTAATTTTGCATCTGGCGCTTTTACACGAACCGCCGATGTAGTATCGACAGCCTTTTATATAGGAATAGAGAAGGGTCACTTGTCGGCATCTTCCATAAAGCGCATTTTTCGCAACACCTGCCGCTTTCGCAGGTCGTAATTGGGGGGGGGGGGGGGGGAATAGCGGCATGTAACCAAAAGCAAATTGGTCTACGGCGAACTTACGGCCGGTTGCAGGAAAGCGAATTCTAATCAAAATCCTACATTATTTGCCAAATCTGAGTTTAAACAAGAATTTTGACATTTGATTGGCTGCATACTGCACTATAAAGTCAATCAAATGTCTTAATACCGGATTAAACAACGATCCTGGATTTGGCGAGGGAACGCTGCGGCGGGGACGACATTTCCTGGAGCCAATTTTTCGGGGCGAATATTCCGAAGTCGGATCCGCCAAGGGGGAATTTTGCGAATCGAGTATACCAGCGGCGAATTTTACTGCAGGCGAATATTAAGGGGACGTAAATTGCATTCTAGCTGGCTTACGAACCAGAATAAAATGACACAAACTGCTACCTAATGTGTGTTTCGTTCTGGCACTACTGTGTACCATAAATCAAAAAATAGCAAAAAAAAACAGCACCAAATCGAGGTACAAGAAATTTACAACATAAAATAAGATGTGAAGGTGTCTATGCCTAAAAGTTTGGATAACTCGAAACCCATAAAGCGTTTAAAATTTTTATGATAATGGCAAAAATAGCACAATATGAACTCAAAATTTAGGTATTAGAAGATTTCAAACCTACAGCATAACATATAGGCAAGAAGATAGAGCTCCGGTCTAGATTTTCTCCATGAAAATCACAGTTTTTGGATTTTACAACGACGTTATAGGTAGGTACTTCACCCTCATAAGCATAACATGTTTACCTAATCTTGCCATGCAAATGCACTTATGCTTGCGAGCAACAAACAAAAGGTTGTAGTGTGCTTGACCCCCAGGGTCTACGCTAACTTCACACTACAAGAACTCGGAAATAAACTCAACCCGGCCACGTTTAAAAATGGCCACCCGAATGACTATACTCTCCAAAACTAAACAAGATCCCGCTTAAATTTGAAAAGTGGCACGTGATAAAACATCTAAGGCAGGGCCCGTTACGTTAGTTGTAAACAACGCTTTGACTTGAAGCACAGTAGGGAAGGAACGTTAAATAAAACACTGAAATTGTGAAAAGTTTGTTTAATAATGATCAATTATTATTATGATTGTAAAAGCTCGGAAATTTAAGTCCAAAATAAATTACATTGCAAAAATAAACTTTGAAAATTGTAGTTCACCGAATAAAAATTGAAATAGGCTGGGAAAAAAAGAACTTACTAATAAAAAAAACCAGCCGTCAAATTAATATTAAATTGTGTAGTAAAATTAATTGTTTTGTAATGATGTGAATGCGTAACATAAAATTATAACATCACAAAAAGTAGCAGGTAAACTTCAAGAGGTAACATATAGGTTAAAAACAAGTTTTGGGAATTATGGGTCAGGTAAGCAGGTACCAAGATTCTAAGAAAGGGTGACATACACAGGATGGGACGCAAATTTAACTAAAAGCAAGATGTGGAAATTATTGAATCGCCACTCATTTATCGCACATAGATTCTAAACTGAAGAGTTTTGATTAGCGTAATCTCGCCCCCGCAAGATAGGTAGCGTCGCCCCTCGTTCGGGGTTTCGAGCCTACAGTTGAAAGTCGAAGACAATCACAGAATTAGGTGTCGTAGCTCAATTTTGACTAGTTTTTACCACCCCCGTGATTGCTTCATTCACGGAGAAAATTGTTAGTTACAAACAACAAGTCAATACATACATCAAACGTATCGGTAATTTCCACATATTAAAATAAAATGATCAAAACTTATATGAATGTTCCTTCAGAGACAATACCAAGTAACCAATATCAATAAACATAAATTAAGCAAGCATTACACCAAAAACGTAAACAATTAAAAACAATAGCATAACGGTATCACATATGTGATTATGCATTGCGGTTAATCCAAGTAAATTTCAAAAACAAAGATTCAAACACACAACAAATATAAAATGCGGCATACAAAACACAAATGCGATATCAAGAAATGCAAAAATTACTACCTGCATTAAATAACACAAAATAACAACAAACATTTGTGGAGCGACGCGTTCACGACCGCCATTCAAGACAAGATGATCAACATAGCCCCCGTTCGTGCTTTTTAGATGGCCCAGGCAACTTTTTCCCACCTAGAAATTGCATGGTTGCCAACTCTCAATAATGTATGTATCGTCGCAAGTTGTATATACAGGATGGAACCTTTCAAGGTTTTATACATTTTCTCCGGATGGTTATGAGCCGAAGAGTCCAGGTCCCCCAAGTGTTTCTGTCTCCTAAAATTCATGGAAATTCTTGCAAAACTTCAGGTTTGGTTTTCCGAACAGCAGTCAGGCTTGGCAAGTCCTAAACTGTACGTATCTCACAACCGTCGGGAGTAAATCCTGAAGATGTTGGGTGTGAATGATCTACAAGAATGTGGTGTAATACAAAAAGTATATACTTATTTCCATTCCGTCTGTCCATACTTGTCTCCTCCCCTGGTATGCTTGTTGAAGAGAACCGCACTAGAACGCGTAGATAAGTGGAATAATTTCAGTTTGTATTTTGCAGCTGGGATTAATGGATAAGAAGCTAGACGCGCTCACCTACGTTTTAAATGCTTTAGCACAAAAACAGCAAATATCACCGCAGCCTGTGGAGAACGATGTTTGAAACTGCAGTGTTCCGATAAAGAAACGTACAATTGGAATTTAGTCTACTTACAATAGGTATTTAATAAAAACATTGCGTCGTGTATCAACAATTTTTCTAATTATAAAATGCACCTCCAACAAGAACCAACTGTAAAAAGGGAACACAGCAATAATGAAAATTCACATCAACATATCTATGTGTAGGTACATTTTAAGGTGTGCTACATGTTAATTAATTTAGATTAAATTTTTTGATTTTAAAGAATGTGATACTGTCCTAACATATTCTTGTAACATATCCACCTGTTGTTTAATGGGAGTGTTAAAAGAAACGTAGCCTTTTATATGTCGAAATCCGAACTGCCACGCTTACTGTATGTGAGGTGATTCAATTAATGTTTTGGTAGATATTGACAATACCAGTACGGGTAGCCCTGATGTAGTATAAAGTGGCAGTTCAGGTTGCGACATTTTGGATATTGTATAGAAGTCAATATGAAACGTAAACAAGTCATGGTATTCTAGGGCACACTGTACGTATTGTAAAATAATTATTTCTACTCTAGCATTCATAAATACCTAGGTATAGTGCCTATTTAGACATTTTATAGCTTTCATCATGATCATAAAGTTCCTGTACTAAATCTTAGCGACAGCTTATTTGATATTATAAAGCTTGTGGCGAAATTTTCGCGTGAGCATCTTAAAATATTGTGATTGCTTATAGTACAGATGCTTTATGGGCACCCTTTTTGACTCGCAACGAGTTTGTACTATAACATTATTATCATGAACTATTTAAAGTTAGATATAATCTAAAATTAATCATTGGAGGTAGGGTCCAATTATTTTCCTTAGATGTGTTAAGTCTCTCACATATTTACCTTAGATAGTTGATTTGTGGGATCTTTTTTTAGCAACGCAACGAACAATAGTTTACATTTTACGGCCAATCTAAGGGTTCGTTACGATTTTAGGAATTGAAAGCGCGTTTTCTTGCTGTAACCTGTAAACTAAAACGATTCAGTTTTTGGGTTAAATACGAGTGCCTCTTGTCTGTGATTCACACTTTCTTCAACCACTTTTTGCCGAATTAGACACACATACACAAAAAATTTCCAATGGACCAACGTTAATTTTTCCAGTGGACCCAGCAAGATAAGTATCATTCGTAATGTGTAATCTCAGGACTAAATACATTCCATAATTGGTACAAAAGGTTTATGTCCATAGTTACGTAGGAAACATTATACTCGGTTCTCCATGCAGCTAGTTAGTGTACATATGTTGATATAATAATGAAAACAGCAGCCGAAGTTGGACCAAATTGCTTTGAGCTTAAAATTGAATATATTTGAGTATCATAAAATGGTGAACTTTAATATTTCAAAATCTTATTCTAACAGCAGGCAATATTTTATATCGTTCTTATAACATTGTAGTTTCAATGCGATTTAAATTTGAAAATTTTGGATTGCGTTTTGACATTTAAATTTTAACAACGAAAGTCCAAAATTTGAAAATTTCCCTCCTCGTTATTAATATAGATTTTATAAATACTTCTGGAAGTGCCCTACGTATAACTTTGCATTGCAATCATATGCCGTAGTTGCCTCTACTTATTTCTTTTCTGTTCTAATTTGTTTTACTATTGTCAAATTTTACTTTGTAAATAAAATGACTCATTTAACAGTTGTTCTTAAATGTGACTTTCATATTTTTATAGACTTCATACTGTCACATAATTTTTAGGCGTCTCTTTTAAAACTAGTCTAATTACGTTAATTTTTGAAATGAAGATATGTAAATACATAGTTTTAATTAAAGTATAAAAAAGTAAGGATATTAGGTACGCTCACAAAGTTCGAGTTGAGAACATAATTGATTAATTATCTGAATGTATTGAAAGTTATTCATCATAGGAATTTATTAGGAGTTTCTTGCAATATCATATTATATTATAGAAAGTAATAAAGCTTTACTTTATCTATTATGGTGATATAATTGAATAAATTATTTCCACTTCTTACTAGTGCTTTCTTTCCTTTAAAACCCTGAAACCCGACACTTCTTGTCTGAAAGACCTTTGATTTCGCTAGCCCAATCATCATTTATTTTTTTATGTGCTCCCTAAAAAAAGTAGGTACACACTCAGCCGACAAATGATGGTGCAAGAGCGTCGCGTCGGGAGAAAATAGTCGGTTGCGATTTCGATCGGTCCCGACAAAAATCGAGCCTGTGGACAGGCTTCAATAGAAGCGCACGCGCGCGATCTTTATCGGACGATTCATATCGCACCGATCTTGGTCGTTCCGATGCGGTGGACATCCGGCCTTATGGTGTGATTATTCCATGTTGAAAATATGATTTTTCTAAGAAGGGGTGTTGATATTTCTAAATACAGTACGCTGATAGCATTTTTGAAAAGAAAGAACGTTGGGTATCAGCCAAAAAAATCTAGCGTTTTTTCTAAAGCAGATTTCCATAAATTTCTTACGGAAGCACCCGATGACACGTACTTGGTGAGTCATTAACTAACAAGATTGAAACCGCTCAGAAGATTTTATGTTGAACTCCAGGGAACCCTTCATCATCTTCGTTGCCATCAACAGAACCTGCTATTTCATACCGTACTAATTCAAATCCTCTATCGACTGCTGAGTGTAAAGAATCTGTAAACACCGTGTTTTCCAATTGCCTGTCTAATTCCCGAACTCATTTTTGTAACTTGCAAATTGTACATTTAACTTCTACATTAATAAACAATGGCCCGTATGAATAAAAGTAAGCAAATGCTTATACTTGAAAAATTCAAAGTAAATACTCGTAAGTGCTCCTTCGCACTAGGCGACTTAGCAGCGCTGTTAAGCAGAAGGACAGGACGCAGTGCAGCGCTGCTAAACAAACCAGTATAAAGGGGCACTTACGAGTATTTACTTTAAAGTTTGCAAGTATAAGCATTTGCTTATTTTTATTCATACGGCCCAATAATTTGATTTTTGACACATATCCTACTTGTCGCATGTTACTGTAACTATCACTTGGTTGCTAAGCACGTTGCTATGATACACTTACCGCCCTAGGTTGGTAAGTGCACCTTACCGCCTTGAAAATGAATTAGTAAGTAGCCGACAATCACCGATCGTGCAAAAAGTATTTTTTTAGATGAATGGCGGTAACACTAAAATTCCTCATCCTGGTGTAAATAAAATCTCGGTTTTTACGTTTCCCAAGGACCCTACCGTTCTTAAAGAATGGGTAACAAAATGTTTCACATCCGCCAGCAAACTAAAATGTGCTGCGCCCTCATTGGTCAAAACGGCCAACCGATGAAAGCGTAGCGTCCCTGGCCGCAAACGTTTAAAAGCAGAGCCACGAATTCTGCAAAGTGCACCGCAATTTCTGCTTCAACTGCACTTCAAGAAACAAAAAGCTCTCCACCTGCAGAACCAGGTCGCCTTGCCAGCTCGACCTCGCGCTACACTCCATCATCAGTCAGAAGACCTACATCTACACCTACATCTACATCTACATATTCGGTTATGTGCTTCATATTCGGTTATGTGCTTTGGTGCTGAGTAGACGTGCTCTTCCTGCGCTGTAAATTTAAATTCTCAATAGTAAAAGTGTGATAGTTATTATCATTAATCAAGATGCCTACAACAAGGAGTGGAGAAAGCGGCGGCATCAGTGATATGGACTTACTTGCACAAAAGGTGGTCGATAAACTTTTGGCATCCGATGTTTTAACAGAAAAGTTCATATCTGCAATCTCTGTGTCCATAAAGGAAGAATTATCAACAGCCTTACAAGTTTACGAAGATAAAATTAACGCTCTTAGGCGTGAACTGAAAGAAAAACAAGCTGAAATAGACAACATCCTAGACGCTCATGAGCAATATACGCGTGTTAACAGCATCCGTATTTTCGGTGTAGGTACCTGAAGAGCCTAACGAAAAGGTGTCCGAGGTGGTACGTAACATGTGTCAAGAGAAATTAAATTGTGTTATATCTATATCTGATATTGACATTTGTCATCGTTTACCGTCCGACGGGAAAACTCAAAAACCGATTATTGTAAAATTTGTACGTCGTGACATCAAGAACCAAATCTTTTACAACAAAAAGAAGTTAAAAGGTACGTCTATAGTTATCCGAGAAGATCTCACTCGTCATCTGATGTTGTTATTGAAAGAAGCAGTAAATATATTCGGCAGCAAAAGGGTTTGGACTAGCGATGGAAAAATTTGTGTCAAAACTGATACTGGTATCAAGAGATGCACAACTCGCCAAGAGCTCAACAACCTTGTCAGAAATAAGTGAAGATATGGTTATCGGACGCATGCAGCAATGTTTATGTACACTAAAGCGTAACCTAAGTTTGTAAATGTAAACATTTGATTTCTATCCTTATTGTATACTTCTTTGTGATTGTTTATTTTTTCCTTTCTTTAAATTTTTATTACATCCTATAGGTACTTGATTCTATTTTAGTTATTAATGCGTTTTGCGCACATCAATGTTAGGTCTCTAATTCCTAAATTGCACATTGTTCAAAGCTTCTTGGAAAATGATGATTATGATGTCTTAGCGGTCAGTGAGACTTGGTTGAATGCGAAAATAAGCGATGACTATCTTTGTATTCCTGGCTACAATTTGGTTAGAAATGATCGAGCTCAGGAGAAGAGAGGAGGAGGGGTCTGTATCTATATTAAAAATTCATTTAATTACAGTGTATTAAAAACCAGCAGTAACACATCCCAGCAGGTGTGGTTGAATATTATTATGACTAAATTGTCTCTGGTTGTTGGGGTGGTATATAAATAGCCTGAAGTGAACGGTAAGATATTCTGTGATGAATTTGAGGAGACTTGTTCTGAGTTTTTACTCAAGTTTGACTTCTTCATTTGTTTAGGGGACCTAAATATTAATATTTTAGATACAGCGTCGCATAAAACACGTTATTATTTGAACATGTTAGAATGTGTAGGTTTGGTGCAAATTATTAATGAAGCAACTCGATCTGACACGGCACTCTTAGACCACATTCGATCTGACACGGCACTCTTAGACCACATATTGGTATCCGACATTAATCGTATACGAGAATCTGGCATTGGTGGCACATTATTCGCTGATCATGAAACCATCTTCTGTGAAATCGAACACGATAAAACTGAACCATATAATTTCTACAAAACGGTACGTAATTTTAAAAATGTTAATATGGAGCTGTTTTTTGCAGACATTCAAAGAGTGGCATGGCAAAGGATATTCTACTTGAGGGACGTAGACTCAAAAATAAATTATCTTAATAATCATATACTAAATATAATAAACAAACACGCACCCTTAAAAATAGTTTCAGGAAAAACCAAACCCCAGGCTCCGTGGTTATCTGATAACACGAAATACTTAATGCGTCTAAGGGACAAAGCTTACTGTAAATTCAAGCAAACCAAATCTCCACAGCAGTGGGAATACTATAAAGCGCTTCGTAATCTCACCAACAAAACTGTAAAGTTGGAAAAAAAAGCGTTTGTTGAATTTAAACTTAGAGGAAATGACCCTAAAGTCTTGTGGAGAGAGCTTAAAAAATTAAAAGTTGTTGCCAATAAGAAGAAATTAATTCCTCCGCATCTTCAACGGGCTGATGAGATAAATGATTACTTTGTTGATAGTATTCCCATTGTTGCTGGCGATCAGTTTAATATTGACGACTATTGTGTTTCTTCATCTCAAATTGTGGCCAATTTTGAATTTTCCGTTATCGATGTAGGTACCTACGATTGCCAAGATTATCAATAGTATTAAAACGAAAAGTGCTGGTTGGGATGGACTAAACGTTGACATTATTAAACTATTTTGTCCTAACATTTTGCCGTATGTGGCTCATATAATTAATTATTGCTTACTTACTAACACATTTCTAACCCTTTGGAAGAAGGCAATAGTAATTCCTATCATCAAAGGAGCTAAAGCAGATAAATTCAGCGACTTACGCCCAATCAGTCTACTGCCCGTACTGTCAAAAGTTTTCGAAAAGATAGTGGACGGCCAACTACGTTGTTACTTGACCCAGAATAACATTCTCCCTGACAATCAATCAGGGTTTCGGCCTGGTTATAGCTGCACCACTGCACTACTAAATGTTACGGATGATTTACTGAAAGCTAAGGATGAGAACAAGATGTCCATATTGCTACTCTTGGATTTCAGTAGAGCATTCGATACAATTAATCACCAAACTGCAATTTCCATCTTACGTGCTACAGGTCTTTCTCCTAATGCTACCTCATTACTTCATAGCTACCTAACGGGCAGGTCACAGTGCGTTACTTTAATGGGTAAGTCATCTGGGTACAGGGAACTATCTAGGGGTGTGCCGCAAGGGTATATTCTTGGCCCCTTATTGTTCACTATATATACTTTGTTTTATACATCAGTTCCTAAGACGTGTCTAGTTCACATGTATGCAGACGACATGCAGTTGTACCACTCCTTTAAAAGTGAACATTTACACGAAGCGCTAAATCTGATTCAAAGTGACCTTAAGGCTATTGAAAGGGCTTCATTGGAGCACTCGCTGGTTCTCAATCCTCTAAAATCGGCAGTCATGTTGTTTGGTAACAAGCAGAAAGTCACCGACTTGAAACATTTGATAAAATTCAGAATTGGCGACAAAGCTGTTGCACTAAAGGAGGAAGCAAAGAATTTAGGAATAATGATAGACAATTCGTTTAGATACAACAAATTACTCACTAGCTACATCCAGAGAGCATATGCAAATTTAAAATGTATCTTTCCCCATAGGCACTACTTGTCCCAACGTTTAAAAGCTCAACTCTGTAACGCGCTGGTACTAAGCCACTTTAATTACTGTTCGCACGTCTACGGTCCGTGCATCACTCAGGATATGTCTGCAAGAATACAGCGAGTACACAACTCCTGCATTAGACTAGTATTTGGTCTTAGGAAGTTTGATCTAGTATCTTCCAAACTAAAAGAATTACGCTGGTTCAACATGAGGGATAGGCGACTGTTTACTGCGGCGTGTCTGTATCATAAAATTATCTGGAACAAATCTCCTCCATATTTATACCGCAAAATATCTTTTAGAACCGATGTTCACAACTTAAATTTACGGTTTAGTGGTGGGATTACTCCACCCTCTCATCACACAGAAATGTACAAGAGATCTTTTAGTTATAATATTTTTAAAGTATATTCGTCTGTTCCAGATTTGATTAAGCCCCTTTCTCCGCAGTATTTCAAAATTAAATTGCGTCAAATATTAGCCCATGACTCTGTACGTACGTTGTAGATTGTCATTCATATCTATCTTGTTTAACTTGTCTCTCGCCTCTTTGTCCGCTTTTCTTAGTATATTACTCAATCTCTTTTCATCTCACTCTCATTTAGTTACTCCTATGTGCATTTATTACTATTTCATATTTTCCTTTTTATTATATTACTCAATTATAACCATTACTTGATTATGTTAATTCTAATTGTATTCAGGGAGTCGGTGGAAGATCAGAACCTGCCTGTGCAGCAACTGAACCGATAACCCCTGTGGTTTCCATTTTTTTTAATTTGGTGGAAATAAACACATTATTATTATTATTATTATTATTATCTGGGCTCACCCCAACGACAGAGCTCGCCGTGTGCACCTCTGTTACCATTTTGTACATACTATAAATATACATATTCCATAAAACGCAACAGCATTTTATTTGGCGTCATCCGCTAAAGAATGTTTAGAGTTTTAATTCCCAAAGGCTAGGTATTGGTACATAGGGGTGGTTCCTATTTTGTACAACGTGGAATTTTATCCATTTCCACCTCTAAAATTAATTTTATGACATTTTCACAAGTCCTCGTGCAATGTAAAACAGCTTACGCACCACACTCATTTTTGCAATACTTTGATTGCTTTCAAAGGTGGAAGTCGATAAACTTCCAAGATTTCCAATATAAGATCCACCCTCACATACATATACCCATATAAATCCAAAAATATACTGCAAAAACTAAATTTTTTACCCCTTTTATTAGCATTGTAACCTATGAGCAATTTTAAATGTGAATTCTGGATGACGTTTTCCCGCCTTCAAAATGCAAGCATTCTATTGGTTTAGAGTTACCAGACAACCTTTCTAATAAAACAACCTTGGCTACCGGCGCCTTGTCTCAAAATTTTAATAAACCATAGACATAAATACACCTAAACCCGCCCTGCCAATTCCTAAAATGATAGTCTGTGGTAAATACCGGTATGAATACCGGTTAACAAATTTAGGGTTAGGTTTACCGTTAACCGTATATTTTACATATCACCAATCGCACAAGGTTGTTCATTCATAATTCGCCTTTGTCGGATAAAATAACAAAAAACGCTGTATTGGGAAACGTCTTCCACCGAATATCGTTTCTGAACGTATCCCATCAGTTATATTTATAGGCCACAGATCTATGTGCAGTCACTTTTTGGTCACTTCCATATTCCAGAAGGACCTGTTTACCGCTGTAACTACTTCTTGTGATAATGGCTGGATTTGTAAAAGTTGAAATCAAGCAAGAAGAAGAAATAATTGCCTCTGATGCAGATGACAAAGTTTTACTTAGCAATGGATCGGTTCCAATCAAGCATGAAGTAAATGAAAGTATGAGTAATGCGGGTTATTCCAATGTATGGTGTAATTGGAAAGATGAAAATAAGGTTCAGCGGGAACGTGATTTAGTGATTGAACATTACGAAGGTTTGTCATATGGTGCATATGGTGAACAACCGAAAATTGTAACAAATTTTAATTGTGCTCAGTGTGATTTTGCAAGTAATTATAAATCCAGTTTGAGAGCACACTTACTGACACACATGGCCACCAAGAATTTCAAATGCTTGCACTGTGCCTATGCAACCATTAACAAATTCTATTTTAAGAGACATCTGTTAACACATAACACTGTCAAGCATTTAAAATGCCCCCATTGTGTGTATGCAACCAATAACATATGCCTTTTTAAGAAACATCTGTTAACGCACAAGACTGCCAAGGATTTTAAATGTGCCGAGTGTGGCTACGCAACAAACAATAAAGCTCATCTTAAGGGACATTTGTTAATACACAATACTGTTAAGGATTTAAAATGTTCTCATTGTGATTATGCCACCAGTATTAAATGCCATATTAAAAGACATCTGTTAACACACAAAACTGCCAAGGATATCAAATGTGCACAGTGTGATTATGCAACCAATGACAAGTACTGTTTTAGATTACATCTGTTAACACACAAGACTGCCAAGGATTATAAATGTACACAGTGTGATTACGCTACCAACAACAAAACTCATCTTAAAGGACATTTGTTAATACACAAGACTGTCAAAGATTTAAAATGTGCACAGTGTGATTATGCAACCAATATAAATTCAAACTTTAAAACACATTTGTTAACGCACGAAACTGCCAAGGATTTAAAATGTGTGCAGTGTGCTTATGCAACCAACAACAGACGCCTTTTTAAAAGACATTTGTTAACACATAGGACTACCCATGATTTAAAATGTGCCCAGTGTGATTACACAACGAACAATAAAACTCATCTGAAATTACATCTGTTAAGGCACAAGACTACCAAGGATTTAAAATGTGCACAGTGTGATTACGAAACTAACAACAAAGTTCTTCTTAAAGGACATTTGTTAATACACAACGCTGTCAAGAGTTTCAAATGCTGTCATTGTGTTTATGCTACCCATAACAAAATCTATTTAAAAAGACATTTATTAAGACACAATATTACTATAAAGATTCATTAATGTGGTCAGTGTAATTATGTAACCGATAATTTAAAAAACTATTTGAAGTATGTGTCAAGATATCAGATTTGCGTCCCAGTGTAAGTATGCAACGTGTACTAGTCAATGTCTTAAAGCTCGCGTTTTAACACACAAAGACATCTGATTACAAAAACCACTCACCTAAAACGTACAATGACCAGAAACTTCCTCCTGTATGTACTCCAGACCTGGTGCATAATCGTGTAGGTATTCCCGAGTGTATACCACATCAGAAACTTATCCCTGTATGTAGTTCAGATTATGAGCTTATTTTACAAGATTATTCCAAACCAGAAACACTTTTTCCCAAGATAACTAACTGAGCAGATACTTATTCCTGTTTATTCCAAAGCAGAGACTTCAGATTTAGTTTGCAACAAAGATGAAAAATACTTCAGAAAAACTTGAGAACTTAAATGATCTCTCAGTTCATCAATACTATGCACTGAACTATAATTATACTGGAACACTCACTGGCGGTCTCTTCCATAGAGACGAACCGCGCCGAGAGAGATAGTGCAAGGGGGATTTTTGCCACTGTTACTCATTGAGAAACTGATCATTAATATAAATTCAAAATATATCAAATAGGCTGCTCTATGCATGCGCGAGAGTAGGACAGAGATCCCCCTTGTAGCCCTCTCCCTCGGAGCGCGCGTGCCAGTTATATTATAGTTCAGTGATACTATCCGATCAAAAATGAGTTGCTGTCGAGTCACCTTTGGAATTTTTGTTTACATGGTAATTGTACTTAACTTGAATTTCCAAAGGCAACTCGACAGCAACTCATTTTTGATAAGCAGCCTTTATACACACCTCTCAGCTTTGTGAAATCTCCAAAAGGCTTGCAAAGTTTGCTCGTGGGCTCTTTCCATAAGCTTTTCCATCAAAAACTGTCAGCATTGATCCATCCGCGAGCAATCCATTTGCTAGTCATAAGTCTGCCCCGCGAGATTGAACCGAGTTGTCGAACGAGGATGAGAAAGGGGTTATAAAGGTTCCCTTGCAATTCTCTTGATCTACCTCTTGTGTACTTGAAATCCTTACTATCTGACAACAAGACATTTTCCGTGCTAGTCAGGGAGACATTTCTGAAAAGTGCAAGTCTAACGGCGTTTTGTGCTACAAACTGGCAACAGGCGGTTCTAGACTAATTGGCCCCCGCTGAAAACGATGCGCCCTGTTGCCAGACCCGATTTTGGCATTTAATCCCTTAAATCCAAAATGGCGGGCGAAATTACCGTTTTTCGGTTATTTCGAGCCCACAAGGCACGCCACCGAACGTTTTGGGTAGTTTAAGGGTAGAATATCATCTAGTACACACGTCGACATCGTTTGGGCACACTTTCGTATTCATATTAGGGGCCTAAATGCCAAAACTCTGTTTAAAAACGTCAAAAATGCAAAAATTCGTCATTTTTTTTCTGGCCGGTTGTCGGCGTCCAATATGTATGCATATGGTAAAGTTAACATTTAAGTATGTGGGGACCTCCAGCAGCGCCATATGCCTGGGGCCTAAATATCAAGATGGCGCCTGGAAAGTCCAAAAAACAGTGAAAAAGTCGTTCTTTTTGCCGTATTTTTACTACACTGGCCACACATTCCCCATTTCGATGGCCTGGAGCCATAATATGAGAATTGCAAATATCATTCTGGAGGTTACACAACTGAAAGGCTTAACTGCGGAAGTGGGGACTCGTCTCCTATAAACTCCCATAAAGTATAAACTATGGAACCAAGAGGCAGAACTTGGTTTGGCGGCGTAATTTGAGGGCAAATATATTAAAACATGCTTCCCAAGTTTTCCTTGATTTTTTTAAATTAAAACGTAACACTTGGCAGTCGAAACTGTTTATAATATTGAGCACTAATACTATGAAGAAGGTATTATGCAAGAATAAGAAGTTTTCTCTCTGGATTGTTTTTGGCATATTACCTACACATACAGGGTGATTCCTATAGTACCTGCCACCGTTTGGGAGCGTGTAGGTGGTGCGTAGGGGAGTATTTTGATATAGGACACTTGGGGTCGGAAATCTAAAATAAGGGTGCCAGAGCCAAATTACCTTCTGGAATTTCGCGCCTGTAGGTAGGCAACCCAACCGGCCGGCGGTGCACACGGAGCGATCTCAGGCGGCGATGTGTGGCTGACACTTGATCAGAATTTTGTTTAAACCAAGATATATCTTGGTTTAAACCCACGAAATCCCGTCTGCAACGACGCGTATCAAGTGAATAAACACTATGGCACGTTTTACTAACACGGAATACGCGGACATGCACTTCATGTACGGATTGGCAAATGGTAAGGCATTTACCAACGGGCGATCGCGATCACGGGCGCTAGTGGGCTGCGAAATAGGAGGAGGTCGGTGTAAACAAACAAACTTTTCGAAATGGGTGCTTAAATGCCCCAAGTATCGATGTGCATCACGAATCTGTGTGTAAAGTTAAGCCTCCGTCAGCTTACCTGCAATTGCCCTGTCTCGCACAGTCGGAAGTGAACTTCTTGAAAGACCTGTCTGCAGGGTAACTGACGGTTTGGATACCGCTCAGCGTACGCTCGTCGTGCAGCTCGTGCGTTACTATTTGCCAATCCGTACATGAAGTGCATGTCCGCGTATTCCGTGTTAGTAAAACGTGCCATAGTGTTTATTCACTTGATACGCGTCGTTGCAGACGGGATTTCGTGGGTTTAAACAAAATTCTGATCAAGTGTCAGCCACACATCACCGCCTGAGATCGCTCCGTGTGCACCGCCGGCCGGTTGGGTTGCCTACCTACAGGCGCGAAATTCCAGAAGGTAAATTTGGCTTTGGCACCCTTATTTTAGATTTCCGACCCCAAGTGTCCTATATCAAAATACTCCCCTACGCACCACCTACACGCTCCCAAACGGTGGCAGGTACTATAGGAATCACCCTGTAGACTAGGTACTGTTAAAATCACCACCAGAGGATGATTCATGCTGCATGGCCTAGGGAAAACTGAAACAGTCGAATGGAAGTCATCACCGCGAAAGATGACATGAGCATCATTCTACGATCAATAGAGATGTGGCCTAACGTTTGAATAGAGCATCTTCATGTGTTAGAATGTAATGTGATATCATGTTAAATTAGTATGAACGAGCTTAATGTTAATGTAAATGTTAGAGTGAGTCGTTAAATCCCAGGTTAAATCCCAAAAAGACTCAAAACCTTCCCCATACTATTTTAATCTCGATTTTAATAGACAAATTGTAAAAGTCGCGACTAGTTTCGACCAACGGTCATCTTCTGGCTTAAGGAAATTACAGAATAAAACTTGTTAATAGTATATTAAGTAACAAGGGATTAAAAAGAGTTTTTGTTCCTGAAAGAATGGTTTAAAGCCGAGGGCTTTAATATTCTTGAGGGAACAAAAACTAGTTTAATCCAGTGTTACTTATACTATTTTTTCCAATACCGACCGATCTGAATCCATTTGAAAATTAACATGCTATAAAAACTATGAAAACGTAAGGTAGGCTTTTTAGGGTGTCATAATTACGCTCGCTTGTTTGTAACTGTCAACAAAAATTAAGAATTTTTTATTTTGGTAAAATCATTCCTGTAAATCCTTCTAAAAATATTGAAGACGAAAGTGACGAAGCATATGAAGGCGCTTCTTTCATCCCCTAAGATGTCACTTGCTGATAAAGGTTAGTTTGTGTAAAACATTGCCTGCTCATGCTTCCAAAGTTTGTGGTTGTAGACTGTGACAATTATGGATATTGGAGGAAGTTGCAGCTTGCAGATCAGAGGAATTGAGAATCGATGCTGGTAGTTAGAATTCTAGATACAAAAACTAAAAGTCAAGAGTTTTTACCATTGTTGAGGCGGAGAAGAACTCAGTTATTTGGCATTATATAGGAAGATCTGGATGTAGGTACCACTAAGGCTCTTTATAAATTGTGCTTTTCATATTACCTGTTCTCAAAATAAAGAAAATGAATAGGTACTTTCTGAATGTTTTACAAGAAATCTGATTAAAATTACCTATTAATGCACAAAAATTAGGGATTAAATTCAATAAAAACGCGTCGGCATTGGAATAGTACATTGATCTACCAGTTTAGAAAAGTGTTAGTTTTCTAGTGAGTGTAAATGTTTGAATTCACGAGTGAGCGCAGCTCACGAGTGGATCAAATTTGCACGAGCATAGAAATTCACTTTTCTTACGTGTAGAGCATGCTATTTTTTCGTGTAGTTTATAAAAATACCTCTAATTGTAACGTTTTGTTTTGATGTCGAAGAATAATTTATTATAATATCAAAGTATGTTGAGCATTTGTTGATATGGTAACAAAACATACGAAGTAAATAATTTGTGAATTAACGCTCATTTAAAATGAGTCAATCAAACGGGAATAATGAAGAAACTTTACAATTGGTATTAGAAGCAGAGTCAAGTTTATTACCCAAAAAGTCCAAAGTAAAGTACGAGAAATGCGTTACCTACAGTTCTGTGACTGGAGAAACATAAAAAATGTGCAAGGGGCAAATGAAGATATTCTAATTGCGTACTTTATTGGAAAGGTTTGTATTACTCGTATTTATCAAATTTATTAGCACTGATTTTTAAATATTCTTAGGCATAGAAACTTAAAGCTTCTACACTATGGTCACAATACTCGATGCTGAGATGTACTCTACAAATAAATGAAAATGTGGATATTTCTGTTTATAAAAAATTACTTGCTTACCTGAAACGTCAAAATGACGGTTATGCGGCAAAAAATCGAGAGTTCTATCGATGGATAACGTAAAGGAGTTTTTAGAAAAGTCTCCTGATGACAAGTTTCTGTTTATAAAGGTCGTGTTGGTAATTGCCCTGCACGGACTTTATCGGGCGAAAGAATTACGGTTACTAAAAGTGGATGATGTAGAAGATTGCGGAAATATTTTGGTCATAACATTACACTGTACAAAATCAAAGATAAAACGAGCCTTCACAGTTACATCGGAGGATGGATTTATATTTTATAAACGTTGTGGTGGCTTTCCACATCTTCTGGTGTAATATTTAATAACTTGTTCATTTATGATTTACAATAATAAACAAAATGAATGAAAAAAAGTGTTGCTAACTGAAATCGTGAAGAAAAGTGTTGCTAACAAGAAAAGTCTCACTTTTCTTCACGATTTTTGATTTAACTACACGAAAAAAATATTTTAGAAGTACACAATGCAAAATTGGAAAGACAGCATGGGGAAAAAACGATGACAATTAAACAATAACATTAAAAAATATCTTTGAATTGGTCACGTGATATTGGGAAAGTATTCAAATTCACGAAAAATTGATAGGTATAGGTTCGCGGTAATTATAGTATATTACCTATATACCGCGGGACTGAAGTAGTACTTTTAATCCCGAAGGTAAAGTTAGAGAACGCGTTCTTTCAAAAAATCGCTACTTAAATAGTTACCATAGGAACGTTGCGTTGGTACGACAATCCCTATGCTATGGTAACAAAAATAATTTGGAAACTGTCATTGCTATAGTGTCATAATTTTGGTGGTGGGTGACAATAGCTATTTGTGTATTAAGAGCGCAAAATGACATATTGTCGATTGAAAGAGACAGTTGACGCGCGACGAAGGAGCGCGGCAATCTCTTGAAATCGACAATCAATTTGCGCTCGAATTACACACAAGATTTTTTCTACAATCGAGCAGTTCACATATTTCCAAAAATTTACATCTTTCACACAAATCATTTTAATCTTATGCCCAAATGAAAGATGTCATTTACTCGTTGTCATTGGATACTCTGAGCAATGCATATTTGATTTATAGTAAATAATTGGGAGAGCGAGCGTTTTTTCTATTTTGTCGCTTATAAGCGACAAAGTGACATTCCTCGAAAAAGATGACGTTTGCGTTGTCAAATACGAGCGCAAATGCCTACTTTGGATATCGATTGTAGAAAAAGGAGTATTTCATTTTGATAAAAAGCAGCCAAACTAGGTAAAGAATTGATACCAGCTAAATCCAAAAAAGTATATGAGCAGCAGTACCATACGTTTAAGAAGTAGTGCCGCATACAAAATGTGGAACAACCTACTGAAATTGCCTCGTTAGTAATTTCATCCTTCCGGGATTTTCGTCCAAATTTAATCCCGGCGGGACAAAAAGTGATACTTCAGTACTTGTCATAACGGAGTGAAGTTGTCACTTTAGTCTCGAAAGTACGAAAAATAAATTCTTGAATTCAGTAAAATAAAGTGAACATAGGGTAAATTTAATTATTAAATCAGTGTTGACGATTTTATGTTTCTTATTTAATTAAAAAGAAATAACGTCTTTGACATTTTATTACAACCGCGCCATCTAGCTTACATACGGCGTATTTTTTTAATAAAAAATGCGTTTAAAATAGTTGTTTGTACAACTAGTTTTGAAAGTGATACTTTTTTTCATGAATTTGCAGTTTGATTAATGAGGGCGAAGCTCACTAATCTCGAAAAAGTGTCGCACGGGAAAGTTATAGTTTGTACAAACCAATTCGATGAGACCTAAGCGTTCACTTAGCCCCATTTGATTTTTTCGATTATCTCCAAAACCAAAAAGGCACAAACGGTGCACATAAATGCACAATTGAGGTAGAATACATAAAACAAAATTGGTTCATTTTTGGGCTAATGGGGGGCTAAGTGAACGGACCCGTTGTCGATCTTATTTCGGTTAAAGTATTTTTAGTTTACAGTTTGCTCATGAAAGGGACAAGAATTATTTCTGTGCAAGATTTATTAAGAATAAGCATATATAAAAGACTTGTAAAGGATATGAATACACTTCACACGCCAAAACGAGCAACTTTGAAACTAATTTGCGCGCCAAATGGGTACTCTTTTTCCATTGGTCAATATCTTCGGTGAACTACGAACTGCCACCGCGTACGCGGGGGGCAAAGTTTATAAATCCGCCACCAAATTCCACGTTTCCAGATTTCTCAAAATACTGGGTTTGGGGTCCGGAGGTTCATATACTTATTCAAACTAAATCCAAACATTTCGGCACTGCCAAACCGTATAATGGAAAAGCTTTCATGCACCGTTAGCACGAGGTGGTTGGACTAATTAGCGCATTTTTGCAAAAAATTTTTTTGGTAAAATGTAGCTTTTAATCTCACTTTGGCTGGCTGGCTGGCTGGCTGGCTGGCTGGTCGGCTGGCTGGCAGTAAATGCGCGCCCGTAGAAAAACGCTTGTAAGAAGACAAGGAGTGTACATGTAACTATCGGGGCCGTGTAATTAAGAACGTTAGGGATGGGGCTACAAGATTTGGAGTCGACGACATCTGGACGCCATCCCCGAGCGTATTATACTAACCTGGAGATTTTTCAGTTTTTATCTATCTTCTTCTACAGTTTTTCTCCGATTGTTTTCAAATTGGTGTCGTCGGGAAGATCTTGTCAACGCGCACAACTCCTGCGTAGCGGAATTTTGTTTTTTTCCTAGGGGCGAAATAAACCACCTTTTGCGCGGCGCGCTTCGAGGGGTAGTCGACTTTGGGCGCCCAAAAGTTTCTTACAGCGCGAATCGCGGTCTCTCTTTCTCGTGTCACTAATAGAAGGTCGAGCTATGTGAAGTACCCAAAAGTTGAATACGATTTTATGCCGGGATTTTAGCGAAATCTACCAAAATGTGAATTACGAATGAACGGGACGTCGGAACTGTGTATCGACAAAGGGAATGTGGTAACCCCCGACGAGATCTTACTGATGGTGGAGTCGAAACTTCAAACGCGAATTGCGAGTGCACGGTAAGTGAGAAAATGGTACCGACAAAGTGAACGTGGTAGCTTTCGGCAAGATCTTATTGATGGTGGAGTCAATATTGGCTAATAAAACACTGATCTGCCACACAAAAATGCGCTGAAGTCCCTTCGATCTCACACGAGGACTTTGATCATTTTTTTTTAATGTTTGTATAATACAGAAACAATTTAAAGCTGTTTAAAATCTCTTTACTTCCATGTTTATAATCACGAATGAACTCGTTATTTTTGCAATTCATAAAATAAATTAAAGTTTTGTTCATTTATAAAACGAATTAAAATACGACGAAATAAAATACATGCGTTTAGTAAACATCTCCGCAAATACGAACGTAAGACTAGAATTTATGACAAAATAAACTTAAAAAAATTACCACGTCGTAGCACCATTAGATTCGCTTAAAATTGTCCTTTACATTAATTAAATATCACTATAAAAATAGTCTTTATAAATCTTTGGTTAATTGGTCCTTTCAAACAAATGAATTATAAAGGTCCGTTCAAATCACTAGAACTGAGTTCGTTCGCGGAAAGTCTCGCTAAATCTTCTAAGTCGGGTACATTTTCCTCCTCGCCTTCGTTTAGTTCCCTGACACTACCAGGAAGATAGTCCTTCCAACTCCTGAACAAATACCTAGTAAACTTTCTAAGCTGGCGAAATTTGCAATACGTCGCGCCTTCCGCCGACTCCAACTGTTGCGTTTGTATCAAGAAGCCCTTCTCCTTAAACGTCTGCTCCAATTTCTCTCGTTGTAGAGACTTTCTCGATTTCCTTTTCTTGTGCCTCGAATTTAAATCCTGCACGCTACTTAGACTAGGAGAGGTTATTTCGGGCGCAAGGGCTACTTCAGAATTACCCTGTTTGCCGGCGAAATCGATTGGAGGCGGGAAAATCTTCTCGCCACTCGCCTGAAGAAACGCTCCCGTACTCGATCCGTGAGCGCTCTCCACCTGTTGCTGCAACGTCTCCCTGGGGAAGAACTCATAACCCCTCATACTTTTATCGCCCGTCCCGCTGTAGTAGCGAAAATTACCGCCCGAATCGACCGACAACATTTTCTTCTCTTGCAAGCTCGGTTTGGCTCCGCCGGTAAATTTAAACTTGCATATGCTCACCTCCGTAGCGGGATTTGTCTGGTTCTCCGTCGGAATTGGGGGAATGAAGATGGCCGATCGCTTCCGTTTAATCGGCGCCTTCTCGGACGAATTCGACGCTGTCCTCTTCGTTTTCGGTTCCGGGCTGTACGGTGCTGGCTCTTCGTGCTCTTGCTTCTTCGGCCGAAGCTTTGGCGCCAACTTTCTCAATTCGGCAGCCGGCTTTGCGGCTCCTTCGGGCGGCGGTCTCGGACTGTGGCTCGGCAATGTGTAATTGTTCGTAGCGGCCATTCGCTGATAGTACAGCAGCTGTTGCTGTAAGGCCATTGGATGTATGAAAACGCCGGCATTGGGCCAGTAGATGTAACCCGCCGGTGTAACTCCATTTTCTAACGCTTTGGAGTCGGCTGGGATGGTGCTCGGGTTGTAGTCGCCCAGTGGTGGGTTTATCGTGTCCGGGCTTGAAAGTGAGGATGTTTCATTGATGAATTCGACCTCATCGTCGCTGTGGGGCTCTGACTTTATTTCTGCAACGTCAGAAG
Source organism: Photinus pyralis (assembly GCF_008802855.1). Classification (NCBI taxonomy): domain Eukaryota; kingdom Metazoa; phylum Arthropoda; class Insecta; order Coleoptera; family Lampyridae; genus Photinus; species Photinus pyralis. The sequence continues at coordinate 19,250,444 of NW_022170511.1, read as the reverse complement.
TGTAAGTTTTGTTGTTCTTTCGCAATAATCTAATTTTCAGATGATTCAAATCGCGTATGCATAAGTTTAACGGTTCGTCTTGATTCTGATCGCGGGGTTTAGTTGGCTTTCCTATTAGTGACTCTGAGAGGGACTCGGTCCTGCGCGTTTCCTGTGTCAGTCTTTTTTCTAGCAAACTGCTTATTATCTTATTTTGTACACTATTTTTACTAGTATTTGAGGCTGCAGTCTCCTTTTGATGCGCGGAACTTTGCTTTTTCTTATGATGTTCGGGTTCGCTCGGCTCCTTCGACGAATCAGGCGCACCCGAAAGAATTGTACCGTAATTTTTATAGATTAGGTGGCAAATGTCGGCCTTCTTCGGTTTTCTACCTCGTCTTGGTTTTGAGTTGTCTAGGGTCATTTCGCCCATATACGGTAAATCCTCGTACTTTAAAACTTTGTTCGCTTTGGGCACGGGGGCATTTACTTTGTTATTTGCAGGTTCCGATGGTGAACGCCCGAGGACTGCGTTGTGTTCCAACCCCATTTTCTTCTGAATTTCATTTTGCATATGAGTTATCCTTTGCAACCAACTACGGATTGATTCGTTAGAATGTTGTTCTTGTACATTTTGAAATGGGTCTTGTTCGAGATTGGCCTCTGCGACATCAGGAAGCATATCCTTGTAAGTGGGGTCCTCCTCAATGATGTCCGAGCATGGCGGCGACTCTGGGATGATCTTTTCGATGTACGATTCCAATTTTATTCTGTCTAGAGAGAAATCCGTGTCGCATGAAAATCTGAAAGTCGGCATTTTATGGCCATATTGTGATCGCTTGCTTTACTTACTGAGGCTCAAGTTTGGGTGAACCGGTCACGTTGATTGTCATTTCTAACGTTGGAGAATGCGCCTTAGATATACCGCTACTGTCATCTAATTCCTCTGATTGCATTTTAGTCTTTTCTGAAATAAATAAGAAAATGTTACTCATGATTTGTTCCCATTTCGACGTATCATAAATTGTTTATGAAACGTCGATTGCACTCACGCTCGATATCACACGCATAACTTGGCATCTACTCAAAATTGTAGTAAATAGTTTCAAGTGTCGTCTGCCAGCATCACAATTATACTTCTTTACATAAAACAAATATTTTTATTGCGGGTGTTCTAAATTAGCCACTATTTTAAAGCTTTTAGGTTTTCGTACCGTAGTTTGCCAGAATGTAGGTATTATTGTGACTCAACAGTGTCGAAAATAATTCAAGGAGCTCAACTAACGTTACCAATTTCCAACATCGCGCGCTGTTTTCTACCTATAGAAAAATCCAAACCGTTACGCTTTATAAATATTAGCGATGTTTTAGACCCAATGTGTGACTCAATGTAAACAGGTACAGATACTAGTCTAGCGTTTTTATTAATAAACAACCTTCTAAACCGCAATGAGTCACAGGGATGGCAGTAAAGTACCAAAACAAATATTTTTTGCATTTCATTCTCTGCGAAAGGGTAGGTCTGAACCTTAGCGAAGGAAAGAGTAGAAGTGATAATAATGATCCTAAAATGAAGTCCAAATTAGTTTGTTGTTTCACCGAAAACTAACCTATAATAACCTCTGAAACGATATTCCTTCTTGCGTTTTTTGGCACTACACTTCGAGACTTAAGGATCGCATAAATACGAAAATGCAAAAAAGTAAACAAACTTTGGCTCCGAAAATATGGCCGCCACAGGCTTCAACGCGCAGCATTGCCCTTGATAGGATATTATCAGTCCCCTCTTTCTTTCATAGTCTAAGGTCTGGACTTCAATGTAAGTGTTCTAAAGGTTAGGAAATACGAGCACGATAGATTTAAGATTTCTCATCTATTTTCAGGAGAATTGCACCACTGCGCTATTAGGCAACGAAGTACTGCGAATTGTCGATCCACACATTTCTGGATTTAGACGCTCTACGATCATTAAAATAGCTGAGGTAATACAGCATAATCCAACTCCATCTCATTGTCTGCCTGAATACCTAAATGGAATTGTAAAACAAAACTATGAAATGGTATCAGTAAGGACGTAGGTAACTGCGACGGTAAATGCAGTTTTCCCGGTTAATATTGAACTAATAAATGGTTACATTAAACACTAAACCATTGAGTATATATAAATAGAATATGTCACAAGCTATACATAACAGGAGGAAAATACCATCAAAGTAAAACTAAACAAGTATAAATTGTGCACAACTCTTGTGCAAATAAAGCGCATTTTTTTTACCGAAATAGCTTTGGTTTTGACGTCACCAATGGATATATTTCTTGCAGACGTCTGAATCGCCCTTTGTGAGTACCCTCTTCCGACAATCCGTTCTTGAGGCATAAGGGAATATACCCGATCACGATAAGAGGTCGAGGAGGAGGGCTATGGTTGGTAGAAATTAATTCCTTTCGTTGAGATCTTTCATTAGAGTACCATGAAGGATGAAACTAGTTCCACTCCCCCCCCTTCCCCCTCCACCCCGTATTTTGATAAGAGGACAAAAAGAAGGGCATGCAAAAAATTCCAGGACTCTAGGACCATTCCCCTAAAAGTAGTGCGAAACGGCAGAAGTGAGTCCGACGGACGGACGGGCAAAACGCAAACAATAGCAGATTTTTTTAAATTGTTAAAAATAAAAAATGCGCTAAAAATAATGTATTTTTCTCGATATTTTTATAGAAGCTGAAACCCGAATTCCTTAAATTTCAATTTCTTAATTTCCTGCATGTTTTTATTTAAACTTTAAAAGGATAATTGATAAGTTCTTTGCTTTTTTATTAAAATGCATTTATATAAAACTTTTATTTTGTTCGATATAAATTAACGTTAGAATTTAGATTCATACTAATCCTAAACGAATGTCTACATTACAAAAATCCTTTACAAATAGTTTATCATTATACTCCGTTGAATTAATTACATTATTGTTTATCACAGTAACTACAGTCATTTAAATTGTTGCTAGTATTGCAGAAAATGTGGTTACGTCCTTGGCAGTAAGAATTCTGAATTACATGGTCTAATGAAATGTCTTGATTTAACGTTCTTAACTTACAAAACCCGGAGCTGTATGAGAGCACTGAAATAAAGATGAGCATTTTCCTTTGAAAAGCCGTTGCCAACAGACCTGCGTCAGATGGCGCCATTAACAGCGTTTTTCAGAAACGCATATTTGACATCAACAGAGGTAGGTCAACGACAGAAAGTATTTCCGGTGGAAGAAGAAAGCAGAACCCAAAAAATTACAATACGCCATTAATATTTGGAAACCTTACACCTTCCTGAATTCGGTGAGGCGGTCCAAGCGTTTGAGCTCTTACCAATCCAACCTCATAGAAAGCCGCATTTACTTACTATCACCACATTTTGATAACACCATCATCCTTAAAGAACAGACCACAAGTCACAAAAAAGATTTTTTTAGTTCGAAAACTGTAGATATCGTGTTGATTTAAAATCGAGTATTAGGTATAGGTATTGGAAACTAATGGCACAGACAACATATAGTACATGTTGTCGATGCCAATTGTAATAACCCGCTAAGGCTAGGATTTTAACGACGTTAAAATGGCAAACTTTACTAAAGAAACTGAATAAGACGGCAAAATTATTTTAGGAAACCATTAGTTAGGTAAGATAAGGCAATAATGTCATTATTGATTCATTTCGACCCACTGCAGGCCTGTCGTAGAAAGCAGTGTGTAAGTTACTGACTCACTGACCGCATCTCAAAAGTAAACAGGTAAAAATATTGCATTTTGTTCTAGAAATCTATAGACTGCATTAAAAATAAAACTTCAACAAATCGTAAAATATCAACAACAAAAAATAGCGCTAATCCTCAAAAATACAAAAAATTTAAAGTAAAGCACACAAAAACCAAAAAATGCTGGAAATATCATACAAATGAGCAAAAAATACCATATCCCTCAAAAATGGCAAAAAAAAAAAATGCACCAACAAGTTACTGACATTTGATACAATTTATCCCAAAACACGTTTATACATAACAGAGCAATGTCTCAGACTTTCAGAAAAAAAAGATATAAAATCATCAAAATCCTAGCCCTACAACTTTTTGAAAAATGGAACAACCTTGATCAATTCCCATAATAATACGAGGTTTGTCCAGAAAGTAGCAGACGTTTTGAAATAAAAAATTTTAAACTTGTAAAGTAAATTTATTATTGTATACATTTGGAGGCTACACTCTTGGGCTATTTATCAACACAAGCGCAAGCGCCATTCAAATTGAGACATTGATGCCGAACTTCAAGTCGGCGATAACCAGTGGTTGAATGGCGCTTGTGTTGATAAATAGTCCAAAAGTCAAGTGTAGCCTCCAAATGAATACAATAATAGATTTTCTTAACAAGTTTAAAATTGTTTATTTCAAAACGTCTGCTACTTTCTGTACAACCCTCATAGACAGCTCCTCGTGGAACACGAACACCTTTACCGTACTTCAAGCAAAGAGGTACTCTTTGCTTCAAGTACCTATCACCAACTACAATTTCGTCCACACGTGTACAAACACATTCGTCTTCTTCATTGTTGAAAATTGCATCATCGGCAACCGTATAGATGAATTTCTAAAGGTTTCTAAACAGTAATGTTTTTACCCGTAGGGTAGGTAAGTCAGGTGCTGTGATGGAACAAACTATATGCTTCACAACAATTTTCTGAAATAGGCAACATTTCCCTTGCATGAAAACAGAACGGAGATGTGAAGAATTAATATTCTAATTCTGACTAATAATCTAAATTAAAAGATATGAAGAATCGCATACGATTTTCAGTAGAGGAATTTTTTGACACTCGCATTCGGAAACACTACTTTCAATCCGGCTCATATTCAATACCACTGATAGTTGAACTCGTAGAAATCGATTCGCGAAGGTTTGACGTCGCTGCCTCTTTTCATTCTCGAGCTTGACGAGGAACAGACCGACAGACAGACGAACGAGCGGACAAAACCATTACAATGCAGGAACTGTTAAGCTTATATTTACTTCTTTTTTAAGTGCGAACATTTTGCCAAGCGGGGATGATATACTCAATAAAAGCTAAAGGCAGAACGAATTTTCCCAGGAAGTAATTTCCAAAACCTCTGTTTTTTAACCCCATCCTCCCATGACCGTCACCACATCGCCTCGGCCATATAACAGAAAATGTAGTGCCGACAACACTCACGCGGAGTTTATATTTATCACCAATCCATGCCCATCGCACTGCCCACAGCCTTCACTGACTTCAGAAAGTCCCGAAGGAATATCTATCTATTACTATTAAAGAGTCTGCTATTCTTTTCCTTTTTCCTGCATCTAGTCTTAGATACCTTAGATATCGGATTTCTTTGTTATCCTACTAATACAGTATTCAACAAATCGAAATACAAAACTAAAGAAATCGTGGACCAAAGTTCAATCGTAGACAGCTACATAGGTCGTATAGGTACCTAATAAAAGAGTCAGAAGAGGAAGCTTCCCCTTTCAGCCTTTTATGCTCTATAATAAACTTTTAAGTCATGGAGAAGGGGTAGAGATGAAAAACTCAATTAGAAATTTTCTACATATTGCCCCAGTTTATTGAAGTGACTAGTCTTTATCGCTTGGTATGCACTATATGTTTTAGAAGGGGGTAAAATCATCTCATGCGTAACGCCACGGTATATTGAGTATGCTTCTATACTCTGTGGTCGTCACGCGTAACGTAACGGAAGGCGAGCCCGGCGTGCTCGTGATGGTTCACAATTATTTAAAGTGCATTTGTCCATTTTAAAGGAAATATACGAGTAGAATTAAAATTTAAGATTATTGTTAATTGTACGTATTAGTTTGACGCTTTATGACCAATGTTTAAATAGGATGATACGTAGCACAACTGCAAAGCTGCCACGTTTCGCTTATGATGACGCGGGTTCGAACCCACCGGAGGGCGCGCTTTTTTTTTCTTTTACAGATCGCGACAAAAAGAAGGAAGTGAGGTATTGTAAGAGAGAAAGAAGCAGTCACTTCTGTGGACACTTACTAGCAATAGCACTTAACCTAAGGTTAAGATATATCTAACAATTGCTCGCTCCTATACCAAAAAATCTTTCTTTATATCTTATCAATTTCGTTGGGAAAATGCCCATAGGCATCTTTTGATGTTCAAGGGTAAATTTAATGCATGGTTATTGGTTAATGATCACGCGCCATTTGTCCACAAGAAGTTAAAATCCTCATTTATTACCGATTTGATTGGAAAAATTACCACACGCATTCGTTGCCCAAGAAGTGAACTTTTTGGCACATTATTTATACCCACGCGTATTTTGAGGAAGAGGTATCAAAATTACTGTTTATTGATTTCGTTGGGAACACGTGAAGACGATTTTGCCCAAGAAGTTGTGTCATGAATTTTCAATTACCACGTGCATTTTTCACCAAAATCGTTACTGATTTCACTCAAAAAACGTGTACTTACACTAGCTTGATGCCCATGAAGTACCTTTTATGGGTCTATTTTTTGAATGAAAAAGTTGATGTCAAGTTTTGAAGATAACACTTATTTAATTATATAGAAGACAGAATCATTTGATTGAAGTTATTTTTGAGTGTGCCGAGAGTCATAAAACATTATGTGTACTTCTAATACAATCTACAAGGGATGTTCAAAAAGATACTGAGACAGACGCCATAAGACGCAATGTACTTTATGTAGAAGTTATGGTGTCTGGGTCCTTTTTAAAGTACTCTCCTCTCCGACACACTCTGGTTTTTAATGCTCTTTTGTAAGAAAGAACAACGATCGAGTGTCATGATTCCTCTACATTTCGGAATTCTTCCATCAGATAGCTGACGTTTAAGATTTCGGTGTAGTAGCTTACCGTGTAGCCTTGGGTAGTCGCGGTCAGGGGGTACCTGAGCATCAGGGAAAAGGAACACTGTCTCGCATTCTAAAATTCGCCAAACCAATTTGCAAACAAGAAACTGTCTTTAATCGGTTTGTACCAATATGACAACGCCCAGTGCATCTGCATTTTCCTGAAACCAACTGGGCACACGCAATTCAAACTGTATACGTATTTTTTGAACTGACCTCGTACACGCATACGCGCAATATTCATTTAAAAGTGCCATTTTTTGGATATACGTTAATTGCCTTCTCCGAAAGTACTGATTTACTTCATTCGCTTTTACAACGAAAACTTTTTTTCAAAAAATTGATAATAAAGATCATCATTTATGTGTATTCCTGGGTGTTGGTGTCAATGAACAATATCGACAAATGTAGAATCTAAAAGGGATAATGTCGAAAGTGCCTTTCGAAATAAGATATGCAGAAGAAGTTAAGGAATCTTAATATAAGATTTAAGTTATCGTTAAGTGCGAAGTAGTAAAAGTTTGTAGAAAGTTTTTAAAACGATCTGTTTGTATTCAGAAAAAGTTCGTCCGAATGTTGGTAAACAAAGCAGTTGTCTGCTTAGTGCAACCTTTCATTAAGAGTTGAAAGTTTCTACCGTCCGAGCAGCCACCAAAAATTTCTCTTTTTATCTTATTTATCAAGAAGTTTCCTGAACCTGTCAGTGAGTATTTTTGTATCATTGGTACGTGCTCCTCAATAGCGCAAACCTTTTACAACCTGATTATTTGGATTGGTAGAGAAAAAAACTGTAATTAATTTAAAATGTTTTATTTTTAATTATCGACCGCCTGCGTGCGGAGTATTATGTGCAAAAAAGATAAGCTTCATGTGTATCGGGATAAATTTTGGGCATTGTCAATCAATTAATTGTGAGTTTTCCATGTCACATTTTTATTTCTTTTCGTGAAAAAGATTTATTTCAGAGGTTAATCCAAAGTTTATTCACAAATTCCTTGGAGGCCACTGAGTCTCTCAAATTGAGAAGTGTTAAGTCAGTAATAAGATTGTTCTTTATAAAAGATGGCGGATCTGTATCAGGAGAGATTTTTAATTTGTAAGTTTCAATTTTGATTTGGTTTGAGATAGTTAGAGATGTTTTGTGTATGGCCCAGTGACCACACGGCATTGCACACAGTAATATGTAAGAAAAAACTGTTCGCGTGACAATGCCGAAAAAATATGCCGTAGTTCTACAGATCCCTGAAACTTTTTGCATCGAATTATTGTCAGTAGGGACGATACAATGATTCAGCATTAGGATCCAAATACTAACAGTGGAAGCATTGCAATAAATTCCGTGCGTAGCTTCAGTTTTCTAGGGCAAAGGTCCGTTACACTTCTTATCAAGGTGGTACTGTCAAGAGAGCGAATTGGGTAAAAAAATACGCGGAAAACTTGCCAAAAGTGTATTCTACTTGCAAGATAACTACCCTGTCCACAAACCCTTGATTCCAGTGCATACAAACTGTTAAGTTAGATTTGAATTGGTTGACCAGCTTTGAAAATAGTAGCCTGACGAAGCTGAATCAAGAGAATATAGGATCTCTACTAACGGGCAATTAAAAATGGGTTGCTGTCGAGTCGCGTTTGGAAGTTCAAGTTAAACACGATTTTCCATGTAAACAAAAATATCAAAGGCGACTCGACAGCAACTCATTTTTGATTGCATAGTACATACTACAGTCTACACGATCAAAAAACAGTTGCTGTCGAGTCACCTTTGGAATTTTTGTTTTTGTTTCAATAAATTAAATTTTGTTTTAAAATATTGTGGCATTTTATATGGTCATATACATATCAATATCACCTCATAATATCATTCGTTTATTTCATATTGGACGTTTATTGCGTTTTATGATCAAAAGTCTTTAAATGATGTTTGATGTAGTTGTAGATGATGTGCCGACCAAAGAAATGTTTCATATCCAAAATATTCACGAAACATTCTCCAAAAAACAAGTTTAACAAATGCTTCATTTGAGATCACCCTCGAGATCACCATTATATCATTCATATATATAATCATTATTTGGTAGGGAAACCAACCAATGCCATGAATAATAGTAGGTACCAAAGTGATTTTTGTAATGTCCAAGATTCAAGAAGCCAACTTTGTTATAAGCACCAAACAAACTTTTTGGGCAAAAGATTTGCCATTGCAAATAAGGATTAAGTACTTATAGAGCTGGTGACGTAATCCAAAGCTTTTCGTTAAGAGAAAATCTTAAAAATAGCTCTATAGTTATACAATTACATATAAAGTATTATTAGTCAATGACTTTTCCCCAATGATGGTGCATTGATTGGCATTAACCTGTCGACGAGCTTTACAATTTGAACTTTGGTACCTTTGAATCAGTTCATGCTGGTGCATTTGCCAAGAGCGATGAAGAAACTGGCTCAACAAATTTATTAATTTTTTTAATGAATGGAACAAGCACACATTTCAGTTAGTCTACTTAATCCACAAAAACTCGTTACTTACTTTCGCATAAGGATAAAAAGTTATCACAGAATGTATTGTAATATTTACACTAAGTACCTATACGATTCTCGGTTACATGTTACAGAATCACAGTCATTTTTGTAAACAAAAGCGTAAGTTCTGTTTATTTCTGGTCGAACGAATCATAATCTCGTCTAGACGATTAGGTCGCTGTTGAAAATTGCCACCATTATTAACTCGGGATTTTTATTAAATTAATTTCACTTAAAAGTCTACATATTTGAGAGGTGCGCCGGGACGCGAGATGACGCTAACTAGCACGTTTTCCGTAGAAGGCGAGCGCCGTCAAAAATAACCGTCTCGACGCCCTCTCTCCTGTAACTAAAAAGTATATTCTGCATTTGGACGTTCGTGTAACTCGAGATTGAACCATATTTGGAACTACAGACATCGTAAGCTATTATTAACCCGTTCTTATGTTCTCTAGTCTTTGCTAGACTTCGGGAAGTGCGGCGTGTATTTTTATTTTGACTCGGCGCGTAAAGCGTACACTTCACGACCATTGCGCTATCAAATTATTGCGTTTTCCAAAGTTACCGTAAACGGAGCAACTTCCCACCTCGGACGTTACCTTCTGCCGTTCTACAAATGAATGCATGCAATGCAAATTTACAATTTGTTGGCATTCGCCAGTTCGATGTTTGTTTTTGTATAAATTTATTAGTGCAATCACCTTCTTAATTTATATTCCTCCTTTCGAATTTACATTCTCGAATGATTTAAGTCATTAGGCCTAGGATGTAACAACAATGGATGGAGTTCGATAGCTGTTTTACATGCACGCATAATGGGATAGTAATTTTAGTGTTAACAATGAGACGACGCAAAAACCATGCACTTACCAGGAATACGAGGGGATTTTTACCTCTTAAATTACCCAATAAATTATAAATTCTAACAAGATTTATTTAAATTTATTTCCAACTCGCCATTAAATTTATTTCCTTTCGAAATTATTAAGTGATAAAAGTGGATGTCAATGAGGTCCTATAAATAACTGTTTTAAGTGCCTCTAATGTGGTGATCAACTTTCAGTTTGTATTTAACCTTAAAAAGCCAGGAATTTTTAAACAAGTTAATTCTGAATAAATAAATAATACTTAAGTATCCCCATAGTAAATCGAAACAGATAATCATATATTCCAATGATAACTCGCCTACAAAATGCACCTAATCTGATGAAATTCAAATTGACATGTTCCAGAAACGCCGATGGAAGTGCTATTTCGAATACTTCCCCTCTGCTTATATATCCTGGTGCTTAGTAATGCCCAAAATATTTTCAAACAATAACTAATTTAAACCAAAGAGTGCATTATTATTACTCCTTAACCACACCTGGCCCTAATTAATATCTAGCGACATACTTTTTTGGCATCAGAATCATTGGAAAGGAAAATATTGTGTTTATAATAGGCAAAATAAAATTAATCCGAATGGAGAAGAATCAAATGGGGTGAGTTTTGGAGTGTGGAAAATATTTTATCACGACTTCCAGGGAAACTGAACCTCCAATCAACAAGATACGAAAAACGATGCGATTTTCAGTAGGGGAATTTTTTGCCACTCGGCTCGTAAAAGGAAACCAGATTTTTTGTTAGACGAGGAACAGACGGACGGACAAAACCATTACGTGAGGCGAGTTTTTGTTCTTCGAAAAATTCCCATGAAAAAGTTAAATGTGAATGTAATAATAAGATCTACCACTTTTGTATGTTTTTTTACCTAACCTTACATTTTCCGTTTTAATTATGTATACAGGGTGATTCCTATAGTACCTGCCACCGTTTGGGAGCGTATAGGGGGTGCCTAGGGGAGTACTTTGATATAGGACACTTGGGGTCGGAAATCCAAAATAAGGGCGCCAGAACCAAATTTATCTTCTCGAATTTCACGCCTGTATGTAGGCAACCCAACCGACCGACGTTTCGCGCGGAGCGATGCAGAGCGAGTTAGCGCGAGGAAGCGACATGGGAGGGAAGGAGGGAAAACGACAGTCAAAAGCAATAACGTTTACAAGTGTTCAACGTGGCCACCGTTGTTCTCAATGCACTTCCTACATCTAGCCAACTATTATTATACTATTGCCATAGTGTTTATTCACTTGATACGCGTCGTTGCAGACGGGATTTCGTGGGTTTAAACAAAATTCTGATCAAGTGTCAGCCACACATCGCCGCCTGAGATCGCTCCGTGTGCACCGCCGGCCGGTTGGGTTGCCTACCTACAGGCGCGAAATTCCAGAAGGTAAATTTGGCTCTGGCACCCTTATTTTAGATTTCCGACCCCAAGTGTCCTATATCAAAATACTCCCCTACGCACCACCTACACGCTCCCAAACGGTGGCAGGTACTATAGGAATCACCCTGTATGTTTTCCAAGGGATTTAGTTGCAAACTTACCTATTTGTGTCCCAAGCAAAATACTTATTTTGACATTACATTTTAAATAAGTGACAATAGCTTAAACCGAAAATACCCATGTTATCAAAAAAATCAAATTTGTTGTTGAAATGTCTACTTTCAGTAGGTGCATACAAAAATCATTTTTTTTTTAATTTTTTTTTATTTATTGTCCCTCTTGTTGTAGGCCCTCAACAGGCTTACGCCCAATTACAGAGTGACCCGCATAATGCTTTTTAGAGGTGCCCCCGCAGAAGGTCTTAAGTTGTTCTATACTACTCCGGTATTTACCTTACGAATTAGGACTGCAAGAAAACCTAATTCGGAGTAGCCGGAAGAATGCTCGAAACTGATCTAAGGAAAATCCCATCTCTGCCACAGATGAAAAATTCACCTCAAACCAGGTTCGAACACCCGACCTCCGGATTTATACCCCAACGTTCTACCACTGAGCTATAATGCCGGTTCATCATTGCTCTGCAATCATTGGCCAGAAAATGCACCCCGAAATAGAAAATTTTGTGCGTATTTTCCTCCGACAAAGCCTTTTCGAGATATCCGCTCGTAAAGTTTTGACATCACCAATCAGGGTCGGCTTTAGGCGTAAGCGCGGTGTAACCCGCCGCTTACGGCGCAGACAGGAAGGGGCTCATGAATCACTCAAGTTTAATGACTGACGGTCCACGATCGTAAAAATCCGTACACGGGAAGCATTATCCCTTCGGAAAACTTTGCTTTTCAAAAAATGTTAGATGTTGATTAATTTCATACAGATATTTCAGGGGGTGATAGTACTCCTAAAAAACCGCGTGGTGATTTTTTAGTTTTTTTATATCTTCTTCTGCAGTTGTAGAAAGATGAGGAATGTACTTGTACCTACCGGGCCGCATAATTAACAATTCTTTACGGGCGGGGCTACATGATGTGGGGTCGGCGACATCCGGGCGCCATCCACGAGCGTGGTTTACTAACGTGGTGATTTTTTTAGTTTTTTATCTTCTTCTGCAGGAAGATCCACGTTAGTAAACCACGCTCGGGGATGGCGCCCGGATGTCGCCGACTTCATATCATGTAGCCTCATCCCTAAAGAATTGTTAACTATGCCTTCGAGGTATAGGCTACATACGTACAAAACATTCCAGAACTCTAGGACCATTCCTCTAAAAGTAGTTCAAAACCGCAGAAGTGGGTCCGGACGGACGGAGTGACCCGCAGACGAACAGGTGGAAGGACAAAACGCAACCAATTTTAAATTTAAAAAAATTCGCTAAAAATGGATTACAAACGATCTAGTCAATTTGTAAATGCAAAAGAGAAATGAGACCTTGAATAAATTAAAAATTTTGTTAGTTGGTTATGAGACCAACAACCAAGCAATACAGAAATGACGACGCGACGAGTCATGGCCAACTAACAAAAATTCTTAAAATTGTACGTACTATTTTTGCTACAGAAAAAATTACGAAAAGTGAAAATTTTTAGACTAAGCTACTTTATATACAAGGTTAGCCATATTTTTTGTGTGCAGATACAGATATAAAAATAAGGGGTTTCCATTCAAAAACCTAACGATATTCTCTACTCAATTTCTAATCTCAATATTTCAAATGGAACGATATAATTTTTATATGATATCTACCTATTATAGTAGTATAGAACAACTTAAGACCTTCTGCAGGGGCACCTCTAAAAAAGCAATATGCGGGTCACTCTGTAATTGGGCGTAAGCCTGTTGAGGGCCTAGAATAAGAGGGACAATAAATAAATAAATAAAAAAAATAAATCAAATAAGGTGAAATAGTGAATATATCAGTGAAAACGGCATGTTTTCTAAGCGAGAATACGCACGCTCACAAATTGAAATTGCAAATGTTTGAGCCAGAGAAATGATAGGAGTTAAATAAGAAAAATAAAGTTTCAAAGAAATATTACCATACATAAGAAAGTTGGCTATGTTTACTTTTACTAGAAGCATCTGTGGTTAAAATGACAAAGAAATATCTCCATAAATAAGAAAGTTAGCATTGCACAGTCACTGCGCATGCCCACATAATTTTTACTATGTGCGAAATGTTTGCCTTTGCTAGAAGCATCTGTGGTTACAATTTCAAAGAAATATCTCCATAAATAAGAAATTTGGCATTGCGCAGTATGCCCACACATCACTGGGCATGGCCACACATAATTTTTATTATGTGCGAAATGTTTACCTTTACTAGAAGTGTCTGTGGCTAAAATTTCAAAGAAATATCTCCATAAATATGAAAGTTGGCATTGCCCAGTCTGCGCAAAGTATGGAGTTAAATGAAATTAATCGAAATGGGCAAATATAGACCATAACAGCTATCAATTAGCGAAAACCCAAGGTCTCTAGGTGACCCAGGGGCCGAGATCTCGATGGAATGGACGGACGGACGGACGGACAGACAGAAACACGAGCACATAAGCTTTACCTCAACTTCGATGTGTTACGCTAAAAATTCCTCTTTAAAGGGACAATCACTTTATGTTAAAACAATGGAGGTGCTATTAAACACATTAGCGATGACGTCATAGATCTGTCAAAATGTTTAAGCCATTTTCACAAAATAGCAATTTTTATATACTTACTAATAGACGTGTTTTTACATTTTTCTAAAAACACAACAGAAAAAAAAGGTTGACATTTTTTGGGTTACTTTTGAGACGGACTTGAGCATGGTTTTAGGGGTATAAAAGCAAAGAGAGAAGTGTAATCTTTAAGGTGGAATAGTTTCAAAACTGATACATAATACCGGGTGTCCGCCGGGAAGGTATACTACTTTGTTTCGCCGCCATTTTGGTAAACATTACTCTTGACAGTTCATATTTGGCAGTCGTGCAGTAGAGAAATTTATTATGGAAAATTGCAATGGAGTTACTGCGAGACCTCTTTCCACAACAAGTTATTTCAAGAAATGGTGATGTTGATTGGCCTCCAGCTCCACGGTCGCCTGATCTGACTGCTCCGGACTTCTTTTTGTGGGGATATCTGAAAAGCATAGGTTTATGCAAACAAACCAGAAACGCTTGAGCAACTTAAACAAAATATTCGTGACGAAATTAATGAAATACCGCATGAAATGTAATGAAAAATTTGCTCAAAAGGGCTCACATTTGTGAGGCTAACACAGGCGGACATTTATCTGATATTGTATTCCATAGGTACATAATTTCCGACATCAAATAAAACATTTATCAATATAAGATCCATTCTCTTTCATTTAATCAAAAATTATAAACAAACAAAGTAGTATACCTTCCCAACGGACACCCTGTAATACCCGTAGTTGTAGATTTTAAACTTTTTGTTAGCTATATACTATTTCATAACAGTTCCACTTCCCGCTGTTCAAACGGCAAAAAACTGTAACCGCAAGCGACTCGCAGGTCAAAGTTATATTTGTTCTTATTAACGATCGTAGAAAGCTCGAGAAACATTGATATTAATGTTTTTCACTTACTATAACAGGAACAGATCAAAAAAACCGCACATAAAAATTGTGCACATGAATAAGACCCTCCCACCCCCCAAGAATGAATTCGAATGTTTCTTACAGTGACTCAAATCCTTTAATTGATCAAATCCACTGATGTGATACCACAAATGTAGATAGGTACACTCTTACATCTGTGCTGATAACGATCTGGTACACTGATCTGTAGAAATATCCGAATTCCCCGTTTTGAATCATATCCAGGTATTGCAACCTGTTTAGTCAGTTTAGAAGAATGTTCCATAAACAAAATTACCTCCTTGGAAACCCCAGTCACATCCAGTACCTTGTAATTGAAAAACGTAAACTTAAAATTAAGCGCAAACACGGAAGTATTATTATCCATAAAAAGTGCCGTGTAACTATAATGTATTACTCTTTACAGACCGAATTACTCAAAACACCAATTAATTAAGAGACCTAATAATTTACTAACTATTTTATACATTTGGCAACAGTACAAACAGAATGTTGATATGTCTTTTGATATATGTCAGTGATTCAAATATAAAGCTAGTCTGTTCTCAGGCTTCCTCAATAAACTCATCATTGATCCTTTGATCGACAATGATTGCAGTGTTTGTAAAATGCATGTTGACACGTGGTGTGTGAAATTGTGAGCTCACTATTTGAACAGAACGCCCAATGACCTACCAAACGCATCTCTCGTAGGAGAAAAATTACAAAAACGGGACGATGTATACCTACATAAGCCAAACAACATTCATAAGCAAAACAGCAAAAGGAACGCGACTAATATTTTCTGAATAATATTTGCACACTTTCTTAAAAGAGCACGATTAGCATTAAAATTACAACCATCGTCCATTTTAACATAGATAGACAAATATTTCGCCCACAAAATCTGTCCCAAAACACTTAAAATGGAAAAGCAGGTGAACAACTTCAGTCAGAAAAATGCGATTAACATGAGGATTTAACAGACGACGTGTGGGTTTATACGAAGAAAATAGAAAATGCTTCGCCTAAACGGGAATTCGAAACGGTTCAATATGCACTTCCCAAAAAAATTGTGAGATTGAAGGGAGATTAAATGCATTGTAGCGCATTAACGGCTATGGCCACAATAAAGTTACAGACTGCGTGAGCGTTATTTTATGGTCCGAAATTTTGGATACCCGAAACGTATCCAAATATGAGCGGACAGGAGTTTATATTTATAATCTACTATTATTTTAATAGCCTCCAGTTGTAAATCAAAAGAGTCCGTATAAAAAACAAAGGTGTAATTAAGTCTTCAAACTGAAAAGTACTGTAGTTCCGTAGATAATGGCTATAAATATAAGTCCCGATTTGTTCGTAGATCCCATATTTTAGGCCCGCGAAACATCTTTACAATTTTAAAAATACTCCTTCTTACACACCTACTCGTGTATCAGTAGTGACTTAGTGAAGCACAATAAACAACAATTTATAGTCTCGATCCTGACAAATCAAGCGGCGAAAACAGATTTCTTTATTTTATTGTCGAATTTATAAATGATACAAGAATGTTTTTGTATTATGCAAAGTACGTGAACTATATTCACGTCAAGTTATGTTTATTTTATAAATGTTAAATTGACATTTTGATAGGTTTAAATAATGAGTAGGCTAAGCCTCTCTGTAACAGTAGGAGTAGATAACGGGATTACTTTAACGGCAAGGGTAGATAAAGCGCTATAAATTATAGTGTATTCTATGGTGTCTGTGATACTTATTAAAGATGGGACGCTGAGCACGAAACAAAATGAAGTTCAGAACTAAAAACAATATTGGTTCCATGAACGACGCGAGAAGACGAGGAAGCTGGTTGTATCTAGATTAAATTCAGAAATGTTCAAATGGTTTATGTGGATTCTGCTATGAAATACAGTTTTGGATTATACACAACGATAAAGGAAAACGGTTTTTGAGTTTATCGCAAAGGGAGAGTAAGTCCACTGCTTTGTTATTGCAGATAGGCGTTATTGAGAAGCGCGAAGACCAAGTCGGTCTGGAGTCGGCACATTTCGTGATAGCGATAACGCAAAATAAATAGAGAAAGAGATGTAATGGAAACCCATTGACGGATTTTAGTGGATTCGAAATTTACTTATTTTGAGATTTTATTAATATTTCGCAGTACCAGTTCTTCTGACCCGTATAGTCAGCGACAACCTAGCGCTGGAGTTTAGAATGGTAAGGGTGTTTGTTGATTGGCGGCATTTTGACTTCTATTTTTTACCGCTGATGATTTGTTTCTCAATCGGGACGATTTTAGACGATACTAGTACTTCCGGCGAACTTCGTAATGCCTTTGGAAAATCCCGTTTTTTCCAGTTCCCCGTTCCCGTTTTTCCCCGTTCCCGTGGGAAGTTCGGGGGCTCTCTTTCGGAGTACATCTTAACGGCTTCAAAGAAACCTACGTTCTAAATGTCAAGTCTGTTTTCTACTGTAAAACGTAAAATCCTGTTTTTCCCTGTTCCCGTCCCTGTGGAAATTTCGGGAAGTGTTTTACTACATCAGAAACCTTCGCGGGCATACGTAATTGATACGTTTGACCGTCTGCTTTTTCGCTTGAAGTTGACAGTATGGATTTATAATAACGGAATAAACAAATGTCATGATCTTTACAGTAGTAAAAAAAGATCCGTAAAGTATCCGTATAGTCTGCCTATGTCCATGGGCACCCAACACAAGATGGATACACTAATTGAGCACAAAAAACTTAAAAAATGCGAGCTTTTGTTATCTTTAAATTAAAAAGAATTTTGGAAGCGAACTTTAGGCATTACTTACGTTATTTAACATTCGGCCCTGTCAGAAACGTCAAACTTAACCTTAACGTGCAGGCCATCTGCCAAAAAACGTTATTTTGCGTTATTTAGTATAGGCGAAATGACGTTTTTGACAGATAACCTGCGCGTTAAGTTTAACGTTAGTGAAACATCACAGGGTCTATTATCTTATTTATTTAAATGTTTAGTCCCATTTAATTGTATCAATTACTAATCCGATTTTGGGATAGAAAAACATTTCTATAATTCAGGACGCATTACATACGTAATAAGCGATGTAAATTGTTGGGTTATGTACAGAGCAGTTAAAAATGACCACTGAGGCACTGACTATTTAGTGACATTAACTTCTATTGATTATATTATTCTGTACCTTTTGTAATTAAAAGGCTACTTTAAATAAATATCTTAGAAAATGGCATTAAGTAGGATTACCATTCATCTTTCTCTCTTACGGTAGTCGGTAGATTAAGACAGAAGTAACGTAAAAATTAGAACTCATCAACTTCCTATTACTGTTAATTAAAACGCATTCGAATTAAAATTTACATAAGCTGGGCAATAAACAGTGCCAGTCAGATTGACACTAACCAATTAAAGAGATTCATGAATATTTAAGAGCTGTCGGAGTGAAGTTTAAATGTTCCAAAACAATAATTAAATTTTTAAAGAAGTGTGAGCATAACAAATTTACTTTTAATTAATTATAAGGTGAATTACGCAATTGCCGCCCACCATATATTTAAAAGATCTTTCACTTGGCGCCCGTATTTCATTTAAATAATGATGCACATCTTTTATTGAGTAGTAAGTATAATGAAAAAACAATTCTACATTCAGTACATACAGTTAAATTTAATTGTCAATGTTTGTGTAAAATTTGTGCTATTTCAAAAACGTAATGTACTTAATTTTAATTGCAATTATTTGCTTTAGTCTATTGCCATCAGCTACTTGTAACTATGGGTAGATAACACTTGAACTTGTTTGGTATTTCGTTGTTGCACTTGATAAATGTGATTCCTACTTTGATTTGTTTAAGATTAACCAGTTGTTAATGTTCACTCGATTTGGTTGATTAGCGACTTCAATTCTTTGTGCATGAATCTACCTTTAACTGTGTCGTCCGTGCAGCAGTAAATGCCGAAGTGGAAAAGTAGCGGCATTAACCTCGAAATACAACTTTAGTCTAAGGTTGTCGTATCCATGGCCGTCAGATACCTTCTGGACAGCAATTGAAAGAAATATTTATAACATGGGTTTGGTGAGATTTTTAGTTAGTCGGACATCTTTTAAAAAAAATACATTACCCTCTGTTCGTGAAACTGCAATCTCAGCTACATTAAATAGAAAATGAAGAAATCGTTTTCACCTAAAGGCGACTAACTTTAGCGCATTTTCCATGATTGATCAGTACTTCCCGAAAGTTCTTATAATAACGGACTATTTATATGTGCAAGGGAAAATAGTTATGGAATAAATATTTTTATAAATAAGAAACTTAACGCTGCGCAGTCTGCGTGCGCATATACACACCTGATGCTTAAAATATGCGATATGTTTGCCTTTACTACAAGAATCTGTGGTTAAAGTTTCAATGAATATCTCTATAAATAAAAAAGTTGACATCGCGCAGTGCGAAATTCTGATGTTTACAGCATGCGATATGCTTGTCTTTACTAGAAGCATCAGTGGGTTAAAATTTCAAAGAAATATCTTCATAAATAAGAAAGTTGACATTGGCGCAGACTGCGCATGCGCACATTAATCGTCAATATTGTTCTTGGTTGAGGTGCCAGAGTTATTAGACAGACAGACGGAGAAAGAGCCCACAATAGCCATGGGCGTACGCAGCTTTTGGTCTAGGGCGGGGCAAAAAATGGAATTGGTGGAAAAATAATATACATTTTTATCTGACCACTGCACAGTGGTTTGTGTTAACGCGCGATTAGGGAACGATAACTTCCCTCAGCCCGACGACAGGCGCCCGGGCTGGCGCCTAGCTATGCAGGTGCCGATTTTCGGGATCGGTACCCTAATTTATAGCTTAAAACCTCTTTCATTGCTTAAATCTCATAGGAAAAGATTTTGAATTAGAAGCCAACAAAGACAATTCTTACAGATATGTTTTAACAAACATAAAACGTAATCTAAGGCCTGGCCGGTGGGGAGGGGGGCAGTGCCCCCCCTTGCCTCTCCCTGCATACGCCCATGAGTCAATAGCACCTTTCTACATGAATTGGAAAATGCGCTAAAAATTATTCTTAATTTACATACATTATCTGTCTAAATATTACAATCAATTTATATTAAAAATTTATGGAAAAAAGCAGTAATCCCATTACCCAAACTAATTGCCTACCAATCAAATCCTCTTATGCCTTAACTGTATAGTGTGTAATATATGCCGCCACTGTGGAACACAAAAAGCAGCAAACACCCACCGACTACTTCAGGTCCTACATTACAGTGCATCTTCGAATAATGGCTGTTGGGGTATCAAGGAATCAGCAATATCAAGAGGCTACTATAGGTATAATACGCGCGCCGTAGGTAGATAGGTATATGATACAGCACACATACAGATTGTGCAATAATCACATTCAAGTCTGTAATTTAAAAATTTCAAATTAATCAGTTTATAACATTGAATTCAATCACAATTTATTTAGGTATTGGTTGGCTCGATAAATCGTTATTTCGTTCCTACTGGTAGTTCCGCTCCAATGTGCTTTGGACAATTTTTATTGGGTAGATAGAACTAGCAGTAGGGACGCCGTAAGTACCACAAAGTTGTGTGTATCCCGAAAAAGAGTATTTGGATATTCGGACAGCAGGAAGTAAAAGAGGTCATTTTGTAAAGAGAATGAAATTATCAAACGCACGCGACGTGACAACAGATGGCGCAAAGGAAAGAAACACTGATATTTTCATAGCAGTGTCGTACATTTACTACATTGGCGCGCGCCTTCAGAACATAAGAGACACTCTTTTAATTTCTGGTGTCCTGTTAGCAAATCGTCCATTTCTGAAATATATGGAGGCAACGACGCTTCTGTTATGATTAATTGATGCAATGATGGAAATGCTATTAGTTTTTTTTTAATTGAAAACAAAGTGTGCATACTTACATATAGGTACTGAAAAATGTTTGCTGCAAGAACGTACTTGATATTTTCTCAGTCTGGACCCTTTCATTTTAGTAATCTAGGTTGCACGTTTTACGTGCGCCAATTTTCGATTTCACAGTGTTCTTCTATTTGGCTAGATTAACTTCAGGTGCAGGTGCCAATATTGGATCATATAACTAGCATGATTCGAATACAGTGAATCGGATATTTGCAAATGGTTCTGTGCAGCAAAATCGTTATCTGTAGGTACCATCATCACATCAGCTACCTAATGCAGAGAATGTTTGTCTTTGAAATTATATGTTCACATGAAGGATTCGAGGCTGCAATCAATCAAACTTTATTGACGCCACTAGGCAAAAGCTTCTTATACTTACAAAACCAAACCTAAAATTTATTGGTTTTTTTTTTTCTTTTTTATTAGTATCATCCTAATCCACTTCTCTCCTTTACCCCCTCTTCTGGCACTTCACTCCTGCTTCCGCTTACCTTTTCCACTTCTTTGATGGGCTTTATATGCTCCTCTTCCTTTCCACAGATTCTACATTTTCTTATTTTCTCCCCGTCTTCTGCCCTCACTTCCGCATGTGAACCCCGCCATGATCTTAATATTTTTTTCCCTCTCATAAGTATTTCGGCAACCCAACCACTCGCTTATTAGTTCATTGTACTCATCTTCCAACCTCTCCGGCTCTCCCCTATTTCTCTCGTCCTTTCGACCTCAGTCCGTCCGTATCCATTTCTGTCGTAGTCTTTTTTCTTTGTTCTTCTCACATTTCCTTTGTGTTTATCCTTGGTGATAAGTATTCTTGTACTAATTCGCTTTCTCTTTGACTCCTTTCCTCGAATCTTACCGCACTACATCCCGACGCTATCCGTTCCGTACACGAGCACCCTTCACCATCGCATCAGATAGGTACTTTCTTGTTCTAGTCATTTTTGAAGCTCCTGTCGCCTATTATCCACCACCTGTCTCATCCACCATTTTTCTTAGTTCTCTTATTTGTGCATTTGCCCCATTATATCGTTGCAATTGATACCCTACATATTTCACTTCTCTTACTTTACCTAGTATTTCTTCTTTCTCCACCCTTCCCAAATATCACATCATCTTCGACTTGTCGACATTTAACTCAATCCCTTTATTTCTCAAATATCTCTCCACTCTTCCCAGTCTTGTCCATTTTCCCATCCTCCATCATTTTCCACACTTTTCCCTTTTCACTCTGTTATACAGTCGATCGTTCCCCTCTCAGAAGAAGGAGTCCCATTTGTCTTTCCTCCAACATCCTCTTTTCTTGTATTTCACTTTCTTTGTATCTAATGTCATTTATTCTTATATCGATTTCGTAAGTAATATTGGATGGTCAAGTATAGCTACACAATCACTAAATCTTCATTCAATACTGTTGCATATTCTGTACGCCGCGCCGCGCCGTCGTCATGATCGGGATTCCCCTATTTCTTAGTGCATCTTTACCCCTTCTTTCCATTCCTTCCCATCATATTCCTCATCTTTTCCTTGATCCTATCTGTCGCGAAAATCCAAGCGTCACTTCCTACTTCACCCCCCCCCTCCCGCTTTCTTTTTCTTTGATTATTGCTGCTCAATTTCTTCCCTAGATGTCTCGTCTCCTTCACCTTCTACTCTTCCTATCCCTTCTATCACCTCCTATTTCTTCTATCAACATCCTGCTTTCCTCGTAGTACCTTAATAAAGTGTTGTTTTCAGTCCTCTACTTGTATTTCTCTCCTACTTATTCTTCTCTTCTCTTTTCTTCTGTTTATCATATTTATTTATTTATTTCCCCTATTTGTTCTTCGTATACTTCCTATTTTTCCATCTTTTTCTTTTGTACATTTTGTTCTGTTCTCCTAACTCTTTCTTCTCCGTTCTACCGCTTCTTTCTTTTTTTGTCCTCTCATCAATGATTTGTGTTCAGGTTATTGCTTTTTTATTACCATCGTTCAGATTTTTCCACTTCGCAAGATTCCCTCCTATTTCTTCTTCTTGTTCCTCTTGTCTCCTGATATACAACTCCACGGTGGCTCTTGTCCATAACCCCGTCTCCCTTCTTCTTTACATCTTCTTCTCTTCCCTTTTAAACTTACTTTAATCGGTTGGTGATGCGATTCTATTCTCGTTCCTATATTAAATTCTTCTATTTCTTCCTGTTTAGCGCATTGTTGCAAATTTATTTGTACAAAGGTATCTATAATGGACAGGGCTACACGACGTGGGGTCGGCGACATCTGGGGACCATCCTCGAGCTATATACTAACCTGGGAATTTTTCAGTTTCGTTCTATCTTTTGTTTTGTTTCGATTGTTTTCCATTTAGTGTTGTCGGAAAGATCTTGTAAACGCGCACAACTCCTGCGTGTCAGAATTTTATTTTTTCCTAGTGAAGAAATGTACCACCTTTCGCGAGGCGCGCGTCTTCGAGGAGTTTTCGACTTTGGGCGCTTAAAAGTTTCTTAGAGCTCGAATCGTGATCTGTCTTTCTCGTGTCGCCAATAGAAGTTGTAGCTATAAGAACTACCCCAACAATTGAATACTTTTGTGTACTTTTGTTACGTACATTCTGTACCCTGCTCCATAAAAATTTTTCACAGATTTCGCAATCCATGCAACCATCGGAGACATTGGAAATGATAATCGTATAACGCCACATTAACTCTTATTCACGCGGATCAGTTGCTCCACTCGCTCGTAAGCTTGCTCGTGTCGCAAGCGTCAACCTTTTGAATAATAAGCGTAGTAACATGCTTATAATACTACCAAAGGACATGTGTGAGAATTTTAGATTGGAATAAGTAAGTACAGTCACTTGATGCGCCACCGCTGTCCTTTGGCGTTGATCGAAACCACGATACAGAGTGTATCGTGATCGAAACCCAACCTTTGTACCCATATACGAAAACTACCTAATTTTGGATTTCAAATTCGCACAAATGGTCGTTTTGAATTTTTTATGACGCGCAAAGTGCTATCCGATTTTTTTTTATAAAGGTATAGCACAGATTAACTACTGTGGGTATATGTATTAAAAATTCAGAAAACGAAGAAGTGAATGAACTGTGCATTTCACTCGATGGTGACTGGTGGTAATTTTTGAAATCCTCATCATATCATGGCCAAATGTATAAAATGGAATAGAAAAAGATAGTTTTGTTGACAATTGTTTATCATCGGTTTTATTGTGGAAAGGTATACAGGAATTTTAACGATTTCGATTTTTTGTTGAGAGAAGGCTCAAATTTTCACGAGACCTTACTAAATGCAATATCCACGATGTCAATCGATCGAAACGACATTTTTTTTCAAATTTTTAAGTTTAGCTTGGGTTTTTAAAATAAATAAAATTACTTTCTTCGAAAATGTCAAGAAAAAACGGCGTCTTCGGTTCTGTGTACAGAGAAATTACTATTTTCATGATAGTTGGACGGTCGGTCCTCACAATGTCATTTATACGTCGAAATTTCCGTGTTTTGCTATTAGTGCAACAGCAAAGTAAAGGGGACGTAAGAGGTTA
This sequence comes from Photinus pyralis, assembly GCF_008802855.1. Classification (NCBI taxonomy): domain Eukaryota; kingdom Metazoa; phylum Arthropoda; class Insecta; order Coleoptera; family Lampyridae; genus Photinus; species Photinus pyralis. The sequence continues at coordinate 19,225,650 of NW_022170511.1, read as the reverse complement.
TATGGCGCTTTTCAATCTTCAAAAGTAGATTTCCACCATTTTGACATTTATTTTATAGAAGTTAGAAGAAGAAAGTGTGGGTACTTAATATTTCCAATATAAAACAGTAGTATGGAGTTTAATAATCGTGAAATATAACAAAATTATCTGCAATACACAAAATAGAAAAGTTCCATGGAAATTAGGAATGAAATCAAACAGCAACCCTTGCTTGTCTGAGTAGTAGGACGCTGTAAACTCTCGCAACATTCCGAAAATGTGTTTGAGGATTATACAGCAGCAACTAGAGGGTAGGTATATTGCAACAATTTTAACGCTTGCCATCAAATAAGGAATCTTATTCAAAATAATTATAAATTTATAGAATCGAATTCAATTGCTCAAATACGATATAAAGATTCCGTTATTATTCTTACCAGTTACCTCATTCCATTTTACAGAAAAGCACTAGAGACACCAAAAACCCAGTCCTCTCAGTCCTCACACCGTTGTGTATATCCCGAAGTTTTTGAGTATTAGCATAATATCAAGTAAAAGAGGTCCTTTCCTTTTGTAAAATGCATAAAATTGACGCTGCCTAACAAACACAGGTTGTGAATTGTGATCACAGATGGCGCAAATCGTATCAGACTGTGGCATCAGACCAGTATTTACACCTCTTTCAATTTATGGTTTCCTGTTAGCAAATCGTCCATTTCTGAAATGTATGAAGCAACAACGTCGTAAATGATCAATTGTGGGAATCTCATACTGATACTATTTATTGCTTCTCTTTCTCTTAATTAGAACTTTCACGAAAAGCGTTGTAATTTAGTGAAACGGGTAGTTTCCATTCCCCTTCGAGATCGATAAGGAATATAATTTAACGAACCAATTGCCTTAGCACTAGGGAGTAAGTACATTGTGCTGCAGTTTCACTAAATTACCGGACGATTCGTAAAATGCCGGATTTTAGTAAAATACTACGCTAAAAATTTAATTAGATACCTAAGTAGGTACCTCATATTATTTACTGGTGCTTTCATGACGCACCTATTTAGTTTTTGTATTTTCATACCACAAAGTTTAAAGTAATGTTCCGTTAATGTGGCATCGTTGTTTTTGTTATTGGTAGCTAAACTTTTCAATCTCTTCTCACCCTCGACCCTCTAGACCTAGAGTGCAGCTCTAGAGTCTAGAGGTAAGTGAAATTAGCACAACAGCATAACAAAATGTCTGTATATACATATTTCGCTTTGGAAGTACTCAAAACACATTAACCTTTGGAGAATCTATGGAGTTCAACACTGGTCTTATGGTCTTATGCCAAATGTGTTGTCTCTCAAAAGACCCGGGTTGGAGAAACCCATTAGCATAACAATGCCAACAATGGTAATATGTACATCAATACAATACATTCAAGGAAAGAAGCAATTTTGTTAGGTACTTCAACTTCAACAATAGAAGCGGGTAAAGGAGTTGTGACAACGCTGTGGAATTTACGTCCATAAGAATAACATTGCCCTGTGATTTACATACTGAACTGTAAGTGCGAATCGCACTATAGAACTTGAATTCCTCATATACTAACATTCTGCAATTCTGCTTGTTTCCTTTTCCAGTGGATCAGTGGGTGTGAAGTGGCAAATTGTCTCGGGTCTCATGCGAGAATCTCGAGAATGTCTCGCCGTCTTCGTTTGCATGACGATAACCAGTCCCAGTTCGTGCTTCTATAGGTTTCGAACAATTCATTATGAAACATTCCTGGGTTTTTAAATGACTAAAAACGGAACTCGCTGATAAAGGAAAAACCAAAAAAATAGGTCACAATTCTAGTTACCTTAACGACGCGACGTTTTGACGCGCGCACCCCCCCCCCCCACCCTCTGGATACCCTAAACTGAAACTGATATTACATTCAGGGACTGATCTACAGGTTCCCCTAAGAACCGCGATTCACTGTTTTACAACCCCATTGTATTGCAAGCGACTGCTGTATCAATAACGCCAAAAATTCTGAATGTCCGGCCGTCTGTGCGCTTGTCTGCTCGGCGCGGCGTTTCGAAACTCGGGGTAATTTTCAGAAACGCATTCTAGCAATGCATTGCACAACTGTACTCGTTTTACACAATTTAAGCACACAAAACGCCTTCTCAGGAGCACTTGCGACGATTTGCCCACGTGAGTAGAAAAGAAGACAAGTGGTGTCGCGACTCGCGTCTAGTGTTGATTGTAATCGACTGCAATCGGTAGGTTCAGGAAAAGTCGCGGATACTGTCGATACGGTAGTTACTTAACAGTGCGCAGGGGTTTTGTTAATTCGAATATAAAATTCTCGCATATTGTCCGTGATAGTTTTACAAGCATGTTACGCCGCGCGCCGCTCAAAAAGTTTATTATTCCGTGTGAATAAGGGTTACTTATGGCTTTATAGGTTATACGGTTATCATTTCCAATGTCCCCCATGGTTGCAAGGATTGCGGAATCTGTGAATTTTTTTCTAGCATTAACCATTTAGGAAATTTAGGCAACATTTTTGAAAAAGGAGAAACCTATCCAAAAACCTAGGCAAGTAAGTATATGTGTCACGGTTGCCGGCAAAAATTAAAGATTGAGAATATTGAGCCGTTGGGAAAGTGGATCCCAAGATAAAACATTTGAACCTTGTTTATTTGGGAAAAATGTTTGTTTGGTTCCCTCTACCCACCCATTTTTTCAAGACGTACTTTGGACATAAACGTACCTATACATACTGTTATTTAAAAGATTTTTATGTAAGTAACTTTCGATGAGGTTTACATTTGCACATTCACGAGACGTTTGTTTAATGCAAAAAAATCACGTGGTACCCAGGAGTTTCTGTTGGGCATTATGGAATAAATTATCTAAAGCACAACAAAATGTCGAATCTGCATATTGAAGCACGTCCACGTCCAGAGAAAGAGAGGAGTTAAATAAGTGAAATAAAGTTTCAAAGAAATATTACCATACATAAGAAAGTTGGCTATGAGCAGTCTGTGCATTCACTGCGCATGCCCACATAATTTTGACCATGTGCGAAATGTTTGCCTTTACTAGAAGTGTCTGTGGTTAAAATTTCAAAGAAATATCTCCATAAATATGAAAGTTGGCATTGCGCAGTCTGCGCAAAATATGGAGTTGAATGAAATTGAACGAAATGGGCAAATATAGACCATAACAGCTATCAATTAGCGAAAACCCGAAGTCTCTAGGTGGCCCAGGGGCCGAGATCTCGATGGAATGGACGGACGGACGGACAAACGGAAACACGAGCACATAAGCTTTACCTCAACTTCGTTGTGTTACGCTAAAAAATTTGGCACTGCGCATGCGCAAAAGGCAAAACCAACTTTTGAAACTGGCGTTAGATTTTCCTTTATTCCAAGTGCCTATGTATCAAATTTCATTTAAATACTTTTATAAATAAAACAGTTTGCAATTCGGTTTACAAATGGTCGAGATGCGAAAAGGGCACTGTGAATTTTCAATCGATTCGACTCAACTTTTGGAATTGCGTATTATATGGCTGAAGCTATGCCCATATTGAATTTCATGCAATTCAGTTAACAACTAACGGAGATGTAAAAGCGATCGGACATTTCTAAACAAAGTTATCGTTCACACGGACAGATAGAGGGACAGACAGACAAAGGAACAAGACGGACAGACCAACAGACAGACGACAGACAGCAATACAAAATTATAAACGATCTCTAGGATCGTTAATAAACGGCAAAAGTTTAAAATATGGAACATGTAAAAAATGTTTTTTTTGTTTTTTTTACAATAACTTGTTTACCAATAAACCCAGAAAAAATTTCTTCCATGGTGCAAGCCTCGACATCATAACGACCCAAATAGCGAAAAAAGTAGAACAATAGAATAGTAGTAGCGTATCAACGAAACAGCGGGCGGGCGGACAAAGTGGTCACAATAGCGCATTTTTTTATTCTTGCGGAAATGCGCTAAAAATGAGAATTCCTTAGATGACGAGGTTCCCAAAGCTGCTTCCTTTAGGTCTGGCACGCTGAATTTACGGAAGATACAAATATCCCTGGGGGACGTCGGTCCTCACAATGTCGTGTACATGTCGAAACATCCACGTTTCGCTATTAGGGTAACAACAAAGTAAAGAGGGAGCTGTTTTAAGCTTTTCAATCTTTACAAGGACTACAAAAGTATTGATGCTTAGAGAAAGTGCGTATAGGTAGTATCTTTGTATTTACATTCTTCGTTTATAAATACAATGGTACTAATGGTAGTATTTCCAATATGTCGCAAACAGTAGTATAGAATTTAATAATCGTGAGAAAATTATCTGCAGTACATAGAATTAGGAATGAACCAATACCAACCCTTGCTTGATTGAGTAGGACTAGGACCGGACGCTGAGAGTTCTCACAAGTCACACCGTTGCGTATATTCCGAAAATCAGTTTTTGAATATTAGTGTATCAGGAAGTAAAAGAGGTCGCTTTGCCAATGGTTGAAATTGGTAAACCCACGCAGTGACCATAGATGGCGCAAATAACACATAATCCTTAAAGTCCCTAGATTAGTACTAATCTAGGGACTTTAATAATCCTACATAAACACAAAATGATCTCTTATCTGGCCCGTGTATTTATTTATTCCGTAGTAGCATTAAATAAAGGAGGTGGAAATGAGAATTGAGTTTCAATATTATGCAAGTTGGCTCTAAAACCACTAGAGGGCAGTACGAGAGCTGTAAACTTGGTTTTGTTTTGCGAAAACGATGATCCACAAACGTTAGATATTCAATACAGGGTGTTTTTTTGGGAGCTTTAGTTAAACGTTTCTGGGAAAGTAAAATACGTAGGTTTTTGAAAATTTGTACTTAGGAGTTACTCTGAAGGCCGAATCGATGTAAAATATTTTCAAAATGGCCGCACTTCCGGAAACACCGGAAGTAGATAGTAACTTCGTTATTTTAAATGGCAACCCCTATTTTTTATTGCATTTTTGGATTCTACGTGAAATTTCAGTTCTTTTGATACCCATATGTCATATCTGCCATTTATGGTTTTTAAGTTATTTTGACTTTAAGAAAAAAAATGGCGGATGCTGATGGTACCTTGATAATTGATTACTTGAAAAAGGTTATAGTCATGACAACCCATTTTTATCAGTGCATAGAGAATGAATAGGGCTTTCTTTTAGTGTACTTAAAAAAAAGTTAAGTTGCGTACAACCACACCTATGGAGATCCAAATTTAAGAAACTTCAAAGTCTATAAACTCAGTTTTTTTTAATGGAATGACCATGTTCTTAATATTGCATGAGATAGAGAATCGAAATTGGCATATTTTGATATTACATGTTCCTATAGCTATCTTTAACAGTTTCTGATTTATTCCCATTTCATTGAATTGATCTCGGAATTGATGCCATTTTTTTTCGCATTTTCTTTTTAGTAGTTGGCCATGATTTTATAACAATCGAATTTTAAACAAATCAAGGAATGGATTCTTTAATACCACTGATTCTAGTTCTAGTCTAAATAATTCATTAATAAATAACTCATTTAATAAGGATATAGGACAGAAAATTTTTGAAAAATCTAAACAGAGTCGTTCAACTGAATTTCTTAAACAACGTATAAGTCTACAAATTAAGAGAGGTAATGCGATATCTGTTCTAGCAACAATTCCATACCAAAAATGTTTCAACGAAGTTTTTTATATTTTGCATTGAATTTATTTTGTTATTAATCTTGCATTTGCAATTCAATTCATTTTCTTAAATATTCTCTTCTAGAGCTTTGTATCACTTGTGCTTCAACGGTTTGTAGTGCATTAGGGGTACAAAATTTCCAAAATTCATACAATTTCGTTCCGGTTTTCGAATGAATGTACGGAAAGCACGCGCCGCGATTCTGCCCATTTCACCATAAATAACAATTAAATTCCAAAATAGGTGAAACCACTGCGAGTCATTTTTCGATTTTTGAAAAACTTATGTTAACCTATAACAGTGGGTGATGGATTAGTGTCACTAGATTTGTTTAAAATTCAATTGTTATAGAATCATGGCCGACTACTAAAAGGAAAAACCTAAAAAAATAGTGTCAATTCAATAAAATGGGAATAAGTCAGAAACTGTTAAAGATAGCTATAGGAACATGTAATATTAAAAGATGCCAATTTCGACTCTCTATCTCATGCAATAGTAAGAACAGGGTCATTCCATTTAAAAAAACTGAGTTTATAGTCTTTGAAGTTTCATAAATTTGGATATCCATAGGGGCGGTCGTACGCAACTTTAACTTTTTTTTAAGTGCACTAAAAGAAAGCCCTATTCATTCTCTATGCACTGATAAAAATAGGTTGCCATGACTACAACCGTTTGCAAGTAATCAATTATCAAGGTACCATCTGCATCCGCCATTTTTTTTCTTAAAGTCAAAATAACTTAAAAACCATAAATGGTAGATATCAACATATGGGTATCAAAAGAAGTGGCGAATCCAAAAATGCAATAAAAAATAGAGGTTGCCATTTAAAATAACGAAGTTACTATCTACTTCCGGCCGGTGTTTCCGGAAGTGCGACCATTTTGACAATATTTTACATCGATTCGGCTTTCAGAGTAACTCCTAAGTACAATTTTTCAAAAACCTACCTATTTTACTTTCCCAGAAACTTTTAACTAAAGCTCCCAAAAAAACACCCTGTATAGACCGAACCATTGAATTCAATGGACCGAACTAATTTTCAAATTAAATGAAATGTCCGTCGCGTCGGTTGGTTCCTTATTGCAGGAGGGAGTCCAATTTTATAGCGTTAGCGTTAGTACTTAGTATATTTACCAAACCTCGTAAGAAGGATGGCGAATTGCAGGCCCAAGTTTAACATCTGCATCTCGTTTATTAGATACTTCGCTAAATTTCAATTTAAAGTTCTCTAGACAGGGTGTGAAAGCTTACCACGGAAAGTTTTGGGCGATTGGTCGTCATAACGTCGTATAAATGTCGAAACATCGTTCTTTCGCTATTAGTGTAACAGAAGCGTAAGGAGGAGCTGAACCTCGTCTTTCAATCTTTGCTACTAATAGTTGGTTGTTACGATTTTATAATTGTTTATTGAAGACTTGTGTAATTTAATTAATAATTATCTAGATCGAGTCAAAACTTCAAGTGCGAATACCTCGAAAACAACATGGCCAAAGATGTTAAGGATGATGTGGGTCAGCTAAAAAATTAAGAGACATCGAGTTGTAAAATGTCATTATTCAGTATTTGAAAATATCTAAGGGAACGGTATTAGAGTTGTTCAATTTCTATGTCCATAAATTCTCATAATGTTTATAGGTACATGTCAACACAAAATTCGGTTTTGCGACACAAGCCAATAACAGAAAAAAAAACTCAAGCTCAGAAGCTAAAAATTCTGGATCTGGAGCAACATACTCGTAATACCACAACTCAAGTTTCACTTATTTCATATTCACAGTCGGTGCTCACAACGTTGTGTATCCCGAAAATGAGTGTTTGACTATTAGCACAGCAGCAAATAGAAGAGATCACACTTATGACAAAGTAGTGTGGTCTCTGCCATTACATGAATCGACTTTTGGATTCTCCTTTAATTACTAGCTTCCTGCTAGCAAATCGTCCATTTCTGAAACATACGGAGGTAACAACGGCGTGTCGTGCAAATGGAAACTACGATTGAACTGAAAAGTTAATACGGCTGATTTTTATTTAAAACCATACATATGCTCGCATTTCTAAGCGTATTAATGGTAATTAAAACAAGTTGTAAATCAATATCTATGTACATGATTAAAGCGCATTTTTCGTATTACCAGCATTTTAGTAGCAAAGTTTAAAATGATCGATCTCACTAGTACGAAGCCGTACACGGGCCATACACACACTTGGTGTTCTTATTCCAAAAATAAGTGGAAATTTCGACAAAAAAAGTGGAAACTTCGACAAAAAAGTGGAAATTTTCACAAAAAAGTGAAAATTTCTACAAAAAAGTGGAAATTCCCACAAAAAAGTAGAAATTTCAACAAAAAAGTGGAAATTTCGACAAAAAAGTGAAAATGTCGAAAAAAAGTGAAAGCGGCGACAACAAAGCAGAAATTTGACCTTCCCCCGCAGCCCCATCGAGTTACCCATCATTTTAAAGGCCATCAAATATTTTTGGCGAAATTTCCACTTTTTTGTAGAAATTTCCACTTTTTTGTAGAAGAAGAACACCAAGTGTGTGTATGGCCCGTGTACGGCTTCGTACACTAGTATTCTAACGCAAAATAGACTGAGCCTGCACATCTACGCACGATAGAAAGCTCTATTGTAATTGCTGAGATCTTAGTCGGAAAGTCAGACAGCCAGCCATAACGAATGTAATAGCCCATTGTTTTTCAAAAATGCGCTAAAAAATGTACTCAAATGCACAATTTTAAATGTATGCTTATGATACCTACACTGACATCATGTACGAGTTCGAAGCACTCAAGTTTGCCGGTTGTATAGTATATTCGCTGTAACTTTGCCGGTTTGTAATTAGGAATTCCCACTGTATGGTTCAAATCTCATCTTCAATGGTTAATAGCCTTGTTTACTTGTGAATTGCTCGGGGCGTTCAAAATGTCAGATGATATACATAAGTGTACAAACTTTGTACAAACCAATTTATTTCGATGAGACCTTTGATTAGAATGACCATTCCCCTAGAAGTAGTTCGAAACGGCAGAAGTGGGTCCGGACGGACGGACAAAACGCAAACAATAGTACATTTTTTTAATTCTTAAAAAATGCGCTAAAAATAATTCACTCGTAGAACAGACTGAAAAAAAATTTTATTCTTTAAAAGTTTTGAAAAATGATCTAAACTAAAATAGAGACATTTGAAGAAATTTTGTCTTGATAAAAAAAACGGTTATCGCAATAGCGCCCTAGCTCAATCTAGTAGGCTAAAATATAGGACAAGGTATAGAAATATTCAAATATATCTGTAACAAAAGTAAGCGGCCGCCACAACGTTTGTATATCGCGAAAATTAGTGTTTTGCTATTAGGAGATCAGCAAGTGAAAGAGATTGTAGATACTACGCGTGAATAGGTGACTACAACTTTGAAAGAGAATGCTCTTCCCCAAATCAGGTATTCATTCAAATTTCAATCTCCTATTATTTCTGATTTACTATTATGGAATCGTCAATTTTTGAAATATACGGAGGCCGGAGTTGTGTAGGTCGTGAACGAACTAGTTCAAAAGATTGAATCTTGCAAGTGAACTAAAAGATTCGATTTCGATCACTACGATTGATTCCTCATGAACTAAACCTAAATGCGAGGTACAATTGTATGCAGATACGTATCAGCCTCCGGATTACAAACACTCGATGCGAATGGAATCCGTCATGAGTCATGACCGACATATGTTTACGAAGAATTAAGAAGCCTCTATTGCTTTCGATTCGTATCCAGTTTTCGTAATCCAATAAGGGCAGTTTCGGCGCGAGCGCGACGGACTCTTGGTTTTATTCAATGCTCATGGTGCACTTTTCAGTATCATCACCTTTAACTTTTGCTCTTTTGGTAGTTTGGTACGTGAACGGTGAAAATGACGATTGCGGAATGGATATAAATGCATACTCGTATTGTCGTATATCGATTTGTTGATATACGAGTAATAGAATAAAATCGCTTACGCAAACGTAAGATTTTAAATAATAATTAATTAATAATAATCATTGAAGAAAAACACTATTCAATGCTGCCATGTTGTAATAAAAGTTGTAAGGTGTAGGTAGGTATGTGTACTTCGAAGACGACGTTGTTACGTCCATGCACGTAAGAAATGGATGATTTTATAACAGTACATCAGACATACGAAGAGATCGAGAGGCAACCCTTGCATTGCAACTGATCGATGAACTCGGCGTTGTCAAAATGTATGGAATACTCGTTTCCACCATCTCCTCCACTTGCTAAGATACTAATAGCTAGAGACACATTTCGGGATATACACACATCGTTGTGGCATCCGTCCGCACTATTGCACCAATCAGTAACGATAGCCAGGCTAAAGCCAGTCTACTAATACTTATCAATCAACGCTAATACGCAATAGGCTGTGTGCCAGTGACGCAACCAAGGGGGGTGCTTTGGGGCTAAAGCACCCCCCAAAATTCTAAAGTGAATAAGTGCTTACGCATAGACAAGAAGTGGACAAATGAAATGAATGCGACGTTCCGGTTGTCTTAGCGTCAGAGTTGCCAACATTTACTTCATACGTATGGCTTAAATATCCCCTGGAAATCGCCCAAAATCGAGTTCACAATAAAACAACCCCCCCCCCCCCCCCTAGTAATTCTAGCACATCCCAAAGCAAATTTCTGATTGCGCCACTGCTGTGTGCACTGGTCCGTAGGCCAGAAAGACCGTACACAAAACACCAAAACGAAAACCTATCCTAGCTCTTTCCATTTACTTATTAACACGGCACAAAACTTCTCCCCCCGCAGAGAGGAGAGATTCGACTCTGCTCTCTGTTAACTTGGTAACGTCTAACCGATAGTGGGTCAAACCAAATACCTTAAACTCCAAACTGAACTCCAAAATTTTGAATAACTAAAATGGACCTTGGGCAAGCATCCAATGAAAAACACAAGTTACTAATTTTTGTAATATAATTTTAATAGTATTACCATTGAATTTATAACTATCAGAAGCGCGGATCCCATATAACAGTTTGTGACCATGTGCCAACTGGCCGCCGCTAGGAGCAGTTCGATCGTTTGAAAGTCCGTGGGCGATCGAAAGTGGAGCGTTACATTGACATTAGATGGCAGCATTACAAACCATTTATTTTGACCATTCGAATATTTTCCTTTTTAATCGTCAGATGTCAGGAACTCCGGATGTTTTTTGTGTTATCATTGGAATGGTTTTATAAATAGGATTGGAATGTTCTAAAAATAGATCCCTTAGAAGCATTGCGTAAATTTGTAATGTAAATAATAATACATTTAGACGAACGAAGCTTGCAGTCCTTGTCCTTGAAGGAATGCAATTTCATACATTCTATTCACAGGCAGTAAAATAAGCAGGTTCCACATTTTTACTGAAAGCGGGAGATTTTGTTATTAAAAAACGATCAAAAAAAATTTTAAGGCAAAATATTGTCCGTTGCAAGCAGGCAGCTACATCATTTCCACATTCACTATCGATAATTATCGATAACTTTAATCACTTATCGTTAACTTTCGATAATAATCGACAATTATCGGTAAATCGTAAGGCTAATTTTCGATAATGATCGATAACGTTTGATAATTATCGATAACTTTTTATAATTATCGATAACTTTTGAAAATAATTAATAATGATTGTTAGCTGCTGATAATAATCGATTATTATTGCCACGAAAATTGTCTCTGATATTTATTGATTAATAAATAAGTAGCGGAAATTATCAAGAGAAAACTATCGATACTTTTTCATAAATCTCATCGATATATATTCTCAATCGATATATTACATCATCCATGCGTACACTCGCTAACATTTTTGTTTTTTTGGTATTGATATTGCGAGAGATAATTTAAATAAAACAGGATCTTTTGATGCTCAAGTTTTCTGAAATCAAAGGTGATCAAGTGGACGATAATCCTCAAAAATGAGTACAGCAGTAGGTTGTGAATTGTGATCATATGGCAACTCAACAATGCTCTTACATCGTCGTCGTTAAAAATTCTCTCGATAATTATCTATCTTAATAGTTTAGTTGTGAGATTAATCGATAGATTATCGGAAATTATAGGTTTATCGACCAATCCTTTAACATTTTCGATAAATTACACCGGTCTACAGCATTTTTGCGCACGGGACATATATACCTTATTTTTATTGCTTCTATAGCCACAAATAAGAATTAGAACAAAAAATGGTTATGTATTTGTTTTTGTGTGAAAAAAATGCAAAAAACCTAAAAAAAAATACCTATAGAATCCTACTTACATAGGCATGATTTATTAAATGGTAACGTTTCTACATTTATAATTTGTTTATCTTAGAGTCTAAATGTTTAAAAATGGAACAGTTTTGCTGTTTTTGTCATGTTCAACTGAATCTGATCTTCCATCATGCTTCCAACTTCCTGGCCTTGGGAAGGTGCCTAAGTTCCATTGTCTCGAGAAAGTGTTGTCCTTATTCCAAATAAGCTCCCATATTATCCTTAAATTGATCTAAATGAGAATGTAACCTGTGCATCTTTATTCTTTAGAGACATTCTATACCCCATGATACAAAACCAAATCCTGTCAGCTCGTCATAATTTTCAGCTCTATGGTTTCCCAGGAAACACTGAACGGGAAACCATGGACTATTGCCTTAAAACTGTTCCAGGATTTTTTTTCCTCTTTGCTAAGTAACCGCGGAAAAATATCACCCTCCATTTTTCTTTTTTTTAGGGAAAACAAAGATTCCGCTTTAATTTTCGCCCCTGAAAGCTTTCAATCAAACCGCTGTAACTTTTGTAAAAGCAAATATTTTCGATGTCTTAATCGCACTTTTTATTTATTTTTGCTTATTATAGTCAGAATATATATTGTGTAAATCCCATGCGCAAAAAATTCTTTTTTTGTTGACCGGTCGACCATTTTTTTTAAATTTATCGATTGACTATCTATTAATCGATAATTATCGATAAGTTATCGATTAACCATTGAGAACAAATTTCAAACGTCAGAATTTAAAAGAAAAGAGGTTAACGACCTTTTTATTTTGTATCAAAATTGCCAGGTGTGACGTGTGATCCTAGATCAGGGGTCGGCAACCTGCGGCTCTTTTGATACCTATAAAGTTGCGGCTCTCCGTATTTATCTAAAGAAATTAGTTCATTTGTTCGAAATTCGCCTTTTTAATTAATCTTATTTTGTATCAAAAGTATACTTGCAGCAAATAATTATCTAATTTTTGACACTTGTTTACTTTCTGGTATTCTTTTGTTTTTTTTTATTATAGCCAGCCTACTCCGATGTATAAACACGTAATTAATTAATGAGTAGGTACTTTTGTGAAAAATATTGAATAACCTAAACACTGCGGAGTTTAAGCACAGGGCACCCCTTATAAACATTTAAGAGAAGACAAAAGCGAATAGCGAAATAAAATAGTGGTAGTTCCATTTGAAAAAGAATAGTTATAGCACTTTGAACAAACGGCATTGAAACAACCAAATATTCAGGATGTTCTATTTAAAAAGATCAGTTATTAATTGACATCGTAAAAATGGAATGGAACACCCTGTACATTCAAAAATAATTTCTGTAGATCCGCAACCACCAATATTTTTACCAGGTATCTATCAGCTATGTAGGAAAAACCGACGGACTGTTGCAGGACCCTGTATATAGCCAAAAACTATAATATTGAATCAAAAATTATTTGTGGCTCTTTAAGAATTGGGAAATTTTGTAAATTGTAATTTTTAGCTCTTCCTTTTCAATAGGTTGCCGACCCCTGTCCTAGGTAGTTTAACCGGTGGCAACGGTTTAACCGACACACAAAAATTAAGAATAGATAGGTAGGTACATTTAATTTCTGTTACAGTGATCAAGGATGCCTGCGTATTTTTTGCTTTCCTGTTCAAATGTAATTCAATCTTCCTTAAGGAATGTTAAATAAGGTCACGATTCATGAAAGGAAGAATGTTTATCTTACGTCATTCAACATCCTGTGTGCCACATAAATGCCTTATAAGTACGTTTCTTGGGTATCTAGAATTCTGTATACAACAATTACAAATCGAGATAGTGGGTTCATTACAGATTCCTGTAAAATAATTAACAAAGGTAAAAAACTGACATTATTATTCATCTTTCTCGATGGTAGAGACATCTACGTCTTGTAATTTAAACTATTGAAAACAGTCACATATCCAGCCATTTAACCTGCGCTTCTGATAGTTATAAATTCAATGGTATTACCACAATATAAAATATACTATGTTGTCTGTGGTATTACGCCCGCAACTCTACCTGACCCCACGCCGCCGCTTCAAGCACCGCCGCTGCTTCCGCCACCACGGTTGCAATTCAAGATCTCATAACAATATTTATATTGCCACGTAATCTGTCATCATTCATTGTTTTGTGATAGGCAATTGTCCATTTATATTTCCCAAAAAGTGGTAAATAAAAGGAAATTGATGAGTGGCTAATTGGCTATAAACATTAAGGAATGTAACTATTATCATAGAGATGCTATTATTGTTGTTGTACCAAATTTGTATTTATTATTGATTTAAAAAATAAAACACATAAATCACCAAAAATTTTACTTATATCAACTTGTAGTGCCATCTCATGATCTACAAATGTAGTATCATGGTGCCATCTCATAGAATATAATAATAGTGAGATAATAAATTTATATGAAATAGGTAAATAGAAAAATAATGAAAATTACCATTATTATAAATGAACCAACCCTTACTTAATGAGTACGGGCGGTAGGTAAGTCCTCACAACGTTATATCCCGAAAATGAGCGTTGGCCTATTAGTACAACAGCAAGGAGAACAGGTTAGATTTAACTTTCTCCAAGTATGCAGTAACAGTGATGGGGCACATTAAAAGCAAAGAAATGATATTCATTTTCGTAAGTGGACATTTTTTCCCAAACTTGAATAATGTAATGAAAAGTCAAATGCGGTGACTGCAAAAAAAAACGTAATTAACATTCACTGATTGCCTAATACGGCGGTAATTTAAAAAAAGAAATCAACATAATGAAAAGAATCTACAAATTACATGTATAAGGAGCGACTCGACTTACCGACTCACTGAGGAAGCCTCCGAATATTTCAGAAATTGAGGATTTTGTGATGGCAAATCAGAAATAAAAAGAGCTTACCGAAGACGTCTCCGCGCAGTGATAGAATACGGTCAAGTTTAGCAGTATCATTTGTTATACAAAATCTCTTTCACTTGCTGATGTATTAATACCTACACACTCGCTTTCGGGATATACACAACTTTGTGGCGTCCCTACTCAATAAGACAATAAAATCGTATTCAACAAGCAAATTAACCAAAAATTAAGCATTGACGAGAGGATGTCACTGATATCAGTAAATTGCCATATGTAATACGTTATAGTTGTGTATACAGAGTGTTCCTAAATATTATGTAAGTGGAAAATGGTTGGAGTTGGAAAATGCGCTAAAAATAAGTAGTAATAATTACCCTCGTAATTACCATAAGAAAAGAAGTACCTACACATTTTAGCATTGGAAATGCTTATGTATTGTGTATGGGTATGAGGTTACCAGTTTCGTCAAGCAGAAAAGAAGACAGTGGTGTCGCGTCAAGTGTTGATCAGTAGATTAAAGAAAAGCCGCGGATACTGTCGATACGGTCTTACTTAGTGCGCAATTGTTCCAATCTAAAATTCTCGCACATCTCCTTTAATAGGATTACTAGCATGTTATGATGAAGCTTATTATTATTCAGAAAGTTTACGCACAAAAGTGATCATTGAGTGAATAAGGCTTATTTGTGTTTTACATATGGCGTTATACGGTTATCATTTCCAAAGTTTCCGCTGGCTGCATGGATTGCAAAATCTGTAAATTTTTTAATGCGTAATTAATAGTAGGTAATATCATTGAAATTGTAATATTATTAATATTGTTTTGTGTTCAAACTTCGATGCATTATATACGTTGTTTGTTGCCTCTGTATATTTCAGAAGTAAACGATTTCTTAACAATAAACCAGAGATCATAAGAGATTGCACATTATTACCTACCAAACCAACACCAATCAAAGTAGGCTTCTCCTATAGGTCCTAGGAAATAGCGATTATTCTATTTTATTAATATTTACTTTTACTCCGAGGTAAAATTACTCTACAATCTGCAATGAGGAAACAAAACATAACCTCAGCATTTTATATAAGATCGAAACCCTGCCCAACGTGTGTATGAGGAGTAGGTACGCGGCTACGCGTACAACCTCTCTCATTTTCTGTTACGTTACTAGCAAAACACGAATTTTCTCGATATACACAACGTTGTGGCGTCCAGTCTTTGCCATAGTCAAAACGTTTTATTTAGGAGTTTTATTTCACACAAGATTTTTATTGTTTCAATTGTTGGCTTTTTAGCGCATTTTTGCAAGTTTAAGTATTTGTAAAAAGGTTGCTTTTAATCTCACTTTGGCCGGTCGGCTGCCTGGCAGTAGGTAAATGCAAGCCCATAGAAGAACGCTTGTAAAAAGACGAGGAGTGTACATGTACCTATCAGGGCCGTGAGTAACTTTAGGGACGGGGCTACAAGATGGGCTCGGCGAGATATGAGCGCCAATCCTGAGCGTGTTATTCTAATTTCTAACCCTGAAAATAAACCACCTTTTGCACTGCGCGCTTCGAGGGGCAGTCGACTTTGGACGCCCAAAAGTTTGTTAAAGCTCGAATCGCGGTTTCTCTTTCTCGTGTCGCCAATAGAAGCGCGAGCTATGAGAAGTACCCAAAAATTGAGTCCTATTTAATGCCGGGTTTTTAGCGAAATCCACTTCAAACGCGCATTGCGGGTGAATGAGACGTCGGAAGTGGACACCGACAAAGGGAGTATGGTTGCTCCCGACAAGATTTTACTGATAGCGGGTGCACGCGGAAAGTGGGAAGCGAGTACCGACAGAGTGAATCTGGTAACCTTCGACAAGATCTTATTGATGGTGGAAGGCGGATAAAAAATGATTTATTTTTATAAAACAAGAACTTAATATTATTGGCACCAAATATGATAAACAAGTAAAAAGGTTTTCGCCCTAAGGCGAGTAACTTCAGCACATTTTCCATAAATTGATCAATACTTCCCCAAAGGCCATAGCTATGTGCGCTATGTTTTTCATTACCTACTAGAGGCATATATGGTTAAAATTTTAAAGAAATATCTTCATAAATAAGGAAGTTGACACTTACTGCGCAGTTGATATTGCGCATACGCTTATTAATCTGATATTTACAATATGCAATACGTTTGCTTTTACTATAAGCATCTTTGGTTAAAATTTCAAAGAAATATCTCCATAAATAAGAAAGTTGGCATTGCGCAGTCTGCGCATGCGCACATCTGATTTTTACTATACGCGATATGCCTTTCCGGCTTTCCAGCCGTCCGCGACAAGGATGACTTCTATTTTAGCATGTGAGAGGGAGTCGATTCCGTCTTGCTCGCTGCTAGGGATCAAGACTGTACGTAGGACCAGTGCTTTGATTCGATTCCGTGGACTGCTGGACGCGTATCATTTTCGATTTTCTTTTTGTATGGCCAAAGACTATCGGAGGAGTATGGCGTATACTATACTATATACTTTTAATACATTACTCTCGCCAGGAAAGATTGCCGGTCACAGCACACCTTGTGTCGATCTACAATCTATGTTTTTCTTAAGACGTGAACGACTTCCGGAATAGGATCGTGCCAATGTTGTACGAAAAGTCTATTTGTTGAACATTGACACGATACTATCCCGGAAGTCGCTCACATCTTTAGAAAAACATAGATTGTAGACCGGGATCAAGTGTTCTGTGACCGGCAATCTTTCCTGGCGAGAGGTTTATTATAGATAAATCAATTAAGTCAAGTAAGGGTTTGGTGTTGCCGTTGGTTCATGCCTCCGAAATAAGTTCCATCATTTTCTATTAAGACGGCTCCATACGCAACGGAAAAACCGAAGGAATGCCTCGAGGCGACGGGCCTTGAGGCCAACCTAAATTATAGGGGGTCTCCACACACTACGGAATAGACGAACGCCAGCCAGGCACGCCAGTTTCGCGCAAAAATGACGTCGACAGATTATTTCAAGGATTAGCTGTTGTTACATTATTGTTAGCTGTCGGAAGTAATACAAAAAGAGTGAAGCGAAAGTTCTGGACCAAAGACTGGTTACAGAAAAGGAAATATTACTCCCATGTAAATTTATTAAAAGAACTGAGGTTCAGTCCGAAAGATTGGCACAATTATTTGCGGATGGATGAGGACATATAAGATATACTTAAGGCTCTTATCATTGGTGCCGCCGATCATTCAGAAAAAGGACACCATAATGAGGACCGCAATTACACCTCATGAAAGATTGAGTGCCACATTACGATTTCTGGCTATAAATTCCTCTTGGTTTTGCTTTACACGGGCCATGACTATGAAAACTTTATGTAACGGACCTCTTTTCACACTAAACTACACTGTGTGTCAATACGACATTAAACAAAATATATATTTCATATGGCAACTCATATTTCTTTTTAAAAATTGTGTAAAATAGTTATTTATATAACAAGAGCGCGAAGTTCAATTTCGCGCATTGAGACTGAAAGTATTTTGACGAGGCGAAGCCGAGTTAAAATATCAGTCAAATGCGCGAAATAACTTCGCGCTAGCGTTATATACAATATTTTTTCTACAACTGAACCGATTGTTAATTAAATTTGCTGTTTAAGTTCAACTTTGTCCCGTGCGCGAAATACTTTTTTTCACTGTTGACGATTTCGCGCACGTTGTCAAGAGCAACCTTACTTATTAATTAACCGATTAAAAATCTAGTACTTCGCGTTTCGAAATCCGTCAGAAAATGACAGGTTTTTTTGACAGTTGTAGAAAATAGTTATTTATATAACAAGAGCGCGAAGTTCAATTTCGCGCATTGAGACTGAAGGTATTTTGACGAGGCGAAGCCGAGTTAAAATATCAGTCAAATGCGCGAAATAACTTCGCGCTAGCGTTATATACAATATTTTTTCTACAACTGAACCGATTATTAATTAAATTTGCTGTTTAAGTTCAACTTTGTCCCGTGCGCGAAATACTTTTTTTCACTGTTGACGATTTCGCGCACGTTGTCAAGAGCAACCTTGCTTATTAATTAACCGATTAAAAATCTAGTACTTCGCGTTTCGAAATCCGTCAGAAAATGACAGGGATTTTTGACAGTTGTAGAAAATAGTTATTTATATAACAAGAGCGCGAAGTTCAATTTCGCGCATTGAGACTGAAGGTATTTTGACGAGGCGAAGCCGAGTTAAAATATCAGTCAAATGCGCGAAATAACTTCGCGCTAGCGTTATATACAATATTTTTTCTACAACTGAACCGATTGTTAATTAAATTGCTGTTTAAGTTCAACTTTGTCCCGTGCGCGAAATACTTTTTTTCACTGTTGACGATTTCGCGCACGTTGTCAAGAGCAACCTTACTTATTAATTAACCGATTAAAAATCTAGTACTTCGCGTTTCGAAATCCGTCAGAAAATGACAGGTTTTTTTGACAGTTGTAGAAAAAATTAATTTGTAGCTCACATTTTATGCCACCATTTTATATTTGAAATAAGAATTTTCTTTTCAAATTCAAGCTAGTGTAGTCATGTAGTGACGTAAACATCGAGCTGCTAGCGAGTTCATAATTTTTCGATGGAACGATATCTCGAAAACGACCCAATTACGATTAAATTTTACAAGTGGATTCTTTATCAAATTTGTAGATCGGAGTTCCTGAATTGGCAATGTATACGTAAAAAAATAAGGAAGGACCTTTTGATATCTCCGTTAGTTAAGAACCGAATTGCATGAAATTCAAAGTGGGCATAACTTTAGCGATGTTAATAAGCAATGCCGAAAGTTGAGCCTAATCGATTCAACATTCACAGTGTCCTTTTACAAATTATTCGAACAAATTACATGAATTGCAAAACGAATTGTGTTCTTCCATTGGCAAGTTTGCAGTTTTGCACACATATTTTAAAATATATCCTTATTTATGTCTGCAAAAGGTCAATACCGTTGACCATCCAGTTTTCGAGATACAGCAGCTTGAAATTTTATAGTAGAAATAAGGTAAATTTGTAAAATCAACTTCATTTCTGCGTGTTTCCAATGGCAAGTTTGAAATGTAGCCGTTTAAGACATATCTTTATTATATGTGCAAATGCGCAATACCGTAGGGCGTAGACCACTATCTGAGATTAATTAATTGATTAATCGGAACGCGTTTGATATATATTGTTGGTCCAGTTTTATTTCTTTCGAGTTAATTTTGAATACGATGTTGTTGAGTAGGGACGCCACAACGTTGGGTATATCCCAAAAACGAGTGTATATCTATTAGTATATTAGTAAGTAAAAGAGGTTATCAAAAATGTTCAATGCTAAACCACGATCATGTATTTTATAAAGGGGAGGAAATGCTATATCTCTTTTTATTTCTGATATTTACTGTCCCAAAATTCTCAATATCTGAAATAACTGAGGCTCAGTTTATCACACCACCGGTATTTATTTACGTCCTGTCTTAGTACCGAAAAATATAGTTTATAAATTGCAAATAAGAACTTTCTCATGCTGATTTGGCAATTGACATAATATGGGTTGTTTACATTAACAGTCTCTTATATTTTAATTTTTTGTAAAAATGCTGTTAGTTTTTCATGAAATCTATAAAGAAAGTTACTAAAAAGCAGGATAACTGAAAATGTAAACGGTAATGTCATTGTTTATTGATGAATAGACAATTGCACTATTATGGAGTAGAAAAACCAAAAACACCCCCGTATTGGTCAATCAGTCAATGATCACAACTCACAGTAACCTCTTCTGATCGGTATTACGTATTTCTAATTAGGTAAATCCCTTTACCCAAAGTGTGCACAACAATTTTATTGCTGTCTACACGAGAATGAATAATCTTTCTTTGCCCATACCACCAGTTATGTTCCCATACTGTACCATCCCTACATTTTGTAATTCCATCTTTCCAATTAGCATGCAATCAGAATCAAACCTCCTCTACGTGCTGCTGTACTAATCGCTATAAAGTCATTTTCAGGCATACACAACGTTGTGGGGACCATGTTTCGGTCGTTCGGGCAACTCGAAGTTTGCGTTAGGGGGTTCGGAAAACACTTAAACATGTTGATTGCGTCCGGACCCACGTCTGCAGTTTTGAACTATACTTTTTGGGGAATTGTCCTAAGGTCCTGGAATGTTTAGCAATGGGTAGTCATTACTTTGAAGGTGTGGCAGGCGGCTTTTAAACTTTGTTGTCAACATTGATAATGCCGTTTTGGTATCTCGGCCATTTATGAACCGAATTGCAAACTTTTTTATTTATGAAGATATTTAAATGAAATTTGAGACATTGGCACTTGGAATAAAAGCAAATCTTAAACACCAAGTTCAAAATTTGGTTTTGCGCATGCTACTATAGCCATACCCAAGAGCTCGTTTGCTGTATTTGTTTACACGTTTTTCCTTTACGAGAAACGCATTTCATTTCTGTATTTATAACGTTAATTGCCGAATTCGGGGATATTCAAATTGTTTATTCAACTAATTAATTAGGTAATAGATTAGATACAATTTACGACGAAACTTATAACAAACTTACACTTAATTTTATAAGTCGTGTTAAAACATTTTGTGTAAATAAGCACTGATGTATTTACATCTGATCTGTGGTATACCGGCGTATAGGTTCGGTGAAGCAATGTCGTCGGGGTAGCGCGTGCACGACGTTGTTTCAGAAATGGACGATTTTCAAACAGGAAAACAGAAACTAAAAGAGGTTTATTCTATTCCACTGGTACGCTTTGGCCTAAGATAGCTTTTAATTTTAACTTGAATCCAGTTTTCTTTTCAATGGTCAAATCTCTAATTACAAAATCGTTACTAATACCGTTGAGTGATTAATTACTCAATGCTAATACCAAAGACTATTCTCTAATCTTTGCTAATACCAAATACGTAATCATACGCATACTTAGAAAATTCTGTGGATGAATATCACAATCACTCAGTGTTTCTTTACTTTATTTCAGCACACTATCAAATCGTGTGTGGATTCATTTTGTTTGCAAATAGGTCTCTTCAACTTGCTGCTGTACTAATAGTCAAATACTCATTTTCTGGATATACACAATGATGTGAGGACTTTCGGCGTCCCTATACTTCCGAGAGTGAAATGGAATAATACTTGAATTTATTTACTTATTGCTAATTATAATTATAACACATATTTATTAATCTGAAATTTATAACATTGCTTAGTCCAATAAATTTTATAAGATCAGAGGGCAATGTTTTGAGAAAGAAAAACTGGCGGTTACAAGCGTTTTGTCCGTCCATCGCGTATGTCAGAGTTGAGGGAGCCAGGGAGGAATTACATCAGCACTAGAAAATCGTAGAATCCTCTTTGACGTCTAGGTTGATAAATAGATTCCCCATGAACGCAGCAAGAAACAATTTTTGCAAAACAACTTGATGGCAACATTTGGAAAATCGTCATTTCTTCACAACGAAGCTGCATTGACACACAGGAGAACTGTAAAAGATAGGTAGGTAGCTTAAATTTGGCAAAGTTGCGTATTCAAAATGCAGTTTTGTAACTGAAAAAATTGCGAGTGCTTTACCAAATTTTTCAAAATCGTTTTTATTTTTTACCGAAGTTATTGAAAATGATATTTCCAAATAAATGACATACTCTTATAGCTACTTTTTCCCCCTATAAGATGCTAGTTTTAAAGTTTAAGTTTGACGTTTCGTCTCCAGTCAATCATTATCAACTTTGTTTTGTCTTATGGAAGTCATTTATACGTTTTGTGTTATTTGATATTTCTGTTTTCAAAAATGTAAATATCACTAGTTTTTTAATAAGGAAAAGGAATGGCGCTATTAATTCGTAAAAACGCAAGAAACTACGAACATACACTACCCAAGACAAAGTTTGTCAGGCAAAAAAGAAGATATTTTAACAGTGTTTAAAAAATAGGGATTTTTGAAGTCACCCAAATCCTGACCTTCCGAAGATCCGAGATTTTTATCATGAATCTTTTAGCGCATTTCTATAAAGGAAAGGATTAGTTTACAACTACCCGTCCCAATTTTCGGTTTCCTCAGTCAAACTACCCTTCCAAATTTATCGAAATTTGTTTTTTTTGTATTTTTTTTTCTGGGGGGGGGGGGGGAATCTTACGGGAGTGAATTTTCGTGTGCAAATTTATCGAAGCGAGTTCTCCGGGGCAAATTTATACCATTTATTTTAATTTATAGCACACGGGAAAGATGTAGAAGGAACAATAACCTGAAAATGCAAAATCCGTAGATACCATGGGATGGTGGCGAAAATTATGGGGAACCAATGAAAACCAATGCTGAAAAAAGTGGTTGATAAAGTATGGAACAGAGCGAAAATTCAGGATGACTGGAAAGTCAAAAGAATCATCTTGGTACTTTTAAAAAACTACAATATAAAAAACAGACATAAGGTTAGAAGCTATTGACAAACTTACAATTTGATTGCATTATATCTGTCTTTGTGTCTGTAGTTACCAAATTCCCTTGGTCGGTACCCGCTTCCGATGTCCTGTTCGCGTTTGGAGTTTTGACTCCACAATCAGTAAAATCTTGTCGGGGGCTACCACATGCTCTTTGTCGGTGCCCGCTTCCGATGTCCCGTTCACCCGCAATTCGCATTGGTGGATTTCGCGAAAACCCCTCTGCAAAATAGTACTCAATTTTTTGGGGCACTTCTCAGAGCTGTTATTGGCCACACAAGAAAGAAAGATCGCGATTTGAGCTTGGACACCCAAAGCGACTAGCTCTCGAAAATTAGCGCAAGAAGTGGATAATTTCAACCCTAGGCAAAAACAAAATTTCGTTACGCAGGAGTTGTGCGCGTTCACAAGATCTGACGACATCAATTTGAAAACAATCGGACCAAAACTGTAGAAGACAATAGGAAAAAACTGAAAAATCACCACGTTAGTATACCACGCTCGGAGATGGCGCCCAGATGTCGCCGACCCCACGTCATGTAGCCCCGTCACTAAAGTTGATAATTACGTAGTACCTCGTCTTTCTACAAGCGCTTTTCAATGGGCCCGCATTTGCTGCTAGCCAGCCGGCCGGACCAAGCTACCTATTTACAAATAAATTTGCAAAAATACGAGGTAATTTTTTTTTCTTTCACTTATAGCTTAAGAGTTACCCCACACCAACGACAAAATTTGACCACTATATACAGAGAAAATAATTTATACACAGACGTGAATTGTGCAATTATTTCGAATCTCAAGCACCGTTTCTTTATATTTGATCATTTATGTGGGTCATATTTTGAAGAGTGCGCAAAGTGGATTCCACGAGCGGGCTTAGCTCCTCTCTCTTATGGCCCTGTTGGGTCTGTCGCTTGATAGTCCAGTAAAATTAGACAAAATAAGGGCCAAACCCGGAAATTTGAAAAAACAAGCTGAAAATTGGCCGACATGTTCAGGATAGTGCCAGAACCAATTTCCGAAAAGTCCCAAAAGATCCCGGTTGGGGAACGGACGCCATCTTGAAAAAACTACCCCTAAACTCGATTTCTCGAGT
The DNA here is from genome assembly GCF_008802855.1 of Photinus pyralis. NCBI lineage: Eukaryota > Metazoa > Arthropoda > Insecta > Coleoptera > Lampyridae > Photinus > Photinus pyralis. The sequence goes on along the minus strand of NW_022170511.1, from coordinate 19,201,249 downwards.
TTTGAGCAAAACCAATGAACCAATGGTCTGATTCTCGTTGCCAAGGTGTCAAAATGTTTGTTTTAATGTGTATTTGGAGTAAAAACATAATTCCGCACATAAAAAAGCCCTTGGAAATTCGAGCTTTTTAGGAAAATCACCCCCAACCTGGATTTTTCACGTTTTCGGCATTTGTTGTTGTTTTGTTTGCGCAATCCTAGGATTGGTTGGACGCAGTCCTCCACCTTTTCCTATCCTGCGCTAATCTTTTCAGTTCTACATAACTACCCTTGCCTACGTCCCTAACTATTTGCTGTATGTATTTCAGTCTCCGTGGTCCTACCCCTCTCTTGCCCTCGGCCCTCCTTCTATAGCTAGTAGTGCTATTCCTCCGTGTCTTAGGCACGTTCGCTATCATTCTATCTCGTCTTCTCGGTACGGTTTTCCACATTTCCCTATTTCCTGTACTAGCTCCAAGACTGCTTCGTTTGTTACCCTATCCATCCAGCTAATCCTCATTCTATCCTACTTTTGCCTGCCTATCATCCAGGTTTCGCACCTGTATGACCTACACTCCATTTGTACGTTTTTAGCAATCTTTTCCTAATTCCTATATTTATCTCGGATCTTAGCAGGTCCCACTTTTATGCCAATGCTTTTTTAGCTTGCGCTATCTTGGATTTTATATCTTCCTTGCAACGATTATCTTGTGTAACCTTACTACCTAAATAGCAAATAGCAAAAAGAGCGGTTATCTTAGAAAGTGTTTATGTAATACGGAAACTGGTTTCCTCATCGGCAGTTAAAAAATGTATAACATATTAAAACAAACCGACACATTTTAAAAAACACATTAAAAGATACATTCTAAAATTGTGACGAACATGCAATAAATATTTTAAAAGGTTTCAAATGTTTAAGTATTCATTTAGGTGATAGTACGCTTTTTCTACTAGAAATTGTTTTAATGCACATCTAAATTTTTGGTAGGTTTTAATGGCCTTAATATTTGGCGGTAGTGCATTAAAAATTTGACACGTTCGAAATGTTAAATTTTTTTGAAACAATGATGATCTGTTTGCCAGGGTTTAAGTACATCTTCTGTCGAGTGTTGTAAACATGTTGAGGATTAAAAAAAACGATTTCTTTCTAAACCCTAAGCAACATATCTCCAGAATTGATGAAATTGTAAAATGCATTTAAATATTTTTTACGTGCAACTTAACCTGACTGCAAATAATAATGAAAAATATAATGAAGAAAATAGTGTTCAAATTTAGTTAGTGCTCTCAATCTTGTTCTGAACTCTGAAGGTTTTTTTTAACAGAAATTTTGACATTCAGATAGAGAACGTCAAGAAGAACGATTTAGAAACATCAATACTAATTATCCGAAGCATTATTTAACAACAATAGCCGGAAAAGAGAGAAACCCATGATGGGGGTGGTTTTTTGAAAAAGGTCACATTTGCAAGGGCATCGTATTATACGGAATAATTATTTCACTCAAAACAAACATCAGAACAACCATTTTGACACCTTGCCGACGAAATTTGGACCATCCGTTCATTTGTTATGCTCAAAAATCGGAAAATCGAATTTAGGGGTAGTTTTTTCAAGATGGCGTCCGTTCCCCAACCGGGATCTTTTGGGACTTTTCAGGATTTATTTCTAGCACTATCCTCACCATGTATGCCAATTTTCAGCTTGTTTTTTCAAATTTCTGGGCCAATGTCTACTTTTACTGGACTATGAGTGAATTCGTAGATAAAAAACGCCGGATTGATAATACGCTAAATAATGCAAAAGATATCAAAATCGTATTTGGTTTGAATAGGTCCAAACGATTTAACTCGAAGTCCAATACTTGCATATCGTGCGTTTTCAATTATCACTAGTATCAACATCTCCATCTGTGCACCAATGTAATTGGGAAAACAAGCTCGATGGCAAAGAGATAAATTTAACATTTTTTATTACTTGCCCAGGTTTTAACTCGTACAAGCTACTGTTTTAAAATGTAAATTGTTGTAAATGTAAAATGGTAAAAAAAAATCTGTCGCTTTCGTTACCTCCTTACTGCCTTTGTTATTTCCCAATTATTGCATTAGTACACCCACAGATATGCGTAATCGTAAATATATCTGTGGTACACCCCATAGCATGAATAATATTTTCTTATCATAAAACAGCTTTTGATGAAGACATTTTTTGTTTCAGAAGTGATCGATTTTTCATTACTATCCGAAGCACGGTGTTATGTGTGTGTTGTGCCGAAAAGTTAAAGAAAATACTTGATTTTGCATTAGGAGATCATAACATAGAGGAGCAAACTAAATACAAAATAATGCGACATCTGTACTAAGTAAAAGCAACCCCATACTTGGTGAGCAGTTTACTCAAGAGAGGTCAGGTCAGCTACTTTAACAAATTTATTTATTTTTGTAGGAAGTAGATGCTGTAATATCATATATGGCATTATTTGTTAATTATAAAACAAAACACACAGGCTTCATTGGAGAAGAATTTCTTATACTCTACAAAATGTGTCAGGCACAAGGATCTGGAAGATGCACATGGAATGGAGAATAGTAATGAGGCCGGGCGCGATAAGGTCCTCACAATGCCGTGTATACCAGTCCGTGTTTCAGTATTAGTGTAACAGCAAAGTAAAGAAGTGTACAAATGTATCTAAAACTAAATTGCAGCACAAGCCAGAATTTTAAATTTCTGCACAAGCCATCAGAATATTAAATTTCTGCTACTCAGGCAAAATGTTTATTGTTGTAAGGTGACTGATGGTAATTTGGAGCTTCCTGCTGGATCATAATAGAATTATTGTTTATAGGTAATGTTAATCTGTGGGAATGGTAAAAGCATTGATTAATTACTTCACTCAAAGGTAAAAGTGTAAACACTGTAGGATTAATTTTAGATTTATATTTTATTTTTCTATAACCGAAGCTCAGTGAGGGCTTCACAACGTTGTGTATATCCCGAAAATTTGTGTTTTGTCATTAACATACCAGCAAGTCAAAGAGGTGTTTTGCAGAGTAAAATTTGAAAATAACTTGCCGTATCAACAGATGGCGCAGCGTACGCGTAGGGTATTTTACTCTAAATAGTACAATAACGGGGGTTCCAGAACTGACGTTCCAGGAAAAAATTCGCGAAGTTTTTTTCTCAACGGTTTTATATGTATTTTGAACCGCTGAATCCGAATTTTCCCTTTGCTAACACGCCAGAGGTGAGCTAACTGCGGCAGCTGCAAATAACCGCAAATTATTTGCGGCATTTTTACATTTTCGCCTATAACTCAAAAACGGTAGGTTTTAAAAGAAAAACTATTTTATACAAAATTGTAGTCCACAAAATTTTATAATTTAACATGTAACAACCAAATCTGTAGGACCAACCAGACTACCGCCAGCGGCCGCGCCAAAACGGCTACTTTTCGTGCAACTTTTAGAAAATGCAAAAATGGTGGTCCGACATATCTATTTAATATAATTTTTCATTTCTTATCAAGTGGTGCTATTGGTTTTTCATTTACATGGACTTTTTTGACTTTGAAAAGTCACATCTGCTAACCGCAAAAGCCGCAAATGCGGCAAAAGCATCAAAGTGAAAAAAAACAACAAACAAGTGAGTAGTTGAATTTCACTAAAATTCAACGTACAATCAGAATATCCGATTAAAAATAATCTCATTGGCACCGTTACCGCAGTTGCACAACCGCAGTTTGGAATTGCTGCGATTACCGCAGTTCAGCGTTGAGGGGCGAACTGGGTTTATCCTTTATGGTACTCCAATCCAATGAGAGGTTTCAACCAAAGGAATTAATTTCTACCAACGATAGTCCTCTTCCTCGACCTCTTATCTTTATTTATGTTTTTTTATTGACAGGGGGGCTCAGGAGTTCCTTTCTCACTCCGGCGCAGAATATGCCTAAGAGGGCCCTGAGTGGGTAATTTCATTTCGCATAGATTTAGTTGAAAATGTCACACATGAATAAAAAAGTATAAATTGTACACAACTCTTGTGCAGCTAAAGTGCATTTTTTTTAAGTGAAATAGCTTAGTAAATGGTTGGGTTACTTGCTTGGTAGATGATTAATGGGGAGGATGCTCTTTACACCTAAACATTTAAAGACCGCCTGGTATACATTCGAAATCCTCCGACACTCCATTCTGCAGAAGAATTCTGTCAAGGTATTTGCTTTGACTTCACCAATAGGTATGTCTCGCCCAGTTGATTCATTTTGCCTTGGAGGATACTTTCCTCCGACAGACCGTTTTCGAGATATTCGCTCTTAAAGTTTTGACATCACCAATACATGTTTCTTCCAGACGAGTCCCAATCGCCCTTTTTTAATTCTTAATAAAATGCACAACAAATTAACGATTACCTACTTAATTAATTTGATCATTAAATGACTTCTCCTCGGAGTTCTCCGTCTCCTGAGATGGTGTTTTTGAAAGTAAAACGTGAGTGTTTTCGAGATCAAAGGTGACGGGCGTTATCTTTCTTGGAGGTCTCAACGAACGGTACCGTTTTCCACCCACTACCGTCCTCCTACCATCCACAGACCGCGAACCATCTCCATCCACAGACCCACAGCCGGGTCCTTACGAAGACCCCCAGACTGGCCCGTTCCGAGTCAAAAGAAGAAAGAAGGTGTAGTAAAGTGATGAAAAAGGAAGGAGTAAAATGTTATTTGGTAAAACGAGGAAAGAGTCGAAGGAAAGATGGGGGAAATAAAAGAATGGAAATTATTTTAGATGTAGACTTTTTTTAATTTTCATTTCTTAAACAATAAAAAAAGCTTTTGAGCATTTCAATTTATATTTGTGTCTATCAATTCATTTCGTCAACCATTAAATATAATAATAATAATACTTTATTAGTGTAGTTTATCACAATATATTTACACAAGTCAAATTACAATAATAGAAAACTTTATGAACAGTTAGAAGAATTTAATTTCGAAATATTCATCAATGGAATACAGAGGATTACTTATCAGTGTTTCTTTTATGCGTTTTTTAAATAAGTTTGTGTTATAGGTATAGGTATATATAGGTTGGTAACGCTGAACTGCGGTAATCGCAGCAATTCCAAACTGCGGTTGTGCAACTGCGGTAACGGTGCCAATGAGATTATTTTTAATCGGATATTCTGATTGTACGTTGAATTTTAGTGAAATTCAACTACTCACTTGTTTGTTGTTTTTTTTCACTTTGATGCTTTTGTCTCATTTGCGGCTTTTGCGGTTAGCACATGTGACTTTTCAAAGTCAAAAAAGTCCATGTAAATGAAAAACCAATATCACCACTTGATAAGAAATGAAAAATTATATTAAATAGATATGTCGGAGCACCATTTTTACATTTTCTAAAAGTTGCACGAAAAGTAGCCGTTTTGGCGCGGCCGCTGGCGGTGGTCTGGTTAGTCCTACAGATTTGGCTGTTACATGTTAAATGTATAAAATTTTGTGAACTACAATTTTGTATAGAATAGTTTTTCTTTGAAAACGTACCGTTTTTGAGTTATAGGCGAAAATGTATAAATGCCGCAAATAATTTGCGGCTGCCGCAGTTAGCTCACCTCTGGCGTGTTAGCAAAGTGAAAATTCGGATTCAGCGGTTCAAAATACATATAAAACCGTTGAGAAAAAAACTTCGGGAATTTTTTCTTGAGAAAATCCTCATATGATTGAGCTAATATGTTATCTAGAGTCAAGCGCGGGTGCACAACATGGGATGGTGATGGAGATCACCCACCCACGAAAGTTATACCATTGAATTGAATGGTTATACCATCAATTAAAAACAGGTAAGCGCTAATTCTAATCAATGAAGACGTAAAGAGAAAAATATTGAAGTTTTACAAAGGACGTTTTCAAGATATTCACTTCTATTTTTAGTGCATTTGAAATAAATTTTCATAAAACCGCTATTGTCCGCCCTTTGTCTGTCTGTCTGTCTTAATCATGTGGTGTGCTGTTCTTACATAAGTCATATATAGGTATCAAACGATAGTTAATAATTTTAGAAATTAGTATATTGGGGAAGGTATCCGGTACATATCGCGTATCGGCGTCCCATGTGCATTGCCCCATGCCTCATTACTCTCAACGTATTTCTGACTATATTGAATCTTGATAGAAAACAATCTCGATGTTCGACCTCAAAATTACTGAATTTTAACAAATCATCCGGTGACATTTACTTGCTTGGAAATTATGAAGGAGAACCTTAGAGGGTACAATTTAAGTGGCGACGATGAGATGAAGGGCTACAGTGCACATTTTCAAATATTAGAATGTCAATGTATCTTCAATGATATAATAAGTGCGTTGAATTAAAGAATGGGGAAATATACTTATAGTCACTAACATTTGGTTGACGCATATGGTGAGAAAGATCCATCGTATTATCCAGTAAAATTCTGGTCGAAGCAGTTTTGTTGAAGTCGAGAATCCATACAAGATGACCCAATGAGGCAATAATACAGAAGACAGTAAAGAGAACTGTTAAGAGGTTTTAAATGGATGTTGTCCATTCTTTCGCAAACATGGCTTACCTGTTTCCAAATTTCCGATTCCGATTTTGCGTTTAAAATTTCGGATAAAATCATGTTATTCTGTTTTAAAGTGTTTGTTTCTACCCATAGTGGTGGTTGTAAGAAACTAAAAATAATTCTCGACATTGTTTTGGTTCAAATTTATTAAATGAATCTCTTTCTGACTCTCTGAGATATCACTAGGTACCAGTGGCGTAACTTCATTTTAGAGGCCCGTCTTCAGAAACATTTGGGGGGCCCTTTCCTTATATCAGCAATTTTTAAACGATTTTAATGTGTACATGTAGAAAATAGTGTCTTGATTTAGCTTTGCTGATTTTGCATTTTGTAATTCATTGGTTCACAAATTACAGGTCCATTGTAAAATTTAGCGTCACTGCGTTCAGTCAGAATCCAGTTGATTTTGTTCGAACTTTAATTGTCAAGCTTTGTGTAGTATTTGTGCCATAACAAAAGGTAATAATGTACTTAATTTCATTTGACTTCAGCTATTTGTAACTAGGGGTAGGTAACCCCTGAATTTGTTTGTTATTTAATTGTTTCGCTTTAAATGTTATCCTTATTTTGATTTGTTTAATATTGGCCATTTCCTTCGATGCTTAAACGTTTGATTAGCGACTTCAATTCTTTGTATATGAATCTGCCTTTTTTACTCGATCTGGTACCTCCGTGTAGAGGTAAATGCTGGAGTGTTAAAATTACTTAGCGGTATTCATCTCGAAATAGAACTTCAGTAAGCTTACTATATCCAGGACCTCCAGATACCTTCTGGATTGGAGAAGGTCCCGCTAATTAACAAAGTATTTCATGTAGGTACTTTATGTAAGAGACTTCGGACTGTTATTTGGAAAGGAGATTGTTCACCTATATTTACCCTCCGTGAACAATGATTCAGAATTTTCTTCGGACTGTAACTATAAACTGTAAAAGGAAGCATGTGCATGACCCTTAAATTAAATGTTTTGTACATTTCTTGCCGGGGCCCCTTTTAAGTCGGGGCCCGTCTTCATTGCGTGCCTTTGAGGCATTGTAGTTACGCCACTGCTAGGTACTATTTGACCACCCGGAACGTTACTTTCATTTTACCTAATACGAATATACAAATTTCTGAAATTTCATGAAGAAACCCTATGTATTTACGTATATTTTAGTTTTTACGCCAAAAATACGTTTTAAAAGCTGTACGCAGCCGTGTATACCGATAGACGATAGATACATGGATAACTCTCGCACGGCTTCGAATTTTTCAATTCTGTTTTGAATAATAGATGGGCAATGGTCAAGGAACTAACATAGTCAATTTTGGTCATTTGAACTTTCTGTCCGTCCGTCTGTGTGCATAATAACTCCGCTCGCTTGTGTACATGATTACCCGCGAACGGTTTCGAATTTTTCAATTCTGTTTTCGGTATTATGTTTATCATCACCCAAGGAAGAACTGATTTTCAGTGACCCAGAAGCTCGTTTTCTATATTTGTTACAAGTTTATTCTTTACTGACAATGGCAGTTTATGACAGTGCTATGTGTGTACCAGCAAATGTTTTATTAGAAGAAGAAGATGATCCGACTAAAAACAGGTAAAACAAACATTGCGCATGCAAATAAATGCCCATTAAATGAAATTGAAGTAGTACGTCAAAATGGATTGCACATGTGCAAAAGGGAAACGCTAATTTTCTTATTTGTGTCCGTATTTTTACGAAAATTTTAACAGAGGTACCTAGCCTCTTAGAAATGAAAAATGAATACATACGTCAAAAAAAGAATTACTTAAGCGCGTATCTAATTTTCTTGTTTAGGTACTACTGTTTTCTGAAATTTTAACTAAAGATGCTTCTTACGTCTTACAAAATGAATTGAAAACACAAGTCAAGGAATTGATCGCAGTTGTGCAGAGTCAACTTTTTTATTTGTTTTTCGAAAATGTTGGGGTTATTATGGGGATGTCCAATACCATAAAACATACGATGATGGTCAAATTAGAGAGAATATGCGCATTTAAACTGTTATTATCATGCTTTTAAGAAAACCGCAAAATTTCAATTCCTTCCAAAGATACACCGAAATTTGCCGATTTCGTTCATATGTTTTGTTGTTTGAACAGATACAAAAAAATAAAAGCTCCTTCCTCATTGCCACTTTTTGAGCTCTACAAGACACCGTTGAGAGAATTTCAATACAACGTTTCCTTTCGGAAAATCATCATCAAGTTTATTTATTTATTTATTTAATATTGTAATGGAACCGAATTTGCCCGCTAAAATTCGACTTAAATATTTCCAAACCCGCCCCTGGCGCGACGAAAGAAGTCAAAATTGCGCTTTGTTTCGTTTCCGTGGAACACGTGTTTTTTTCTTCTCTGCTCTACATTGAAATATAATTTACAATAAAAGTGTCAAACAAATTATAACGCTATACGAGCGAACTTAATCATCTCTATCGACCCGACGTCTCGGAGCACGGTCGATATTAAAAATTTTCGTCTAGGGTTTGCTTAAAAAGGAAAGATTTAGGCAGATGTCTTTGTACTTTTGTTGAGGGCAGAAGTAATTTTTACGTTTTGAATAGTGAGTGCACCTTCGACAATTACAAAGGTGACGACTGACGTACTCTTTTTTATCCCTACGTCTATCGCATCCGTCTAGTAACAGGGGCGGTTTTATACATCTACTCGGGGGGGGGGGGGGGGGGGGGGGGCGAAAATTAAAAAAAAGCTACAGAATTGCAGATGCAGAGGTGCGCGGGAATGTTTTTAAAGTAGCTTTGGCCCAATTTCAGCAGTGCGGTGGTAATCAGTGCTGAGTGCAGTCGTGAGTCGCAGTCTGGACAATACACGAATCCGCCCCCGCCGGCATTATTTTGTATTTTATTCAATTTTACTTTTCCGTCAGGTGGTTTGTGGTTAGGTCTATTTAATTCGATTATTATGTAAACCTAATGAAATAAAAAAAACAATTGAGCAGTATGTTTAGGGGGGGGGGGCGATCGCCCCTGTCGCTCCCCTAAAATCGGCCCCTGTCTAGTAATGATAATGATCGTGTTAGATAACTTGCCAATTTAACGGTATTCTCGTACAACATGATTATTGTGAATTATAACCCATTCTAAATACAAATTGCCCTTTTTTAATTATATTGGTCATACTTTGGATTAAATGCATAGCGATTCTACGTAAATATGTTGTTGTCCAATTTACAGTACTCCTTTGTTCCAAGCGCTGGTTTTGCCCGCCAACCCGCAATATGAATTACTGACCGATTTACGTGTTTTTATATTTAGATACAGTATGTACACTTAATGGATGATATTCAATACAAGTATGCAGAACTACATTTTAATTTATAATTGAATTTATTGCAGCACATTTCTTTCTTATTTGCATGAATATGTTACTTTTCATTTACAGGGTGCTTCATCTGGGGGGCGAGTGACGTACTTTAGGTGGTTGATTGTTACATATTGCACTTGACATTGAGAATTAATTACTTTATACTAATGTTTTGCCACGACGTGTTCCTTTGTTTTTGTTATAATGTGATACTTATCGTTATGCTCCTACTATTTATTTGATTATGATTATTAATATTTGGCAGGGTGACCTGTTTCGAATATGTACTGTGCTATATTTGATACTGATATTCGATACCGATATTTAATCTCGAATTGACGTAGCAGAGGCTGGTTAAAGATCAGAACTGACATACGCAGAGATATATGTTTTATGTACTGTTTTTTTGTGTCTTGGAAAAGAGCCATCTTGCCGATATTGCTAATCTATGCGTTGAGTCGACCCTTGACATATGTAGTGTCTGAATATTGGGTTTGTGTCAATCTTTGTTATGCCAGTGCAAATATGTCAACTGTCAAAGCCTATTTGTATTTATATTTTGTTTATGATTATGTCTACGTGCGAGTTTGCCGATGGTTATTTTTGTTATGTCATTAATTTTCTTTTGATCGGTTACTGTCAGTATTAATGGTAGAGAGTTCGGTCTTTTATAACCCGGCACTCTATAACTGGTGGGTTGGACTGGCCCTAGAGATGTGTGAATGAAAGAGTTGGGGTCTCGCTTAGTCGTACATGAGGGCGCTGGCTAGGCCCGGCCTCACTTGCGCAGAGATCTGCTAAAAGCGTACGGAGTGTTCCCGTTGTGCTCTTTCGATTTTTTTATCAATTGGGGTATCCTTTCCAAATGAAATGCTCTTCTGAGGGGCCAACTCCTAGCGTTTTCATACAATACTGACATGTCATGACCAAAGCAGCTAAAGACTACTCGGTGTGAGATTTGGATTGGCCATCCATTATCCAAACTTATTATGTGAATTTATTGTAATGTTTTAATGATTGTTCTATGTTATGTGTGTGAAATAATGCTCCTTTAGGAATTCCAATGGAGCCTGTGATTCGACATTATATAAATTTACTTGACAACCATAATAATATGCATTCATGCCATAGACAACTAATTTTGCTATAAAGTTCAATATTAATTTGTTGGCTGGTTGGTTAGTTCTTTTTTTTCCCAACCTATTGTTATATTTGTACTCGGTGAACTACCATATTCTAAATTTAATTTTGCAATGCGAATTATTTGGATTAAATCTCCGTTTTTAAAGCATGTACTTGTTTTATTTGTATTCCTTACTTGATCCTCACTCCGACAGGCAACACATATTTTGTAGCGACTCTTAAAAACACAACGTAGTAAGTGGTCCTATTATTTCGATATTCAGGTTAGGTAGCTTTGTCTAGACTCGAGACGATCATGTGCTATGGAGTTGAGTTATAGTTTGGGAGGGAAAGTTTTGAATTAAAATCTTGAGTTGCGCAGTGTCTTGGGGGTCACAATATACTAACCTTGATTTAGAGCTACCTCGATTGGTATTTCATTTACTATGTGCTCCAAATATGCCTGTACAGCAAATTTCCAGTCGGCAAAGTTCTCTCGACGCTTCAATTTTTCATTTTGGAAAATTTGGTTTGACGGTGATGACATTTTGAGATTCCACAACGAATTATGTAAAAAAATACTACTCAATTTACCTAAATTTGACCATACGGCTCATAACCTGGGTTAACGGAGTACATAATTTCATACTTGCGAATTAGATAAGCCCGGACAACTATTTTATTAAAGAAAAACTGACATTCTACACACATTTAAGGGAAATTCATAAATTTAGGAATGGCTTTCTGTTTTCAAACTAAGTGGTGCGGGAATAACACAATGGTACGAATATAATACCGAAAATCCGAAAGTTTTACGATATTCCCTTGCCCTCAATTGATGATTTCTAAAGGCGTCCGAATAGCCGACAGCTAGTGAAACAATAAGCTCCTTTTTGAGAATCAAATATGCGGTAAAAAGTTGTATGGTGCTATAATAGTACACAAACAGCATGTAATTCATGTTTTTGTAGTTTTAAAAAAATATAAATCTTTAATACATTTTTGAAGGGGAGTTTCTTCCATACTTCCAATAAAATAAATCCACTTCCTTTCGTAGCAAAGAGTTTTTGAAGGATATTTTTATCGTCAATCGCAGGGATTTTGGAAGACTTTTTGAAACTCGAGTCATTTTGAAAAATCTCGAATAACTTGAAAACCTTTGATGCTGGGTATAGGGAAATGTGGTATTAAAGGGCGTAGATTTTCATGTAGATTTCGAAAATTCAATTAAATATAAGGTGTTCTATTTAAAATAAGAAAGTTGCTATCCACATCCGGTAAAACCGAAAGTGAAATTATGATAATATTTTCTTTCGATAGATCATGAAAAACATCATGTTGGTATGCAAATCTTCAGATTTAAATTATTAATGGAAATCTAAATACTTTTAGGTAACGGTTTGCGTGAAACAGCCTGTATATACATGTATGTTTTAAGTGAGATAAGATTGCTGCAATATTACTTGACTGAGTAGAAGTCTGAATCAAAAAATTTATTTTTTCCCTTATATTGGTAGGTCTGGTGAGGTAGTGGGCCGGGTTAGCAAAATCGCCCGGGCCGTTTGGTAGGTCCAGTCCGGCCCTGGTAAATCGTGATATATTTGCCTCCCCATGTTTTTTGCCGTCTTAGACTTCAGCCTACGCACCCTATGCGTAAATCAACCCTGCAGTTTCCCTGAATACCTATACATTTCCTTGTGGTTTTCTCGGAACTTAAGTTGCACATATATAGATCTGGAACTTTTATAATATTATATACAGATCGTTCACTTACTTTTTTGACACAGGTAGGTATTAATAAAATTTATTAAATGGTAATGTTTAGGTGTAATTGGCGTTCGTAGAAATGCAACAGGTGAAATATGTATATTGTAAGTAGGTATAACTTTTTCTTATTGCACTTTGTCAAATCTAAGAAATAAAAGCTTTCATTAATAATTGTTAAAATCACGTTATTACCACTAATACCGCTATGAGAGTCCCGAATGTTTATGTAAATTTGTACTCTAATCTGTGTCAATGTTTGTTTTTTGAAAATAGGTAAATGACTTGTTTCGATAATATATACCTAGGCACTTTAATTACCAATACCTACGACACCCTTTCGAAATGAGGTATATAATTTGCATTGGCAACAATCGGTGGGTGTATGGAAATTGGAAAAGTTATGATCGATTTCCAGTATAATTAACGCAATACCACTTGTCCGTTTCTCACAAATTTAATGTCACGAGTGGTCGGTCACTTTTGTTTCGGTCTGATCGGAACGGTAAATTAACTAAGCCTAATAAATTTTATATAAGAATATGTTGCAAGAAACTGAAAGTGGTGCCATTTGGTTAATTAACCGTGAGATGTAGAAAACCAATAATTATTTGTTACACTAACGCATTTAAAATGATTTTATGTAGGTACTTTAGCGCAGTTTGAACAAAATCTTAATCATAATTTACCTACCTTAAGAAGAATTGTGAAATCCATCATTATAACGTTTTATGCATACGAACAAATCATCTTGATTATTAAAACACACACTTCACAGGAACGAAACTCGGCAATTAACGAAATTACGAAAACATCACATTAATTGTATACGCGGGTGGTATATAAAGGCACTAATTTCGACATAGCGTTTCCGACGATAATTTAACTGAAATTAATAATCGTAAGAAAAAAAAACTGGTAACATCTCTACTTAAGAAACGTCTATTTTCCGTTGCAAGTCTCAATTTACTGCATTAATCACGTAAATACTTTGAGAATGTGTAGGTTTTCATTCAGGGCGGGCAATTTGGGATTCAAGCATTCCACCAAGGTTGTTTCTATTTGTCGAACGCGAATAGTTTTCCTTTTTATTTTGGCATACTTAGTTGACGATTAGTTAGTATTTGTATAACAATGTCGTTTTTTGCACGTTGCGCTCTACCACCTACGTAAATTACACATCCGGTCAAATACAGGTAATTAAAAAATTGAAAACGTTTATTGGATGGCCATCATAACTCCAAAACGTTGAAATATTTATTCAAATACCAAATTAGCGATTCAGTTTATGGTAAATAAATTAAACCTATTTTGCCATAAATTCAAATCCAAAAGTAGTAACCAATTTTACTACGATCTTGGTAACATATTCAAATAAATGAACAAAGATATTTTGCGGTGGTTCTTAATAATGGAGAAAGTCAAAAGTCAACGCAGCCCTTTTTTAATAAATGCGGAAATATTCGAAACAGTTGACTGGTCAAGGATCCGCGAATGTCCACAGAAGGGTCCTGCGTAGGTAGGTACCTGCCCTCGACACGATTGTAAGGGATGTTAAGTAGGGTACTGGAGGTATTAGTGAGCCTGGCGTAATAGACCTGTTATATAAGTGATATCTACGTGTAGATGGTGAATAATATTGATGGAACATACAGTGAGCGGTTAAAAAATGGAACAAATTCATTTAAAAATCAGGTGTTGGGTTGAAAAAATGCTCGCATACGTCTATAATAATTTTCTCTTGAGCCAATAAAGAGGAAATATGCAGCGCGCGTCAAAAACACCAAAGTTTGTTTCAACAAGATGGTGCACCCGCGCACAATCACTATTATTGCTCCACTTTCCTGGAAAATGGAAAATATGTCTGATAGGTATTCGGCAATGTGCGCGGGTGCATCATCCTGTTGAAACGTTGTATTGAAACTCAACGGTGTTTTGCATAGCTCAAAAAGTGGCAATAAGAAACTAGTTTTTATTTTTCTGTATTTAGGTTTTTCTGCCATATCTTCGGAAGTAATCGTAATTTTCCAGTTTTCTGGACAGCATGATAATAAATTACTGTTTAATTACAACATTAAATATGGAAAAATATTGAAAAAAAATTCTCGCATACGCCTACAATAATTTTTTCTTGCATATTTTTGCACTAAATAGGAAAAGAAATTTTGATGCCAAAGTTGAGTTTTTGAAATGGAACATTATTTTTAAAATCAATTTTCGAATTATTTTCATTATGCGTAGAATTTGACAAAGAAGTCGATAATGGATTTTAAAAATACTGTTCCGTTTTAAAAAATCAACTTTGCTATCAAAATCTACTTTTTGACGCACCCTGTATATTTCCTCTTTAGTGCAAAAAATGCACAAGAAAAAAATATGATAGACGTGTGTGAGCATTTTTTACTGAATCCCTGATTCATTTAAATGAATTTGTTCCATATTTTACCCGCTCACTGTATGTTCCTAGGCTCTGGATAAGTGTAGTGACTCTATGGCACAGACGGAGAGAGAAACACAAAGTGGTGGCAGAAAGGCAAGGAGCGAAGGCGGTTGGTCTATTCGCCGAGGATCCTAGTCACACGGCCGAGGAACGATGTGTATCCTAAATAATAGGTACACTTTCGTAGTGCAACCCTTTCTTAAACAGATATGACTTACTTCTTAACCCTTTAGCATGCCACAATCAACGCTACGTTAAGTTAATTAGGTATATCCCATTTGGAGTAGCATCTTAATAATTAAACTGTGACAAAAAATTAGCGCTCCTCTTAAATGGCTCCCATAGTTAAAATACCACCTACGTCATGTGGTTGTACTTACTGGTCCATTCACATTCAGGTAAAATTTAATACACAACTTGTTTGCCTCGCAAATGAAAAGTACTCGGCCCCGTACATCAAACTCTCCTGCTAGTAATGTGCCAATTCCTGACTTTTAAGTAATTAGTAATTAACTAATGCCGGTGTCTATATTAGAATAACATACGCTATCCCTTCTATCCCTTGGGGGGAAAACCCTTGATTCGCATGGTTAATTGTGGATACTGTTTTTGATTGGTCGTATAATAGTAACTTACGGGCGTGTACGTAAAACTCCTTTAACGGTTCGATGCGAGAAACCCCTCGCCTTAGAACAGAAATCATTTTTGCTGTTGCGCTTCGACGCGAGATCTTTCGTGGCTTCACCCGTAGTATCTCCCGGCTGTTCACCAACGACCTAATTCCCACCGCCTCAAGGTTATCTTAGCTTTTTGTCGTACGAGGCGATTTCGGAAACGTTTAGTTTAATGACCACTCCTTGGGTTTCGGTTTTAAAACTGGTCTTGGTAGAGTCTCATTTATGTATAGTTGGTTCAGTGGCGTAGCAGAGCACACGATTTTTGGGCTTATACTTATCTGCTTCAGGGACCTGAAAGTGCGACATTGCAGGGTCTTACTAGATTCTTTTTAGGAGCATTAATGGTAAATGGCATTCAAGAATTAGATGGTAGGTATGTAACATTTTCGTATGATTACTAGTAAACCTTATGTAAATAAACCGATACAACGAAATATCGAAGGATCCTCAGTATTACAATCACTTTTAACGACAATTTATTTTAATCTTACAAAATACATTTTATAGTTAACAAAAATGCATCCCATTCATGTCTTGGGCTTTGAGATAATGCTCTTGGTTTTTTTCCCAACGATCTTGGTGCATAAATAACGATTTTGACATGTTTTGATCAAAATCCATGTGGTTCATAAAAATAGATCAAATTCATGTTTAGATCATTGAGATAATGCTCTTGATCTTTTTCCCAACGATCTTGGTGCATAAATAACGATTTTGACATGTTTTGATCAAAATCCACGTTTTCGCCAAAAATTCATCAAATTCATGTCTTGGGCATTGAGATAATGCGCCTAGTCTTTTCCCCAATGAGCTTGGTGCATAAATAACGATTTTGACATGTTTTGATCAAAATCCACGTGGTCGCCAAAAATGCATCAAATTCATGTCTTGGGCATTGAGATAATGCGCTTAGTCTTTTTCCCAACGATCTTGGTGCATAAATAACGATTTTGACATGTTTTGATCAAAATCCACGTGGTCGCCAAAAATGCATCAAATTCATGTCTTGGGCATTGAGGTAATGCGCTTAGTCTTTTTCCCAACGCTCTTGGTGCATAAATAACGATTTTGACATGTTTTGATCAAAATCCACGTGGTCGCCAAAAATGCATCAAATTCATGTCTTGGGCATTGAGATAATGCGCCTAGTCTTTTCTCAACGATCCTGGTGCATAAATAACGATTTTGACATGTTTTGATCAAAATCCACGTGGTCGCCAAAAATGCATCAAATTTATGTCTTGGGCATTGAGATAATGCGCGTAGTCTTTTTCCCAACGCTCTTGGTGCATAAATAACGATTTTGACATGTTTTGATCAAAATCCACGTGGTCGCCAAAAATTCATCAAATTCATGTCTTGGGCATTGAGATAATACGCCTAGTCTTTTCCCAACGATCTTGGTGCATAAATAACAATTTTGACATGTTTTGATCAAAATCCACGTGGTCGCCAAAAATGCATCAAATTCATGTCTTGGGCATTGAGATAATGCGCGTAGTCTTTTTCCCAACGATTTTGGTGCATAATTAACGATTTTGACATATTTTGATCAAAATCCATGTGGCCTCAGAAAAATAATTTAACATTTTTGAATCACACACATGCGGTTATCAAACGTGCACGTTATCAACTCTTTCAGCATCAAGATAATGCGTTTGAAAGCTTTTACAAATTCATGTGTAAAGAATAATTTTGGGTACATTTTGCTCTAAAACTTTTGACCGAGACCACAGAGAAGAGTTATATTGAATTGTTACACATCTAAGAGTCATAGGGAATAATCTAGCGAAAGTCCGAACTCGATACATGACCTAGGGAATGAAATATGTTGATTTTTATTATATTGAGTTCGTAGTTTTTCCTGTTCCCGATTCACTCGAAGTCGTATAACTTTTGTTCCTGTTGAACCAGCTTCCTGAAAATCAATAGCGTCCGTTCTTAATGTCCAACGTACCCGTATACCAAATTTCAACACAATCTGCCACTTTTAAAAAGAGTTAGAGCGCACACGGACGGACGGACGGACGGACGGACGGACGGACGGACGGACGACAATACAAAACTATAAAGGATCTGAGGATCCTTAATAATTCATTGTGATTTTAAACGTTGATGTGTAGAAGAAGTCCTAATCGCTTAGATAATTTCAAGCCATTAATCTTTAAATTGATGTATGTAACTCAATACAAATTCTGCTTTCAATTCATTAACATAGGTAGGTACCCAGTTATAAATCTACACACGCGTTTTTCACCCAAATCAACAACTTTCTTAATAATTGATCCTCGAATTGATCAAACCGATACGCAAAGTTTGCATCACTCTCCTCTAAAATTTCCCAATAATTGAAAAACTACAAAAGTAAATAGAAACCTTGGTGTAAATGTTAACAAGTCCATTTTCTATTCATTGTCGTTGCGGAACGGCTCTATGCAAATAGTGGCAGGAAGATTGCGTGGACCTGTCAGGTGTACACGTGGGTGGATCAGTTTCTGTCTTTGTTCGCCTTATCTTTTAATCCTTAACCATTTTCTTTCTCAATCTCGTACATGGAATCTTCACGCCTTTCCGAGGAATGTTTAATGGATTGGCGAGTTAACAAAGTAAAGCATCATTTTTTCTACTTACCTTAATACGAACAGGATCGGCGAGTATATTAATTAAACTTTCTCATGGAATGCGATTGAATTTTAATTTACGCTTTACTCGATTAGCATTATCTTCGCAATGTATGATTTAGTTATAGGCGATAAACAAACAATTTACCTACCACCGTAAATCCTCGTTTTTATTTGAAACGGTTGACGTTTTTCGCTAAATATCTGAGGGCGGAATTACGGGGGCGGTGGTAGCTACCATATACGGGCAAAGGCTTGCCAGGAGTGGAAGGTCGTGCTAATTCAAGTATATAAACTAAAGTTGTTCAGTCTGGTTAATTATAGTGACAATCGTGAAGTTAAAATTTTATATCTTAGATCCTCCGAGCTATAACTGGAAGAGTGCTCTAAAAATTATGCATACATAAATTACTCTTATAAAATACCTGCCGGTTTAATAATTATCATAGGACAAGTTTCAATTAAGTACCTACAGTTGTACAGCGATGTACAATAAATTGGCGACTGAGATAAAATCTAACCGAAACATCCATCATTCATTTGGCAAATTCCTTTGGCGTTAGTATCATTATTCTCAGTCGCGCTTTATATGGCAAAAATATCAATCTAGACCGTTCAACCCTATGATTCACGTATTTCGTAGATACTGAGAATTATTCGTTTAGTAGGTAACCTCCCAAGTGGAAATTTCTTTCGTGTTCCTAACAATTTCCTTACTTTATTGATGGGAGTTGTATAAAAAAACCACATTCTAAGTAATTTAGTAACTTCACATAGTAATACGACGATTGCATAACAGCAACACAATACTTTATCCCGCCGCGACGAAGAATTTTAAGGTAATTATGTCGGATACATCAAAGTTTAAAGGTTTGGCTCTGCTAGAGCTAGACTTCCACAATTTAGAAATATTTGAAGACATCAAACACCCCAAGGTAATATGTAAATAGCTAAATTGATGTTGTTATACAGGGTGAGCCATTAGTGCGTGGGTGGAACTATTAACGCATATATTTAAAATTCATTGTCGGGGCATATTGAAGGACCCGACTCTTAAGGCTACAATAACCTAAAAATATTTTTAACGAAATTGCAATTGTTATACAGGGTATCAAAGTTGCATTTTTTAAATAGAACACCCTGTATATGATTGTACATTTCGACTTCTTGGTCAATTTTAGTGTGCCTTTATGCATTACACATGATATCTTACATGAGTTTTTTAGCCGAAATTCGTCATTTTTGCAAAAAGTAGATGTACCTATTAATAGTAAGCATTGAATATCGCAGTTATCATAAAATTTAGAAGGCCGCTGCTCCTAATCATGAAATACACTAAATAAGCGAAGAACGGACAAGGTAGGTCAAATTATATATTCCCGACATATAAGTCGAGATTATACTTCATCCTGATATTAATTCCGACTACATCACGGGAACGTGATGGGTGGCACCAGGTGCGTCCCCAGGTGGCGGATAGGGGTACGGCCTATTGAGCGTAGTGACACATAGGTTAATGCTAGTGCTGTGCAACAAAAAAAACGAGTAATCGATAACTTATTGATTAATCGACGACCGATAAATTAAAAAATTATCGATTAATCCATAATTATCGATAATTATCGATTAATCCATAATTATCGATTAATCGATAATTAGTTATTTAAAAGTAGTACTTTGCAAAAAACGATTAATCGATAGGATATCGATAATTATCGATTAATAGATAGTCGATAAATTCAAAGAAATGGTTGACTATTCAGAAATTTATCGATCAATTGTGCATTTTAAAGTATTGGTCGATCGATAATTACCTATAATCTATCGATTAAACTTACATAGATTTATCGATAATTGTCAATGGCTCAACAACTAAATTAAGAAGATAGATAATTATCGAGACAATTTTTAACGAGGTCCATTTTCCATGTTTATACCAATTTACTAGAAACAAATGCGATCAAGTAAGAGTTGGCGGAGTTGGCATGACACCTGTTTAGGTTAAAAGACGTACCTACCAAATTTTTAAGGATTATCGTTTAATTGATCACCGTTGATTTCAGAAAACTACGAAATACCTATAGTTGTTTCAATATTTATCAAAAGTCCTGTTTTTATTTTAATTAATTCTCACAATAACAATACCAAAAGTTATACCGAGAATATATTTATATCGCTAAGATTTAAGAAAAGGTATCGATAGTTTTCTCTCGATAATTATCGCTACTTATTGATTAATCGATAATTATCGGAGATCCACAATTTTCGACAGGTGTCAATAATAATCGACAGCTAACGATCATTATTGAGTATTATCAAAAGTTATCGATAATTATCAAAAGTTATTGATATTTATCGATAATTATCGAAAATTAGCGATTAATGATTAATCGATAATTATTGGACTAATCAGACTTATCGATAAATCGATAACAATTTCATTTATCGCCCAGCACTATAGCTATAATGCTAGGGATAAGGGTGCTCGTCACTTATGAAACGGCGACTGGTAGCAAGAAAAGATCTTTCGTACTCTACTCTACTACAACAAGCCCTCGACCAGCTAGCCTCCACACTATGTACGTTACTAAGGGCAAGTTTTGTCCTGGGATACAAAGCTATGGCGTGGAGGGCATAAAAGTAGCATTCATACCGAAACCTGGACCAGAGTCATACGCACAAGCCAAGTCGTTTGGACCCATCAGTCTGACGTCGTTTCTCCTAAAACTAATGTAGAAACCTATTGTGTGACACACAAGGGATTAGATGCTGGGGCCCGAACCCATTAGTAAACGTCGATATGCCTATCAACCAGGAAAACCATGTGAACTTGCTATCAGCAAAGTAGTGGATGTATATCATAGGGCGGGCGATCTCCTGAAGGAGGCTCTAGGGGCATTTTTAAATAAAGAGGGGGCATTTGACAATACTGCTCTAAAAGGCATTAAAACTGCTATGGAAAATAAGGGAGTAGATTCCACCATATTATGTAGGTGGATATATACCATGCTAAAACTTACCTTCAAATCACATCTGGAAAGAATAGCGAACAACGTCAAAAGGTCTCTGTGGACCTTCAGGCGAGCGTTCGGATGGAAGTGGGGTCTACCTTCAAAGCTAACTCATAGTTCAAGTTCCATCGAAGATTAGTGCAGTCCAATTAGGTACCTACATGACTTCCCATTATGCCATAAAACACATTAATTCAAAATCTTACTTGATTTCGGCGTGACTACAACATGTAGGTTTTCCTGTGACGAGTAATGTTCATTATCTCGATTTGAACACTTCGCAGTTAGAAAAATATGATTCATCTGTCCATATACTCGGACTGGTAAAACTGTTAGTTTCGACATTCTTACGGATAAACCACCTACATTACATCAATGATAATACATTGTGTAAAATAAAGCAAAGTGTCTTGAAATGTATTTAACGTGATAATGGCATGACATTTTTCTCGAAAGGATAGTTTGTAGTTATAACATTGAATGGTTATAACATCATTTTGTAGGTATGTAAGTAGGGATAATAAGATAATCAATCATAAAAGTCAAAATTTTGGAGGGAGTTGTAACGCCCAAACTCCCCTTCCATCAGTGCGCCCCTGATATTTTAAACATCTTATGCAATTATTTTCATTGTTTTGTTGCCTCGAATAGATTTTGTTTTGTTTTTTTTAAGACTACTTGATTAATTCAAGTTCATTAAGTTCATTAAGTCAAAATTTTGGAAGGAGTTGTAACGCCCAAACACCCCTCCCATCAGTGCGCCCCTGATATTTTAAACATCTTATGCAATTATTTTCAATCAATCATAAAAGTCAAAATTTTGGAGGGAGTTGTAACGCCCAAACTCCCCTTCCATCAGTGCGCCCCTGATATTTTAAACATCTTATGCAATTATTTTCATTGTTTTGTTGCCTCGAATAGATTTTGTTTTGTTTTTTTTAAGACTACTTGATTAATTCAAGTTCATTAAGTTCATTAAGTCAAAATTTTGGAAGGAGTTGTAACGCCCAAACACCCCTCCCATCAGTGCGCCCCTGATATTTTAAACATCTTATGCAATTATTTTCAATCAATCATAAAAGTCAAAATTTTGGAGGGAGTTGTAACGCCCAAACTACCCTCCCATCAGTGCGCCCCTGATATTTTAAACATCTTATGCAATTATTTTCATTGGTTTGTTGCCTCGAATAGATTTTGTTTTGTTTTTTTTTAAGACTACTTGATTAATTCAAGTTCATTAAGTTCATTAAGTCAAAATTTTGGAAGGAGTTGTAACGCCCAAACTCCCCTCCCATCAGTGCGCCCCTGATATTTTAAACATCTTATGCAATTATTTTCATTGGTTTGTTGCCTCGAATAGATTTTTTTTTTAAGACTACTTGATTAATTCAATATGGTAGAAACAGCTTGAAGGTCACGGCATGTTTTGCGATCCGTCAAGTTTTTCAACGGCATCGAGTCCTTCGTGAAAAGTTGAGTTAACATTCATATGCTCAAAATTTGATCAGTTCACTCCTTCACCCTTAAATTTGCAAAAAAAACCCTTACATCATGCACCGATGACGTTATCAGTGAAGCGTTTTTATGGCTATTTTGAGTTATGTAGGACGCGGTCACGTCCGTGAGAGGTCTTAAACTTTCTAAAATTTCCATCCGCATCCCTTTTGTCGCCACGAAAAGGCGTATTTTCCTTAATTTCCTTAAAATGAGAATTTTCCCCCATTTTAAGAAATCTAAACGTCAAACTGATGGAAGAGTCCATTTCAAGATAAACAAAGGGGTGTCCTAGGTCGGGACTTTATTTTAACGAAAATTACCACAAATACTTATGAAAAAATGAGCGAGCCGAAGGCGAGTTCGGCATAGCTCGGACCGTCCCTTAGACTCGCCTCTTTACGTCCACGGTGAAAAACGACGTTTACCAACTGCCAAACACACACTACACTTTTTGCACACCAATGTCGAGCGAGCAGGAGGCGAGTTCGGAGTAGCTCGGACCCTCCCTTATACTCGAAATTTCAAATAGCATCTAAAACTGCAAATATTGCCCATTTAACCAATTCTCTATCTTTAATAATAAGAAAGTTACCCACGCAATCCCACCCCATGCGATCTGGGACACACTGTGTATTCGTAGTGAAGATAATGTTGCAGGCATTTAACCAAACCACTTCCTATAGTAATTCACGAAATTCAGAGATGTTTTAAGTGTCACACAATGCAGTTCCAGTAGGTATATGTTCGTGTTACCATGATAGCTAAGGAACGAAAGAAAAAAGAAAGTGCTGGGGTCCAAGCGAACCCCACTCGGCGTTATGCGAAGAACTTTAATATATTCGAGGAAATGAAAGTATCTGAACATTCTGAAGACGCACCAGAAGAGTGGAAGAATGCGAAATTTTGAGTGGTGTTTAATTTAAGATTTGCTCCTTTATTCGTTATTCAGTCCAATTCTGTAACTTTAAATAATCTTAGCAACTTGCTAATAGTGAAGGTAATTGCTAGATCAGCAGCATTTGTTAAAAGTGGGTATTCTATACTGACAAACTTAGCAATGTGGTCTAAAATTTGAACAATTCAATTGCTTGATCCTAGCAATAGGTAAAATGCTAGTAAGGTGTATTTTACTCGTTCAAATATGGCAGGTGGATGGTTCGAATTCTTAAACGCTGTTGAAGATTTAATTCTTCCCATAATTTATCTAGCGTTTAGCTCTGGCACCTGAGTGAAGGAAAATCTTGACGATTAAACTGCGCAATGTCAACTCTCTTATTTATAAGGCTATTTTTTTGAAATTTTAACCATAGATGTCTCTAGTAAAGATAAACATATCGCATATTGTAAACATCAGATGTGCTCATACGCAAATTGCGTTTGCGCAACTGTCAAATTTCTTATTTATAGAGATATTTTTTAAAATTTTAATAACAAATGCTTCTAGGAAAGATAACCGTGTTGGCCACCTAAACCAAGAAAATTCTTGACAATTAGACTGCGCATGCGCATTATGTCCATTCTGTCACCTTTTGGGAACTACTGATGAATACATGAAAATGTGCTAAAGTTACTCGTCTTAGGGCGAAAATCTTATAAATGGAAACTGATTGAGAACCAGAACCCTTATAATTTTTTTTGTTGTTTTCGGTTTTTTACGGTTCTTAATTAAATTAATTAAATTAATTAATTAATAAAATTAAAATAAAAAACAATACTCCATACATGATTTTTTACATAAAGCGTAATTTACATTTGGCAAGTTTACTGGCGGAAAGTACTTTCTGCCAGTAAACTTGTCAAATGTAAATTAGGCTTAAGTGTTTGTGTATTTTTTCTGTTCTTTATTAATAGTCCAGTATGCAGATAATTTTGACCTGCAAAAGGTGGTGTAAACGATTTTATTGTTTTAAATGGTCCATTTGGGTCCAAATAACATGTCTTTGAAGAGTGCACACACATTTTTTCCCGGCACAACTTTTGGCAGCCAAAAAACCTCAAAATGTTTGGCATTTTTTCAGTTTTTCGCTTAAAACTCAAAGACGGTCCATATTTTATGAATAACACTATAATAAATTAAGTTTAAATACATATTTCCCTCTTCCTCCTTTATTCCCATTGTCGTTGTAAATTAGCTACACTGACGATACGTTACGTTTTGGTAATCGTGACTTTTTACTTATTTTTCACACCTATTAATTGACATATTACGTTGTTATTTTGAATGCCATACTTTTTAAAAAACTAGGAACCGAAAAGAACCGTTATGGACAGAAAAAATTATCGGAACCGAACCGTTTTTTTAGAACCGAAAGCGGACCGGAACCGTGTCTGGGTCTAATGCGTTTAATTTTAGATCCAGTGACTAACACTCTGGCGGGGTTACCTACTAAGTTCTCACTAGTTGGTAGCAATTTGACGAAGTGCAGGGATATTAGCAATATTGCTCAAGTTAGTAGTTAGAGAATAACAAATTTGTTATGAGTGCTCATAATATTGCTAGAATTTTGTGCGAAAAATCTTGCTATAGTTATACAATATACTTGGTCGATGATACAAAGTAACTGTTGCAGCAAGTTCAATGTGTAGGTACGTTTTATTGATATCAAACGTGGGATGTTCTAGTCCAGTGTAACGAAATAATGCCGGAAGTACAAGGCTATAGGCACAATGATTTTGATATCCATCCCACCTGAAACAAAACTATATAAAACGAGGCTTTTAGTACTCCGTAGGTAACACGTTTCACGTGAATACATCTTAATTAAATTGACTTCTTGAATAAATTATATATAGGAAATAGCCTGTCTTATCTAATATTCGATTTTATTACGAATCACTAAAATTTAAATAGTTAGTGGAACATAAACTGTCCGTATAACTTAGTATCTTATCTTGTAATAAATAATCCTAAAAATTAGAGAGGATAATCCTTTTCAGTGCTCTAAATATTACCCAAAATTTATTATTTTTTATTTTGTTTACCAAATGCGTATTATGCCTACCTATATTCCCGTGTTGGCACGAGTGGGTTGGCATTATGGCTCTACAATGTAATACGCGGTTTGCTTTTGACACTCCTAATATATTATAAAGTTCGACATATCCATATATAGACTATATAAATCACGATATGATCACTTCTTATCCAAAATCCACACCACACATTCTTTACAATAAGTACCTATACATATAAAAATTATTTTCGCTCTAATCGCGCAATTTTATTTACTTATTGGATTTTTACGATTTTGGCTACCATTTGTGGAGGTTTATTATCTGATTTATTGAACTTTCTATTATATATTTTGTCATCACCATAATAATATGTATATTTGCGTGTATAAAAAATTTTAGTTATAACGTATTAATAATTAATTTAATAAATTATTGAATGCGTGGTCCTGCGTATTTTCAGATCAAACTTGTATTGAAATGTTCCAAATTTGTATGACACTTCCGCAATACGTTACTTACAACTTGTTCCCATTTATGTAATATGTGCAGTACGCTAATAAATAACGAGGAATCCGTGTGGGTTATCACAAATTGTTATGTCCTTGTTTGCTTCCATATTAGGCGAACAAAAAATTAATTTCTGTTTTGCAACGCTATATATAATTCAATAAAGTAGGTACTACCGTTTAATCAGTGAATAAAGTAAGCGGATGTGTTAGAAATTTTTATGCCCAACATCTGCAATTTATTACGTCCTTTCAGTTGGGGAGATACGGTGGAAAGTAGCGTTTCTTGCTCCATGTCTGCTTAGAGACCTAGACCGGACAGATGGGCTGAAAATTAGCTAATTGATACATGAGATCCAGTTCACCAATTGTAAGTACAGAGCTGGTACGAATCGTTGGTATTTTGTATTATAAATGGTCTACTTAAGAACTTTACTCGTAGGTGCCGTAAAATCAAAGAAAAATCTCTTTTTCGAAAGACTTTCGCCTGAGCTGTCGCAAGTCATTGTCAAGATTTAAATCATAAACGTTAAAGGCTGTGAAAAAGGGCAATATGAAAATGATATTCTGGAATGTAGCGGGGGTAGCTGGTAAAGACGCTAAATTCTGGGAGGGGGTATGATTTCGTGGGCATAGTAGAATCATAGATAGCAGAAAAGAATTTGGAGAAAGTAAACTCAGCCAATCTGTCACGCTGGTTTTCAATTCTTCGTTAGTGTTGGACCGCTGCGTCTCCAACAATATCTTCATCTTGGTGAATAAATGGAAGTCGCTTGGAACTACATAAATCCGGTATGTAGGCCGGGTGGTTGAAAAACTCCCATCCGAACTTCATAAGCAGTTCTTTTGTTACTGTTGCCGTATGAGAGCGTGCATTGTCATGAAGAAAGACAATTCCTGATGACAACATCCCTCTCCTTTTGTTTTGTATAGCTCTCCGTTCAAGGGTGTTACAGTACGGCGCTACAGTAATTGTAGTGCCAGGGTCCAAAAACTCCCATCGTGTACCGGGTGACCTAATAAGACTGTTCCTCGGCCATATCTCGGGAACCGTTCGTCGTAGGGCAGAGGTAAAAAAATTATTGGGTAAATCGGTTATGAAGAATCGCTGGAAAATATTTTCAAGTTTCTAAAAATAACCACTAGAGGGCGTAACTGCCATCTTCAATTTTAAAATTGCATTTTCTTTAAATTTCGCATTATAAACTAAACATTTGTTTCACATTTTTTAATAGAACCAGTTTATCATTTTCGTAAAGACAAAAACTCAGTTATTTCAAAAACAAAGATGGTGTGGGGCGTTCAATTGTTTTCGCAATAACCCGCTTTAACTTCTTAACCCTTTGACCGATTGTAACAAATTTGGTATCGTTGAAAAGAGCATTCCTTAGGCAATGAGAATCAACCATACCAACCAAATATAGTTAATTTAGTTTAATCGTTCTCCGCCAGGGGGCTAGTTTGATACTATGGCCCAAGATCCTAAAAAAATCAAATGGAATGATATGACTTTTTCTTTATGAAAAAGTTGCCAAATTACATTCAAAGACGCCAGTGAAAAACGTTTTTTTCAAAATCTCGTTCCTAACCTCAAATATGGGGCAAATGAGATTTGAAACTTGAAACAAATAACATTCAAAGACGCCAGTGAAAACCGTTTTTTTCAAAATCTCGTTCCTAACCTCAAATATGGGGCAAATGAGATTAATTAATTAATTAATTAAAATGGTTAAATTGTATCTTAAATTGACTTTTGACGTATTTCCGGTTTTTGCCGATGGCGCGAAAGATTGTTTGGAAAAGCACACTTCACTTTTAGGTAGGCCTTGGAAAATTAAACAAATGAAACACCATGCATTATAAAATAATAAATTAAACAAATATAGAAAACGAGCTCCTGGGTATGGCTATAGCATGTGCAAAACCAAATTTTATACCTGATGTTAGTTTTGCTTTTATTTAAAGTGTATATGTATGAAATTTCATTTAATTGCTTCCATAAATAAGCAAGTTGCCGCTGCACATCCTACAGAAAACCAAATTTGGAAAATGGCGCTGCATTTGCTTTTATTGCAAGTGGCTATGTATCAAATTTCATTTGAATGCCTCCATAAATTACAAAGTTGGGACTGTGCATGCGCAAAACCAAATTTTGAAACTGGCGTTAAATTTGTTTTTATGGCTATGTATCAAATTTCATTTAAATCCTTCCATAAATAAAAAAGTTGGCACTGCGCATGCGCTAAACGAAATTTTGAAACGCGTTAAATTTGGTTTTATTCGAAGTGGCTATGTATCAAATTTTATTTAAATACCTTCATAAATAAGAAAGTTTGCAATTCGGTCTGTAAATGGTCGAGATGCGCAAAGGGAATGATGATCGATTAGTCTCAACTTTTGGAATTGCGTTTTATATGACTAAAGCTATGCGCATATTGAATTTCATGCAATTCGGTTCGTAACTAACGGAGATATCAAAAGGGCCTACTTTATTTTGGCTGCATTGCCAATTCACGAACTCCGATCTACAAATTTGATAAAGAATCCACCTGCAAAATTTCATGGTAATCGGTCCATTCGTTTATGAGTTATCGTGCTAACGGACGGACGGACGGACATCTCAAAATTATAAACTCGCCAGGAGCTCGTTACTAACAGCCGTAATTTGTAAATTATTCTGCTGTATTTACATTCAGAAAGTGCATTTTTTTGAATTTGTAATATTTTCTAAAATGCCGATTTCTAACCACGAAGCATTTAATATGCTGGCGATATATTTTGAGTGTTTTCAAAATGCGACCATCGCTGCTCGCATCTTCTATTTGCGTTATCCAAATCGACCACGAACGATGGCCGCCAGCATATTAAATGGCCCCCCCCCCCTCCCGGGTCCTTCACCTACTGATCTTCAAAAAGAGTCGCGGGAAAATAGTTTGTACACACCTTTCATTAGAATACCATGAAATTTTTCATGGACCCCCCCACCCCCCTTAAGACAGCGAAATTGAATGGCCATCTGACACACCTTCAAGGTATACACCTACTGACCTTGAAAAAGAGTCGCGGGAAAATAGTTTGTACACACCTTTCATTGGAATACCATGAAATTTTTCATGGACCCCCCCCCCCCCTAAGACAGCGAAATTGAATGGCCATCTGGCACACCTTCAAGGTATACGCTACCTATTGCAAGAAATTTCAGGACGCTAGGACCATTCCCCTAGAAGTAATACAAAAGGGCAGAAGTGGGTCCGGAAAGACGGACGGACGTACAAACCGAAAACAAAAGCACATTTTTTTAATCCTTAGAAATGCGCTAAAAATAGCCCTCGTATATGGAAGAAGCAATTTGGGAAGAGGGACAATATATTTGAACGAGCAAAAGGGGGTGTATTAACAGGGGTAAAAAAGATAACGGAATGGAGGGATGAAATGAAACAGGAGGAAAGAATATAGGTCAGATATAAGTGGAAGTAGAGGGAAAGAAAATGAGAGTGATAACGATATACAACAGCGACTGCATGAAGGACTTAAAAATAATAGGAAATGTGGTAGATGAAAGGGGCTAATATTGGGGGGAGTTTATAATGTCAGGACATAAATTAAAAGAAAATGGGTAGATATGGGACGAGGAACACAAGATAGAAAATCAAGAGATAAAGCGTGCAACAGAAAGCGAGGTGTTACTGGAATTATCAGAAAGGAGAGGTTGGAGAATTGTAAAAGGAAATATGGAGGTAGATAGCGACGTGCCATTAACATGCATGGGAGAGAGGTGAAGAGGAAGATCAGTAATTGATTACACAATAGTAAATGAAAAAATACTGGAAGAAATAGATGAATTTAAGATAGGAACAAGGATAGAATCGGATCACCAACCGACGGAAGGTGGAATTGAACGACAGCTTTGCCTTGATGTATGGGTGTCCATTTTCATGCCCTTTTTCTTCGCAAGTCGCATCGAAGTACACGTCGATTAAAAAAACAGCTGAAGAGTAATGTAGAACGCATGGAATTCTAACTGCCATCTTCCGAGTATATACCTATCTCTGGTGATTGAATTCATAGTTTGGGAATTCCTTAGGGATTAGTTTGGACAGGGATTTGCCTGTGCTCTCAGGGGAGGTTTTCATATTCGATTTACCCTTTAGATGTAAGGACTGCCATGTTGCATTTCGTTTATTTTATTCTTCAGGTTTAGGCTGTAATTTGTCGTAATGTAATTTCCATCGACAATCGTTTTATCATCACGATTGGCCCTCTTATCTAAAAGGTAGGTAAATTTTATGTCTTAAAAGAAGAGGGGTTACCTACCTTTGATTTCTTTTAGAATTCAAGTTCTAGACACGCTTTAAGTTACATACCAATTCTTGTTTTGTGACCTCGTATTTTTTCAATTTGATACGGGAGACCGAAGATCATATGACCAGAACGAGCTGCCGCTGTGCTGGAGATTCTCACGCTTTTGTTTTATTTTCTAACCTTGAGCTAGTCTAATTTTCTAATAACGATTTACCATTCGTCCCCATTTGGAAAATCCAATACAAAACTAACAAATTTGGTGCATAAACGATTTTATGGCATTATGATTTGATAAAAATCCACGTGTTTGCCAAAAATGCATTAAATATATAGTGTAAACCTTTCAAAAGGCTATATTTTTTATTAAAGAGAGAAATAAAGAAATTATCGTTTCCTTAAAAACCAGTAGAAATACAAATGACTGTCCCCACCATCCCCTTAAGCACAACTCATACTGACGTAAAATACCCCACTTAGTTTAGTTGTGCATTAAAGATATTCGAAGTTTCAACCCCACAGACAGATAAGTGCCGTTCAGACCTTTCATTTTCCCTTTGAAAATTCTCCCTCCCGACGTCCCAGTTGCAAAATATTTGGATTTGAAGTTTTGAGCTCACAACATATTATAAACGTTATACTTTCCATTTTCGCTTTGAGAGTACCTTTTCTCCTAGTTGTTTTAAAAAAATAATTTGCCACACATGTTTGCAAATAAATCGTGAGTTTCATGTTAGTGTGGACAAGCCAAGCGATAATTTTTAAAATACCATTTGTAAAAGTGGTTGTTAAATAAAAGAAGTAAATTGTATGTTAAAATTCTACCTTTTGAAATTATTTCCAGTGGCGAATAATGTGACAGTTTCAGTTATTTTGATAAGCAACAACCCTGAGACTGTGTGTGACATTTACACATTTTTGTGTGGGTCGTACTGGGCATACAAGTGATTTATTTTTACTCAATCCTACTCTGTTCATTTCAGAACTCATCCAAGCGGTAGACATATGTTGTCGATTGTCTAAAATATACCTGAACACCAACGCAGGATATCATTTCCCCAAAGACGAATTCCGCAACTACAAGATTTTAGCATTAAAATATGGCACAGATGGAACATGACTCCCAAATTACTACTATAGAAACCATTTTCTAGCATTTCCCCCGCGGCCACTGTCGAAAGATTGTAATTGATACATTGAGAACTTTACTTAAAGCAATTTGTAGTCGATGAAATAATAAATAAAATTTACAATCTTGTCGGTTGATATTAGTGGCATTAAATAAAGTGAGTAACATAACAGTATCTGTGTAACTATCGAATAGTAAAACACCGGTTATATCGTAATTTATGAATATCATTTTGGCCGAGAGCAATATTGATATACCCAGATATCTAAATGTGGAATGCCAATAATTTTTGAAATAAATGTATGCTAATCTTGATTTATTTATTTGCAATGCAGTTCCACTTTTCGGGTAATTATCGACTTTCACCTTATTGGTGTTGATTGAGTTACATTAAAAGTATATGAAGTGCATGCAGGTGTGAAAATGTTCACAATTTAAGGCAGTAGGTGTAGTCACTTTGCGTGTTAATTTGTGGTGTACCTAATTTAATGCAGCTACCAAGCTGGTAATGTGAATCTTTAATCAGTGCATAATTATTATTTAAAACGCAATCGGTAGTGATTCTGTGGTGGTAGTAATTCGGAAGTAGTGCAATAAAGATGCCGTTTTTGATTTGGAAAGAAGACTTCGAAGAAAGAAAGCGTTCGCAATGTGCACATTTCCAAATTTCCCTGATAAGGTCAAGACAAATATCAAAATTACGCAAACATTGAAATAGTCCTCCCTAGTTGCATAAAGGAAATTGTATTTCCTCTATGCTAGTTGTTTTAGTTTGTAGGAAAATTTATGATATGTAAAAAAAGTGACTATACTTGACTAGTATATAGTTGAAGACTTTATTATTATTTTCAATTTAAGACTACTGTTATAAATTTTAAATCTATGACACTGAATGGCCACTCTTTCTAGATTAATTAGAACTGGCTGCGAATTCCTGTAAAATAAAGCTGCTGTTATGAACCGGAGATTTCAGTAAATAAATAATTGTTTATTTTAATTTGGCCGCTTGCCTTTAGCAATAACGGCATCTAAACGCTAAGCGACGGCTGATACTAGGCTGATACACTTGAACTTTTCCACTCTCCATTCTCCAGCGTAAAAGTTTCTTCTTCTAAATTCAATTGATAGAAAAACTGAACGTAGTTGTTTTCTGGTATATCTTCGTGTTTGGAGGTACAAACAAACCACAATGGTAATTAGTGTAACTGTTATAATGAATTGATTGGAATAACAATAGGGACTTTTAGGTATTATAATAGAGAGTTATGCGAAGAGTAATTGTTCATCGCGTCGCGTCCCTATACCCGAAACTTTCTTCCAAATTGTATTAGATACACGATACTATTTTTTATAGAAGAATCGCAATATGAATTGTTTCCAACCTTTTAAGCTTCTCCGGAAAAACCAAAAAATTTTATCAAACACGTACGCTGCCGTGACCATCAAGAAGCTAATTTTATTAACAATGTATCAAACCTTTTCACAAAAACTGTTCTTTTAAAAACAAATCTTACTCGTATCGTAAAACAAGTGTCCAATAGAATTTAAACAGTACCACAGATGTACATAAACAACAGATTGCTAACCTTGTGCATTTCATGGGTAACACATTTAGGTATACTTAAGCGCCCTCTATTGAGCAGCAGTGTATATATACATATATATTTCAAAGTTGTAAAATTATGCTTATTGATTTATGCATTAGATGTTAGAATTAGAGTGAATGAGTAGCTCCATGTTCAAGTAAATAATGGGGGCTCAACTCGCCTTACTGCCATAATACCAATATTAAGCAATTGGAATTGTGCCAACTTTAACGCTTTAAACTTTCTGCAGTAACATCTAATGCATAAATCCATAAGCGTCATTTTACAGTTTTAAACGGTACTTGTTTATATTCTGCGCAATAGATGGCGCTTTTAAGTATATCTAAATTACAGTAACTATATAGACAATAGAGTGCTAATTTTTGATTGGTTGTTGAGATCGGGGGCCATCGACTTGAAGTTGATTTATGTACGTCAAGAGTAGTGATTGGAAGTTATCCCTAGATAACGGAAGTTTATCGCAGGCTGGATTTTACTGTGTGTTATTGAAATTCGACTTGAATCAGCGAAATTAAGTCGACCATCGGTAGGTAAATATTACTTGTGGGGAAGCTGCGTGTGACTCCAGTAGCAAAGTACGCTTAATTTAAATCAAACGCGACAAAGTTTTGAATTCAAGTTTTTAGTTACCTTCATTTAAGAGAGATATTTTCCGCCTTAGAAATCCTCACCGTAAATACGAACCATAGTGGAAATTTTAACCCATAAAGATAACAACGGCTTGACCTTAAATAAAGTTTATTTACAAAACAGAAAAGCTCTTGCGATAAATGCACACAATAATGTAAATTTTTGAACGTGCGGAAATAAATCATCGTAAAAAAAAGCGAATGGCCTAAAATTAAAACTACATCACATAATTCTTTGCCTGTCTGCAGTGGTGCACAGATGATTCTTTTTTTTAATAATCTTAATACTGTCGGAATATCTAAATTTTTGACATCACCGCTTTTAACCATGATTTTCAAATCAATTACGCAATTCAGAATTTTGTATAGACCGTCCTTCCAACCATTTGGATTAACAAAGTAGCCAGTCAGTACCTACTTCGAGTTGAACGACCCAAGGGTAGTACATTAGCTTACTGTATAAATAAAAGGTAACCGTATTTTGTACTTTTAATTCAAAATAATTATTCCTTTATGGATATTGAACGCTTGAACAGTTAGATTCTTGTTATTTAATAGTAATGGAAAATGATTAAAGACCCACACAAATCATCGTGCATTCCAATGACACGATTCTTATTTAAAATGGGACGCGAAGCACGATATAAAATGAAATTTAGAACAGAATACAATATCGTTTCCATGGAAACGACGGGATAACCTAAGATTGCTATTTTGGACGTTTAATTTAAATACCTCTGGAATTTTCAAAGGTTTTTTAAGATTTCTATGGCTTCTGTTATACAATTTTTTATTACACAAGACGAGAAAGGGAAACTAAAGAAAAAACATTATTTTGAATCAATATTTTTAGTACGAGAGAGATTTCAGTCCCGATTTTGTAATTGCCTGTTACAAAGCTGATGAAGTTTGCAGATCTTTCTTTTGTG
Source organism: Photinus pyralis (assembly GCF_008802855.1). NCBI lineage: Eukaryota > Metazoa > Arthropoda > Insecta > Coleoptera > Lampyridae > Photinus > Photinus pyralis. The sequence goes on along the minus strand of NW_022170511.1, from coordinate 19,166,171 downwards.
CACAATTTCTTTATGTTTAAAGTTTATCAATATTTTTGTATAAAACCATAGACAAGTGTGTCAAAAGTTAATGGATTTCAATAAGAAAATAATTGATATTTTGATTTTGTAATAAGACAAGTATTTTGAATGGTACGGTACGTCTGTGGTGTTTCATGAACATTACATTCCTTTTGAGTAGATTTAATTTAAGCAAAGTTGACGAAAGTTAGTGTTGAACAAACTGCTCTGTACAAACTTTGCGAAAAACATCAAGTGGTTATGTTTATAAAAATAATTGAAGATTTTGTTTTTTACGAGATCCATAATATACAATTTTCACAGTTTGTCTACTTTTAGATTCAATGTGTTTATGCATTCCGTAAATTAAGATCATTTGTAATTCGGGCAAGTGTTTATTTTGAAAACGACAAATTAAAATTGCTTGTGATAAGTAAGCAATTATACAATAAATACTGTAGCTTTTGATGCCTTATGAAGTCATTTTCAGTGACGAATAATGGGCTCACAGTCTCATTTATTTGTTGTTAGGTATTATTTTTGTTTGGGTCATATTGGTCGGGGCGTGGTTTACCTATTGTGTACCGAAGCACCCATTTTCCGTTGCGAGATCTACCAGCTTTGTTGACCACCCGGTACACGAACGCATCGAAACGCGCTATAACATTGGGACAGTTCGTTACGAGAGACTGTAGCTTCGGGACCTATGTAGTTCTTTACTAGGGAACAATATAAAGGTAAGTGTTTTGATTTCTAGCGTCGTGCTGATAAGGAAACCAGTTGCCGTATATAATTGATCAGTTTTCCCCGTAGAGAAACTGGAATTATTCTTGCAGCATCCGAAAGCTGTTGTCCTTTGGAAGATGCCGATAATATTTTATGATTTCAGTTCTCTTCATTCATTAATAACCGATTCTAGTTTCCTATGTTAATTCAAAACCAGCATTAAAAGGAAGATTGGTCCCCGTAACGTGCAGTTTACGTAGGTAACAGACACCTTTTGCGATTGACCTGAAATTCCGAGTAACAATGGACATTACTGGACTACCGAATTTTGAAATTTCAATCCGGCCAATTTAGTAAGTGTAATTAACAGCAGCAAATTAAATGAGTAAACTGCATTCGAGCCAGTCGTGAGTGGTCTCATTAGAAGCGGGTTTAATTGAGCTAAATTTTAAGTGCAATTCCAGATTTTTATGTTTATCGCAGGCAGCACAATAAAGAAATTTTAATTTTTGGATGTAAACAACCGAATGCATTGGCCGAATCCGAGTTTCATTTCCACATCGTTAAGGTAACGGCATGATTTAAGGGGATCTTTGGGCAATTTTCGCTATACTCGCGTACGTTGTGAGTATTATTTATCACCGTTCTGTTAAATTTAAAAAGGTAAGCGTATCTTTCTTCCGCTAATTATAAAGGGGTGTTCTGCTTTCCTGCGTCTGGTTTCCCAGAAAATACCGTTAATTAATTTGTGCTTTCGTTTCGCTTACCAAATTTCTTGCCGTTGCCGTGCGCCATAATTCTGTTTTTAGATCATTCGCCAGAAGTCCATTGCCGCTGACCTCAAGATCTCTGGGAACTGTTTCTCTGGCGTGTCATCTGTGGGAACAGGGAAAAGGCCGCACTCCCCTGATGGCGCTTGAGTTGGAGAGTTTACCGCCCCGACCGCACTTTTGCATTAAAACTGTTTGCGGTAGCGTCTTGGGCTTTCCCTCAACTTCATCTATTACAGCGTTGATTGTCGTTACTGCAATGTTCTTCTACTGATATTTGGAGATCACTGACCGAAATCTGTTTCACAGTCACTTTAGGATCATCTGCTTCCTAGTCCCACGTTTCAGCTGCGTCTCCGGCTTGGTCGCCGAAGTTCCTTAATATGGTGTGCTCCCATTCGCTTTGTACTTATGTTTAGAAAACTATGGGGCCATGGCCATGGACCTTAGTTCGTGGATAAGTCGAGACTCCCCAACCTTTTATTTATGTTTGAGTTTTCGGGATCCCCTTCCGACACGTCAACGTAAAGCTGTATCCATACCGTGATTTTTACCTTACTGTACGCCTCTACGATTTACAACGTGATAATGCACGTGTGACTCACTTTGTAGGCTGCGGCTGTTAGGGATTTCCATCAAACACACACCCCAGGTGGAACTTTTTTTAGGTTACTAACGGCACTCACGCCGAGTAATGAAAATTGTTGAAGTGAAGGAGAGAGGATTCATTAACGTCCCCATTTAGCACAGTTGCTTACCGCTACTCAAGAAAAAAGTGTAAAAGAAACTATATTTATGACGGTATTAATTTTTTGCATAGGTAACTAACTAGCATCTTCCCGAAATGGCAACGGAATTAATTGTTTCTTTTAAATGCGTTATAACTGTCGTAAATCAAATAATGTATTATATACACCTGGCTACAAGAAATATTACATTTATATCGACGCCTACTGAAAAATTTGCATTTTTGATCATGGGTGTGTCCCGTTTAGTAATTATGGCAATTCATTTGATAAAGCGTTAGTTAATTGTATCGAATGAATTTTATAATTGCAAATAAGTTGGGAGACCTTATGGGGATTATGAAGATGAGCGTCTTTGCTTGTAGGCTAATATTATTGCATAGGTGCTTTAGTATCAGATGTCAAAACTCATAGTAAACAATTGTGACTTTTCAATTAACTTTTTGTTTGACATAACATTCACTTGCAATGCGATTATACTTTCAGAGAGCTGTCCAAAGGGGATTACTTCAATATCGTGTAGGCATATTACGACATTTTCACGATATAATAATTAACCTTTTATGGGTATCCTGCGAAGATTAATCTTTATAACGAATGCCCATCTTAAATATTATTCCATTCACCGTTATTTTAATCCACATCAACGTTGACCACGGTTAGCTGCACATTTCATTTTTCATCCATCGAATTAGCTTAATTAGAATATCATTAGTAACGTTGACATGTTAATTACAATCAAATTTTACTTCCATTAGTTTCGTTGCTCAAAATCAGATAAGATCGGTCTTGATTGGATACCTAACGAAAGATACTTTTATCCGTTTGATGCAAATAGGTACCACGTAGAGTAGACCAATAAGTTTATAAAGAACTACTTGAAATAAAATGTTATCACAAGTTTTACTAAAGCTGTCCAGCTTCTCTCTTGCTCAAATGTTATGAAAATTCGTTTCGGTCCGTTAACATGGTAGTGAGCTTTTATTGAATTATTGACTTCCCTTGACGTCGTATACCTGAGCAAGGACGGATCCTACATATTTTGTGCCTATGGGCTCCTCTAGATCGCCCCCCCCCCTAACCAATTAAAAGCACTTTATACCCTAACCAAAACTTGTTTCTAGAAATAGGTATGCAATATTTTTATTCCTTCCATAAAAAAGTGTATAATACTATTTTGCTCAGGCTGATTTAATTAGTAGTTAAATATTTTTGCAAGGCGCGCGTCTTCTAGGGGTAGTAGACTTCAGGCGCCTAAAAAAGTTTTTTAAAGCTCGAATCGCGCTTTCTCTTTCTCATGTTTGGAGTTATAAAAACTGAGTATTCCCAAAGAGTAACGTTATATACTCTTTGGTATTACCGAGGGTTTTTAGCGAAAATCACCATAATGCGAATTGCGGATGAGTGGGACGTCAGAAGTGGGTACCGACAAAGGGAACATGGTAGCCCACGACAAGATCATACTTATGATGGAGTCAAAATTTCAAACGCGAATTACTGGTGAACGGGAAACTCGAAATGAATTTTAAATTTGTTCTAGATAATAGTACTGTAGAATTGTATCCTAAATTTAGTTTTTTTTTGCCGCGTCTAAAAATTTGCCGCTATGGACCATTTGGCCCCATGCTAAATCCGGCCCTGCGTATAAGGTATAACTTCTGTGTTGTTAAAGGTTTTGAAATAAGCTGATGGGGTTTATTTTAATGCAAGGTTGGCCATATTAGGTGGACGCACTTATTTTCAAGAATATGGAAAGACACATTTTTTGCTACTCAAGTGAAAAATTATTTAATTTGGATCGAGATTTGGTTTAAGGAGATTTAATTACATTACTTTTTGAAGATGATATCGCCCTAAACTTGAAGTGCCCGATTTTCGGCATTATCCATCACATTTTCCAATGTGTCGGACGATATAGCGGCTACATAATATACTATATATACTATACTATATAAGTTTGTCCAGAGCTCCTGAGCTTGTTGATATGAGCCTTCGAGTTCAAGTAGCCCCCTAGAAAAAAGTCTGGCAGCTTCAAATCTGGCGAGCCAGTCAAAATCGAAACGACTAGGGAACAATGCCTTCAAAACATTGATTACGGCAAAAGCCGTGTGAGGTGGTGCCCCGTCCTATTGAAACCAGAAGTGCTCCATACGATTTTCACGAACAATTGGCATTGGTTATCATAGCCCAATAACGCTTCTGATTTACGGTTGCTGTGTTGCCACGGTTGTCTTCGAAAAAGATGGCCATATTCGCACAAATGCCGCACCACATCCACATCCTTTTTGGTAGTGAACAGGCGCCTCTTTAAAAATTTAAATGTTTTCAGTGGCGTAGAACCTCCATTTAGCAAGCGCCTCATTACCCATGATGACATTTTGCCAAAAATCCTCTTACGTTTAGGCGTTGAGATTTTCACTCAACGGTTTGGGTCATTCGCACGATAAAATTTACATACCTATTCCTAAGCGACGGGGACTTGTACTGTACGATCCCTCGATGGCGTCATGTATGTCCATCAATTAAAAAAAGAATGGATGGACCGATTACGATAAAATTTTGCAGGTGGATTTAATAATATATCAAATTTGTAGATCGGAGTTCGTGAACTGGCAATGTAGGCCAAAAAATAAGGAAGGCTCTTCTGACACTGTTACCTCGGATAAAGTAAAGGTAATGCCGAATCAAAAAATTTCTTTTGCGCATGCGAAATCAGATTTTTGTAATTTGATTTTGATATTTAAATGAAATTCTGTATGTAGGCACCCGAATAAGGGTAAAACCATTGTATTTATAAACGTAAATACAATGGTAAAACTAATGCCATTTTAAAAAAATAGTTATTTTGCTTATGCGCAATCCGATTTTTAGCACATTTTTTAAGAATGCATAACGTATACATACGATAACCAATTAGTTTCAGATTTTGCATACGCATGCCTTTATTGGTGCCAAGTTCAACTTTAGAAAATGGGGGGGGGGGGGGGGGTTAACACATGCTCTACCCTTCATTGTATTCTACAGCTCTCATCGAAATAAATTGGTTTATACAAATTATACCTAACTTTCCCGTTTCCGACTCTTTTTCTAGATCAGTGAGCGACGGGGTTTGGAGGGGGGGGGGGAAGGTAAAAATTAATTTTATCTCTTATTGTATTCTAATTAACGATAGGAATCGTTTTCTACCAACTACTGCCCTTCTTATCAAAGTACGCGGTGGAGGAGGTGGGGGGGGGGGGGGAACTAGTTTTATCCTTCATGATACTCTAATGAAAGGTCTCAACGAAAGGAATTAATTTCTACCAACCATAGCCCCTCCTCCTCGACCTCTAATCGTGATCGGGTATATTCCCTTGTACCTCAAGAACGGATTGTCGCAAAAGGGTACTCACAAAGGGCGATTGAGACGTCTGCAAGGAATATAGCCATTGGTGATGTCAAAACAAAAGCTATTTCTGTTAAAAAATGCGCTTTATCTGCACAAGAGTTCTGCACAATTTATACTTGTTTTAATTTGTTAAGATATTTAAATGAAATTTTGTATGTAAACATCGCGAATAAAAGTAGTTCTAGTATTCGCATATTAACCGATGTCTTTACCCCAGAACAAGTGCCGCCAGGGTGAACTTCAAGCTCGAATTGCGGGTAAACGGGACATCGGAAGTGGGTACCGACAAAGGGAATATGGTAGTCCTCGACAAGATTTTACTGATAGTTTCAAACGCGAATTACGGGTGCACGGGAAACTGGAAATGAGTTTTAAATTTGCTCTAGACAACCGGAAATGTGGGGACGTTTGCGGCTAAACCATAAGCGACAAAAACCAACTGAGTTGGACCAGCACCAAAGCACTATTTTCCAACAATAAAATGTATCAGTACAGTATCAAACAACTTCCTAATACAAACATGTAAATGAATAATGTTGGCTTTAAATGAAATTAATTATAGCCATATAAGAATGTTTTAAAGTACCATAATTAATTTACTCTTCCAAACAAAGCTTAAAACAAGGCGTAGGCTTTACAACACGAACAATCTTTAGAGCTATTAAATGTTAATTTAAATTAATTAAACAATTTTCTTTGCCAAATGTCCTCACGTTGCAATTAATTATTCAAATTTTGGAATCATCGTGAAAGTTAATAGCATTTACAACCGCCCGCCGGTGAAATATTTTCTTTAAATTGGATGCTAATATGACGGGATAAATTACAACGGTATAATTTCATTCTGCATTTAGTAACATTAGCGAGTACCAAACAGACTTTTAAACTACAGAATAACAAATTTCCTTATGGTAGCTAATTCAAAGCTGTTAAAGGTCGTTTTGTTTTTACGCGTCAACAATCACTGCTCCATGTATAAATGTATAATGTATCTGAAAAATTGTGCACTTATCTAAAGTATTGTGATCACCAATGGCGTACTGTACTGTATTCCAGTGTCGTATCAAAGTTACTTTTTTTTAAGGCCTGCAAACATCCAAGTACCAGCGCAAACGAGGCAGGCAGAGGCTGTGCGTTGTGTCTCATATGGGGACTGTCCACATGTGAGCACCGAAGCGCATCTTAATTAAGTAAGCTCTGACCGAGGCATATGCGCAACGAGCTAATTGATTTCTATCGAGGCAGTGTGCCGCACCGATTGAGGCTTTTCGGCACGGTTCGTGGGGTCATTCACATCTGCTGCATGCTCATGAGATCTTGATTTGATCCAGATTTCGCTGTTATTACCTTTCATTCTCAAAATTTGATCGTTTTTCGAATTTTACTTTCAGAGGCTATAAGTAGCGCCGGCGGCTAAGTTTTGAATTGAACCACAGACTAACACCTTTTCTACCTCTTCTACCGTTGTTAGTACGTTTGAACCTACCTTTCGTACTGTTACTTCCAAGACTAGGTGAGTACCACCCCCCTTCATTAAAAAAAGTTTTAATTGGAACAATTAAAGGTATGAGTATGCAAAATCTGAGACCAAAAACGGCATTCCAGGAAGTAATCCATCGGAGACCCCTTTAAAACAACAAATTTTGATGGCCGTCTGACACACCTTCAAGGTATAGGATATTCCGGCACAGTGTTTTGTCCTGACGTGATCGTCGGGTTTGAGTGACTGAGTGATCAAGAGGGGCGTGTAACGTTAGGCTCCAACCGGCGCATGACAGCCTCAAGTGAGAATCCAAACTAAAGACAACACCCTCGTATTTATGTCATGCGAGGCGACGCGTAAAAGCGGATGTACGTATCCTGGTAGTTCAGTTACCTGAAGTGGTGATAACACACTACTTTGACCGGAATTTCGCTTAAGATGGGAGTTCATGGCTAACCCGCCACGATTACTCGGCTATGTCGTCGAGTCAGACCGCCGACTCGGTGAGTATTTGGAGAGCTAGTGGCAACAAACTAAGTCTGTAACAGATAACAGCACAACAAACAAATAAAACGGTTAGTGAGTCGCGCTGCACATAAAATATTGCGAAATATCCGTTATTACTATTCCGATATGTAATTAATCCCACTAAATGCAGCGTTAACTTTTTTTTACTGCACGTCGCGTCGTCGATATAATATAATTAATTCTCTCAAAGAAACTGCAACGCGTTATTGTTGACATGCAGAATAAGAATGAACAAAGTAAGGTACCGCAACGGTTAAGCGATTCTAACTCGTATCGCTTACGTTAAAGAATGTTTATTGAAGTGAATTTCGCTTGCGTGGCATGGCACCAAGTAGGCGTAAACAACATTGCTGTAAACAAAAACTGGATGTAAGCGAAATTCAGTTCAATTAATATTATTTGACGTAAGCAATACGATCTAAAATCGATTAACCGTTTCGGAACCGTACTTTGTTCATTCCTATTTTGCACGTCAACAACAGCGCGTTGCGGTTTGTTTGAGAGAATTATTTATATTAAATCAACGGCGTGAAGTAAAAAAGTGAACGCTGCACTTAGTGGGGTTAATTACATATCGGAACAGTAATATAAAATGGACTATAGCAAGGCTAACGTCTGACACGGAGGATAATCGTATACTAAAACTGTACTGAATACTCAAAGAGAATCAATAATTTCAATGACTGCACAGTAGCAAAAGCAAAACTTGGTCGACTACCACTGTCCTTACAGTCCGGGTATAGTAGCATAAAAGTGACCTTAAATTCAAGAAAAATATTTTACAATGCACAAATAACTAAATTTCTATTCAATAGCAATGCAATATAATTAATTCAAAACATAAACAAGATAATATGAGTCGAGTCTTCGGAGTGAACAAACACCGCAGCTAAGAATCGTAGATATCGGCTTTGGGTAAAGATTCGGAAACTTCAAAAACTTGTTTACAAAGCAACGGTACTGATATCGGTAAAACACAGCTAATCTGAATACAAGGATACAAGCAATCAAACTCAAAGAAATGAATCTTCGTAGTAATCAGAAAGTAACGTAGACAAGATCGGTACCGGTAAAATCAATTCTCCGGTAACGACAAAAACAAAACACGTTTCGTTAATATACTTGCGGTTACAAAAACTATCTTGAAATCTTCGATGTAAATGGGTCACCAGGTTAAAATTGGTAGGTATCATGTGATTAATTTCACTTGGCTCTACCGGTAAGGCAGAAGCTCATCTATAGTGTCTCCTTGGATTGATAAGATGGCCGTGGACCTTCAGAAATGAATCTTCCTTGCGCAATATTTAGAAAATACAAAATTCTGCGGATTCCGCTCTGGATTATCAATGCCGAAAGCCAGGTAGGTAATAATAAAAAAAGAAAAACCAGAGGTCTTAAGGTAAGAAGCCTAAAAATGATTATTAAGTCATAAGATAAATGCGTAATTTTTGTTAACATACCGAAAACTTGTAAAATCTATCCGCAATGCGTCAGCGAAGCATCAAAAACAAAATAATACGAAAAAAACTGCAACAATAAAAATTCCAAGAATGGCTGACAAACTTTGTGGAGTAACTGTAACGGCGTGTATGTTCTTCTACAAGTAATGATCAAATCTGGTCTTTGCACAAAGAAGTGCGTTCGCTGAAACAAATTAAAAATAAAGAAACCTCTGCACGACCTCCGTCGGTGAAACTAATAACTATAGCAGTAGGAAATCTATAACAACGAAATAAAAAACCAAGCATATGAGAAATCTACGATAGAAATAATTTACAGCTAGACTAGTGGATTACAAAGTAAACACCTAGATGGCATAAGAATATCAAGTTAAACGTGGAATTTAAATAATATCAGAGATCAAGGGTTACTTAAGCGGAATCCAAATCGGCAATATCAAACGATAAAAAAATATTGTTATCCCTGGCGTCTTGTTGGGCTCCGTAGTGGGTCGGGAGCTGGGAGGTCGAAATTTCACGCGTCCGACATGGATACTGAAAAACTGGACAAACCCAATAAGTTAACAAAAGGGAGCGTCCTAGGATACTCCTCAAACTCTGTTAGTAGTGTTAGCCACCGAGCCTCAACACACTAAACCATGCAAGTGCATCTCCGGCGCTTAACAGAAGAGGAGGAAGAAGGCCAGGCGAACTCCGGTCTATCCGGGAAACGGGTAGGCGAAGAGAAAAAGAGGCAGAGTTCGGATGACTCCATACCACCCAACCGCCGAGTTTCCTTGAAAATAGTAATTTACCTACCGCTCGCGGCCAAATATCCTTGAATATTTATGATACCTGAAGCAGTTTATGCAATACAACTTACACCATTTCCTGTGTATGTAGCTACACTATTATTCAATAGCTGGACTAAACAGTCTACACTGCGAGCATTCATAGACATACAGAGTTCATTTAATGCAAACCTCCGAAACAAAGAATTTGCGTTATCATTGATTTGGCACGAATTTTTCAACACCTAATGCACTCTCCAGAGCCTAACTTTTAGAATAGTCTTCGGAGGTACAGTGTATAAAGGCATTCCCTCTAACAACTTTCATTCAATATCTTTGATCGATTTTTCAGTTAGAATTAGAACTGCCTATTTAAGTAACTAATTTAATATTAATTTTATTATTAATTATGATTAATGGTCTAATCAGGCTAATATACCTCCATATGTACAGGAAGTAGGTACTTACACATCCAGTACCGAATTTAGCATGGGACCATGTGGGCCCGGGGCATAACGGCAAATTTTTGGGGTGGCAAAAAACCAAATTTGGGAAATAATTCTACACTACTATCGTGGAAAAATAACAAAACCTCTTAAGAAATTGAAGTTGGAATGTTACGCACACTTTCCCACTTAAAAGTAATCATGAAATATGGAGTAACATCGCCTCACATTTCGACGAAATTATGTGAACGTTCTATTAAGATTGTTAAAAATTTAGGGGTTCTCCCGCAAATTTTTTTGTTGAAAACCTTTAATTGAAGTGCTCTAGCCCTTTTTATCAATCTGAGGGGCTTAATAACGCCACGTAATGACGTAAATATATTCTTAAACGTTAAAAATTAGATATAGCACTCATCAGCTCCTGTTGATGTAATGATGCGGAAAAATTAATAAAACGGAGTATACGTCCTCTAAAAATAGGTAATTTCTTTGTAAGTCAAACTACAGATAGTATACTTTGTTACAATAACACTTTATAAATCTCATAATTAATATAAAATGTTTTTAATACTAATTAAATCAATCCGAGCAAATTAGGAGGAAGAAAATTTTTGTAAAGAGTAAAAAATATTTCATATTTCTGGAAACAAATTTTGGTTGGAGTATAAAATGCTTTTCATTCGTTGGGGGAGGGGGGCGATTTCGAGGAGCCCATAGACGCAAAATATGTAGATCCGGTCCTGTACACATCGTCAGGGGCTATATAAAACCAACCGATTAATAAACAAGAAAAACTAAGTTTTTCATTCGAGAATTCCAACTAACGTGAAATAACTTATACTTATTGGTACATTGAACAATCGTTTCTTGCTCATTGTCTTGTCAAGTGTCGTTAAGGGAATGTATTTAAACTGTTCTTAGGTTAACAATTTATTTGCTTATAAATATCCTTGTCCAGAAAATTGAAATTGACTTTGTATAGGGACATAAATTTATTGTAACGTTTCTATTTATTCCTTGTATTTCCTTTAATTTCAAAGATGTGTGTTTCGTTATATAGAATATTAGCGTGAAGGTAATAAATCTTGCAATGTAAAGCGTGCATATGGAAGGCGAGGTTACGCTGTGACACGAAATATTGCACTAAAATATGTTCCAAAAGTCATACAGGTTATTGAAAAATGTATACAGGAAAAGCATGCAGGTCACCAAGATATATCAGGTCACAAATAAAAGTTTAGCGCGGAACACTACAACTTGTTGTCCCTTAGAAGAATGTAACTGGCTAAATTCTGTTGGAAATTTGTGGAAAGTTTATGGAATATTTTTGGTCCAAACTGTTTGAAGCTACAGTGAATGTCATGATTGTCTGATTTTTTCATGTTACAGGTGACTGGCTCAAACCGAAGCATGGTCAAGATCGAGAGTAATTGTATGAAAAGAACTATGGAGCACAGTAATTCTTTACTAGCTCTGTTAAACAAAATTACTATATAGGTATAAGAAATCATAGAAGTCTGTAGGTTTATCTACTAATAAATTCATTTCTACGTTAACAGCCATGTTTACAGGATAAAATAAAATCTTTGCAAAGAATATGTCATTGTAAGTGTGAAAATAACACTTGCAGAAAAATTACCTCCTACATATAAGTACAAATATGGAAAATAGTAAATTATTGCCATTTCAACTGGTTTAGCATCTACCTACGTCAGTAAGTATAACACTTTTGAATGCGAACAAATGACAATTTGTGTTTTAAAAAAGGTGACAGATATGGATAGTTGTCTATTTAAAATTAAATTTTATTGCAGCCATTGCGCTAAATTGTGAACAAGAAAAGCAACTCGATGTGCAGCCCTTGGTGTTAAACTTGGTCAGCGAGGTCCGGTAATAATAAAGATACTTTATTTAATTAGGTAATTATAATTATTTCAAAAAAAGATAAAATGATATATAAACAAGATAAAACTATGACAAAAATAAGTATCCATTCCATTTCATTCCGACAGAAAGGGCCTAGATAATCCTTCTTCAGTGGTGCTCTCCCTCAGTTCAATATTCACAATGCATAAACGTAATATGAAATTACAAGAAAAAATTGCAATTACTGACACAAATTGAAATGTACATTAAAGGATTTGAAAATCACCTACAGCATGGCAACCAACATTACATAGTGGTGCTACCATGTCCGGTAGCATACTGTTATTCTAATGTAAAAATCAATAGATATAGGATGAACACTGTAATTTTATATTTGCAATTTGTAAAACTTGATTTTATCATTTGTATAATTACGATAATTAGGTTCTAATTAACCTGGCAGAACATGTAATAATTTTTTTAAAAAAAAGGAGCATTTAATTCGAGGATAGGTCACATAATTAGCACCTAATTAGAGTTAGTTCACTTTTCATTTTCTTGGTTTTTTGAGGTAGTGCTCTGATGAGTTCATATGCACCCGGCAGAACATGTAATAATTTAAAAAAAAAGGAGCATTTAATTCGGGAATAGGGCACTTAATTAGCACCTAATTTGAGTTAGTTCACTTTTCATTTACTTGGGTTTTAAAGGTAGTGTTCTGCTGAGTTCATATGAACCTGGCAGAACATGTAATAATTTTTTTTAAAAAGGAGCATTTGATTCGAGGATAGGGCACTTAATTAGCACCTAATTATAATTAGTTCACTTTTCATTTTCTTGGTTTTTTGAGGTAGTGTTCTGCTGAGTTTATATGAACCTGGCAAAACATGTAATAATTTTTTAAAAAAGGAGCATTCAATTTGGTAATAGGGCACCTAACTAGCACCTAATTATGCAATATGTTTGATTGCGTTCTGCTGACCTTGCTCTGCTAGGTTCATGGACATTACGTTTAGACGATTCATAATGTCTTTGGAACCAAACCGGTTTCGAGATATTCGCTCTTAAAGTTTTAACATCGCCAATGTATATATGTCTTCCAGACGTCCCAATCGCCCTTTGTGAGCAACCTCTTTAATTCGAATACTATGAAATTTTTTCAAATTATTTAAAATGAATCCCTATTATGCTGGTGCGGTTTTATATAACAAATTACCTTTGTATTTTAGACATTTACCGTTCATGCGTCTTATATAAGTTATAGTTTGTACAAAACAATTCATTTCGATGAGAGCATTCATTAGAATACCATGAAGAGTAGAACGTGTGTTCATCCCCTAACTCCCCCGCCCCTTTTAAAAGTTTACTTGGCACCAAAAGGCATGCCTATGCAAAATCTGAGACCAATTGGTTGCTACATGTAGGCATCCAGGACTCTAGAACAATTCCCCTAAAAGTGTGCAACTCGACAGAAGTAGGTCTAGACGGACGAACGGAGAAAACGCAAGCAATAGAGAGACAGTCTTGTCATACATCAGTGGTTTCATTTTCCATTGGTAGTTGGGAGCTCCGCCATGTTTTAACCATCTACACCGGATTGCTAGAAATTAACCTGGAAACGAAGGTGACGATGTCCTCGACGATGTCATCACGCTGGGGACAAGTGTGACAATATTATTGTAACCATAGCAAAATCTACCAATTCGTTTAAACTAATCAGCCCATTGGTAAATTTGGAAAATAAGCATGGCGAGCATGGAACATATGGCCACACTGTCTTTATACAATCACTGTAACTTCACCTAAGCGAAAGTCTATCTATCAGCGTTTTCCGTAACTAATAAAATAGACATTGTAACATAACCTCACTTAAATTTTATACTTTCGGGTGTAAGTGACAGTCAAATTATTACTGGTGTGTGCTTCAATACAGTTCTTGAGTACGGCGCAAACATAATAATTTCATTACTTCCCTCAAGTGTGGAAACATTTGTTAAAAATGGGAAAGAAATGGTACTGACCACATTTTAGATCCTTGAAACAGTCGCGTTAACAGATGATTTTAAAAATTACCGCATTGATTCCGTAATCATAATCATAGTGGTGGTTACCTATGTAGTTATCTTGGTGTTATGTCAAGACACATAAGTTACGTGTCTTGACATGTGGCGATTAAAATGGGATTTCATATTACTTGCATAATAACAAAGTTTTCCTTTTTGTTTTGTAAAAAAAGGGCCCAGAACAATAATAATCAAATTTTACTAATTATAAGTGAAACTCTAATGGATCGTACTAAATCCACTGTACGACTGCGTCATCTGTAACTGTGTAGAGGGTGGAAACTAATCATTACCTACCTCTAATTCACTACACATTTCCCTGCGTCTACTGTATAAGCAGTATTGTAATGTGCTCACCTTATTTTACATTCGAATAATAACACATATTAGATATTACAGTATGATTGTGAATAAAATACATTACGTAAAGGTGGTGATGATGTAAATGACACGAGAACATTTATGCGTATCGTGCATGTACATATGTGGCTCTGTCGCGTTTAGGAACAGAATCCCTTAAAGTTCTTAAGTTGGTAGCGTTAACACGAAAATGCTATTGGTAGTATTGTGAAAGCGTCTTTTCCGGAATTTAAAATTTTTTAAAGTTTAAGTTTATAATTACCAATTAATTCGTGTTAAGTTGGAGCAGATAATTAAACTAATCGAAATGGAGGCACCAATATGTGACAGCATAAAATTAGAAAACGAAGGACTGCAGGTAGCTGAAGGTAGGAAGTCCAACACAACGACACTGATGTCATCGCTTCACTTTAAAAGTGAACTGCTAGCCAAGATGAAGGTAATTTTTGCTTGTAAATGTAGATTAAGTGAGTAAATCTTTCTCTCTTTAGGCCAGAGAACATGTAACCAAAATCAAAGTGGAATACGATTTACAAGAGTTGGACTCTCTGAAGGAATCCTCCGAAGCGCCTCTTGCTGCCCTGCGTGAAGTAAAAAGCAAACTGGAGGAAGCCCTTGAAGTGGAAACTATTTACGCGCCGCAATTGGCAAGGGAGGTTCAAAATACGGAAAAAATTAAAGATATGTTGATTGTTCATCACACGGAGACAGAAAGAAAGTATGCGTCGAAACTTAAACTGATATCTGCTTTAGAAGCTAAACAAAAAGATTTGTTCCCACACTATACTTCGGAAAAAGAAAATGTGATGAAAATTATTACTGAAAAGAGAAAAACCTTAATTGAAATAGAAAACCGAAAAGAAACTGAGCAGTTACGCTTTGAAACCGAGATAAATAAAAAAACATACGATTTTGAAAAGTTGCACATGTCCAACAAAACTCTCATGACAGATACTGAAGGATATAAGCAGAAACTTGACGATTTACAGAAACTGTGTGCCCTTAATACATCAACTTTTGAGTCTTTAATTGAAGATCACCGTCTCGTACAGAATGCCCTTACCTGCAAGGTTGCAGAGATTGACGAATTGAAGAAGACAGGAGATCGGGCAAAGAAGCAGAATTCTGATAAGCTGAATGAACTCGAAAATGATTTGCAAACTGCAAAAGAGAAGTTGTATCAAACGAACAATTGGCATTGTTATTAATAATTGTCTTTTCAGATTCGAACAGCTGACACAAATGGAGCTGGTAGCACAAGAGAAATGTGACGAAAATTTGAATAAGGTGAAAGAGTTAGAGAATGATCTTGAGAAACTCGAGGATGAAAATGTGTCACTGAATAGAGACGGAGATGAGCTAAGATGTAAAAGGCAAGCTTTTGCAAAGGAAATTACTGCGAACCTAACCCAATTGGAGCTCGAACAGGAAGCTGTCACTACTAAACGTCTGCAGCTCAATGAAGCTGTGATAAATAAGAAGTTGCAAAAAGAGGAGAGTCTGAATGTGAGCATTTAACTTGACTTCCATCTACTTACAGTGTTTTTCAGATCCAAAGTGGTTTAGATGAAGAAATTTCCACCGCAAGTAAGAAGTCTGCAGATTTAAAGACACTTTTTGAAGAATGTGACAAAGAAATTCTTGCAAACACTGCCATAAAAGAAGCATTGGTGCGAGAAGAAATGGTGCTTGTATCAAAGATCGATAACTTGAGATCATCTCTCTCTGCATTACAAAACAATAGACTTTGTCGGCAAGAGAACAATAATGCCTTATTGCGAGAGTTAAAGGCACAAGTCGCAAATACACAATTCGAACATGAGCAGGCAACTCGCAAGCATTTGATTACCACAGTTAGTGCACGTAATCAGCTCGATGATTACAAGTATGGGAAAGAGCGTCTGTATCAGCAGAACGAAAATGACCGTAAGCGAACTTTAGAAGAGCTACAGAACGAAATAACGACATTAAAAAACACTGTAAACGAGGAGAAGGACAGTATTAACCATCTGAGTCGCTCCATTGCTGAGAAGAAAGTGTCACATGATAGACTCCTTCAAGATTTGCGAAACTTGCACAAAGAACCCGCTGTCGATAATAAAAAACAGCCCACAGGTATTTTGAAGTCACCGGGAAAAGCTAGTGTCTCCCCTAAAAAGGTTTCGTTTGAGAGACGTGCTACAGACACCGAGTCAGAGACAGCAAGCCAAAGCGTAAGTAAATTTCTTCATTTCTTCTTCACTAACTGCTGACTTTTAGCTGAACAAATCCAACAGCGAAGTACTTTAGGAGAAAATCACTATAAAATAAGCATACATGCCTAACAGTTCCCAAGTTTAATGTTTTTGAAGTTTAGTTATTAGAAATAAAAGTTTAGTTTCACAACTTGCTAGTATTAATAGCATTGCACATCAACTGCCACAGGTTGAGCTTTTTTCTGTATAGCCAAATTACTATATCTTGTTCCGCAATAAGCTGTAACACGATTTTGAGATCCAATCCCCTGGCAGTACTTCAACTGTGATTTTTGAGTCAGGTATCTGTGAGAAAGTGATTTGGTAACATTTTTAACAAGAAATAGGTGTAAGAAAGTCTAAAACCCCATTCAGATCCATTGCCTTGTTATGTGGTGCAGGCTGGTGCTGTTATGTTGACATTTGCATTCACAATCACCACAAAAATGGCCCGCCTACACAAATATGAACAATCAACAACAACGGCAGCAGCAAATTAGCATTGAGAGATCTTGCGTTTCTATTGGTGCTAACTGTAGTGCAGAAAGTTTGAAGTTTACATACTTTCGGCACACAGCTGCAAATCGTCTACACCCCGCACGTCATTGTGAATGGTCATATGAGAATGCGTATTTCAAACTTTTATACAAAGGCACTGCAACAGCACTGCACTACCACCTATCTGAATGGGGCTTAAGAAAAATTTGTACCCCACCTGCAAACGGAACAACAGAAAAATGACCCAATGAAAACCACCAAAAACTTCTATTTGAAGGTGCTATTAAATGTAGCCCTAATACGTAAAAATTCCTTAGAGCCATACGTTACGTTTGTTTCTTGTTTGTGAAGCAGGTTAAATTTTCAAAGCAGGCATACCACTGTGATAAAAAGTATCTTGAGAGATCCTTACTGAAGATATAGATGTGGCTCTGCTCCCTACGTGTATTAGGCAGTTGTATCTTAGACCATATTATACAGGGTAGTGACTTGCGTAACGCATCGTAGGGATTTCAATGTAAAATTCATAACATGCGATTATTGGCTCCCCAAATTATTTTAGAGTAAAAATGTATTAAGGTCTTTTGTAGAAAAAAATTTTTTACGTCAATCAACCGTATTAGTTTTCAATTTTTTGCATAATAAAGACGGAAAATTGGAAAAATAAAACCAGCATCTTTTTCAATAATCTGCGATGCCATGGAATTTTCTAAAACAAAAAGATATCCAGTTGTCAATCAGCAGCAGTTCGAAATTGATTTTATGATAGACTTGGTTACTGTATTGCAGTTAATGGTGACTTATTCGAACATTTATTGCAAATTGTTATATTAGGAAACCGTTTGTAGTAAATTGGTCTTTCTTTATGTTGAATTCGCTATTCTAAATATCATACCTTTTGATAGAATTTGATTTGTTTCATAGCAGACATTCCATGGCAAGACGGATATTGGCGTAGTTTTTGTATTATAAAATTCCATGGCATCACAGATTATTGAAAAAGATGGGGGTTTTATTTTTCCAATATTCCGTCTTTATTATGCAAAAAATTGAAAACTAATACGGTTAATTGACGTAAAAAATGTTTTTCTACAAAAAACTTTAATACATTTTTGCTCTAAAATAATTTGGGGAGCCAATAATCGCATGTTATGAATTTTACATTGAAATCCCTATGATTCGTGATGCAAGTCACCACCCTGTATACATGGGACTACAAGTAAAATATGGTCAATAATCGCCGCGTGGGTATGTGAGTTTCAGGGTAAATCGAGTCTGTTCGAAGTAGACACACGATTTGAGACTGTCCAAGTTTAAATTAACGAACGCTAACAAATTAATCGTCTAAAAACGCAAAAAAAGCAACCTTGTTCTCATTTGTGAACGCATAGAAGATGATGAAGTGTACCTATTTAAAAAGCTTCCCGCACTACGCGTTTGCTGTAGTGCTCTGTACGCGATCCGACCTATAGTTTACCCTGAGATTCACATTCCCACGACTACAGTGCCCCCTATCCGTGATCACCCATTTTGTGCTGATAGCATGGAAGGTCAAATAGCAGTTCATGTACTGTCTAATAGCGTTTTCGATTGGCAAAACTCGTACTGCACGAGTGTTGCACGAGAAACTGAAGAAATCCATGTGAAAATTGCTCTCAATGGAACATAAATATTCGTAAATATTTGCTGTCATTTCACATTTGTCCATAACCTCATTTTAGATTTGTATTTATACAATGATTTAGGTAATCGACAAATCTGTATTCTAAAAAATGACTGAAACGATTTCACTATTATTTATGATAAACAATGAGGAATATAAATTTGAAATTCCTGTAAAGAACCAATTTTTGGCGTTCACTTTAAAGAGTAAATGCAACTTTTTGTAAAGTAGAAGTTATATGGCTAGTTCATCATCTTCGCTATCGCTAAATGATAACAAAAAACTCTCCAACGCAAGAAACAAATTCAAATTGGCGCACATTTATTTTGAAAATTTGCTCCGACCTCGTGCGTCAAAATTTGCATTTAGTGCGTAATTGTTGCATCACATTTGCCAATGGAACACAGAAAATTGCCCTAAAACTACCAATAGAACGTAAAAATTGCACTCGTGCAGCACGAGTTTTGCCAATCGAAAACGCTATAAGAGTTGTATGCTGTGGTTGTACAATGGATACTGGTGACTAGTGAGTAGTGTACCTACTCAAAAATTGGGCCATGGTACAAGAAAAAATAAGGCAAAGTATGCCTATGCGCATGTGCTCGTGACGTCATTGGGATAACTGGGCTCTACCATAAATAAAGTAATGGGGTTTGTGTACTCCTACCAGTGGCACGTTTAGCTTCTGCTGTTTCCTGGAATTTATTTTTCAATGCATCCAGTGCGATTACTCAACCGACATTAAAGAGGTCATCTTAATCTGTTGTCACACACGATTTCCAAGGAATTAAAATGTGTCCAGTGCAACATGTTGCAACTATAGATATAAATCGAGTTTCAAAATGCATCTCTTGTTCCAAGTATATAAAATGTGCCCAGTGTGACTATGCAACTAATAAATACAGTTTAAAAAAGCATGTTATGTTAATGCACACAAGACTTCCAAGGATTTAAAATGCGCCCAGTGTAATTACGCAACCAAATACTTAACGCCCACTTTTGAGGGCACCCCGCCCTAGCTACGCCTCTGGCTCATAGTCCTTCATTTTGGCCTTTGGGCCGACAAAAAGTTTTGAACCCAGCAATACTTATAAGCTTAGTTCTCATGGCATCCGATGTCCGACGTCCCCGACGATCCGAATGCGTTCCTATTGGTTGAAAATTTTTTAAATATGTTAGCGCTAAACTGCGGGTACGAATTCTCAACTTTCGTCCGACGTCGGACAAAGTTGAAATGAATTTAACTTTTCCGACAATCGGACGAAATTCTAACTTACAAGTTTGTTTGTTTTGACATCGAAATTGTTATAATGGACATTGAATATTACAACTTTTGCCACCAAAAGTACTTATATAACGTAAATGTAACTTCTGATTTTCTGAATGTAAAATGAAATCCGAAAAATACTAAAATAGAAATACATAAATTTGAGGTTTGTTGACATTTAAAAACACGCAGGTGTGCCATTATTTAACAACGACACTAAAATTCAGTGAAATTTCTCTAGATTTGTCACTAAAACATTTTGCGAAATTCGGACGCATGTGAACTGGCATATTTTTTATCCGATAAAAAATTTCCGAATCGGATGTCGGACGTCGGACATCGGATGCCATCAGAACTAGCCTTTAGGCGACCATTTTTTGAACGCATGGGGTTTTTCGACTTGAAACAATATATTGGGTAAGGTTGTGCCATTTTCGATACTTTTATAGGGTTTCTCCGTAATTGTTAGTGCTATCAAAAAAGTAATTTAGGCGTCATATGTGCTGTTTTTGAGTCACCGTATCAAAATTCGCAAATAATCGTTCATTAACGAACACGAGCAAAAATTGAAAAAAACTGTCAGTTTCAGAATGACCCTATATTTTCTGAGTTAAACGAGACAAAACAATGATACATACACAGCTTTCTTTATAATGATTGTTGCATAATCGGGTGTTTTCAAAATAAGTATACGGGGTCAAATAATAAATAGAACACCCTGAAAATTTTATTTCAATCCAGGGTGTTAGGTATATTGTTGAAAAGAGAATATAATATATATGCTTTTTTTGGATTAAAATATTACTTTGTAAATGTTTGGAAGATGCTTAATTTTTGTTTATATAGCCGTATTGTAATTTTTTTAATTTTGTTTATTTAATTGCTAGGAATTTACTTACATGTTGTAAAATAAGAAAAATATTCTTTGCATCATATTTGAAAAATCTATCTCATGTTTTTCTCCGGTCGTAGATGAGGTTTGCGCTTATCCAGAAAAAATAATTAATTTTGTAAGCAGATGTTTTTCGCGGGTGTGCGTTATTAGATAGCAATCAATGTTTGTTTATTTTAACTAAAGAATAAGGTGGGGGAATCGACGTTGAGACGAGAGAGGGGAGTAGTTTAAAGAGAAGACGAAGTATTTTGATGGCCGCCGTGCCTTTTGCCGGTGGGTGGAGTCGGGTTCATTTGTTGGAGCCGTGCGCCTGGTTTTCTCGGTTTGTGTTTCTTGTACGTGTCTGTTTAATGGAAATTCACGGACTGGATAGTTGGATTATTGACATTACAAGGTAATTAAAACATAGTTGAGTTTGTTTCGATCAAGCGCTTATTGTAGCGTGGTATTTGTCGTTGGCACTGTTGCCACTCGCTATCTATTAGGTACAGCAAATATCGTATAAATTTGTGTTGAATTTAAATGAACAGATTTAAATCAGTTTAAGTCCAAATTACGATGCTGGATTTTAACAGGCTTGGTGACAGTTTACCATTGCATTTGGCGCCCAACCTGGAGCACACAGCTGTATCTCTGTAGGTATACAGAGTGTTACATTTAAGAAAATAAGGTTAGATACGATCATTTGTTTGCTGACCCCGTTTTCATATTTTCAAAACGGCATATTATTCAACATTCATTATAACTTTTGTATAAAACATGCTTATGTATGTCTTTTAACTAAAAAAGTATAGGGTCATTCTGAAATTGACAATTTTTTGATTTTCCCCGTATCTCTTGAGCAAACGAATATTTTCAAATTTTAATTCTACCATTTTAAATTTGACCCAAAAAGAGTACATGACGCGCGCCTGTATTAGTTTGTTATAGCCAGCACTAACAACTACAGCGATACCATATAAAAATGTTGAAAATAAAACACCCTGTACATACGCCGCCTTTGGTGCCGCACATATATTTTAATTATTTATTTGCCTTTATTATATACCTATTACCTACCTATTTCTCGGACCTGAATGTTCCGAATATAATTCGGGAATGAGTTCTTTTGGTGGCGCATATTCCCGTGGGAATTTTATAGAGTTGTATCAAATACTGTCAGTTTGAAGCGCCTTCGGTCCTTAGTAAAAATGAGTTAGAAAATACCATTTTTCAAGCAAGCAAAAATATCATCTTACTGTTGAAGGATAGACTACTTTAGATTAAACTGCATTTGGTCGAATTTTCTTCTAACACTCAATTAAATGCAAGTGTTAATTATGGTTTAATAAAGCCCGATTTGTGCAATATGTAAACTCTATTATTTACTTAAGAAGCGGCGGGGCCCAATTAGTACCTAAGTATTAATTAAATTTACCGAACGGTTTTTAAACGGAAAGTGTGAATATTTTAATTGACGTTGGTGCGATAAATAATTTGCTCCACTTTTTAATAAATTGATTAAGTAGTAAATTTCGTAGCTTAATTAAAATGAGTCAGGAGCTGGATAGCTATTCCCAGGCGTTGCTGGAAGTAATGCAACCAAGTAATCGAGATCACGCTTAGTATTGGGTAAAACAGTGCAAGGGAAAGGTCCCGAAGGCTCTCCCTACATCCTCCAGCTGTAGATAGTTCAGCAATCGCACACTTGTGGTTTCGTTGTTAACACGTCGTCTACAAACAGGTAGGAGATAAAACAGATTACGGCTTACTTAGTTAACGCTTTTCAGCACAAATGAAAATGCGGCTTTATGTATGCGAAATGGGTAGATGTGCGCTCCCGATAAAAGTTTGCGGGAATCAAACTTAGGAAAACTTTATTCTTTTGATAGAACTTGAACCGAGAAAATATAATATTTCTCTGAGCGAATACAAAAGCAGAATTTTAACATCAAATTACCCTCCTTTGTATTTTTCCCCTTGCATTTTTTAGTTTACGCACAATTAATTTTTTTTAATTCAAGTGGCTCTTCAATTCTGCTTTCAAAAATGATAGGGTTTTTTCCTAAAAAGGTAACTAGGTGTTGGTATATAATGTAATAGTGTCGGTTTAAAATAAACGCTATTGCAATGCTGAATTATGCTTCAATTACAAAGTAATGTACTTTCTTTTGTAGTTGGAAATTGGATAACTCTCCTCGAATTACGTTTCAATGCAAAAGAACAATTTTTTGTTCTAATTCGCGCAAACATCGATTCTAATTGTACGTGCCAGAGCTGGATAGGGATTTAAAGATGTACTTTTCCGTATGCACAAAATAAGTATGTGTCAATTGCGGGAAGTTTTACGTCGGTAGAAATTGCACTACCAATAGAAAATAAGACTACAAGAACCCTGACAAGAACCGATACCGTATACAGTCAAATTTAGATTAACTAAAATGCCCTTTCACCCACGAACGAACTTTTAACTTTTTTATCTCATTGGAACACTGTAGGTAAAGCTTTTTATTTGGTATTGGTATAGAGGGGCATAGAGTAAATACAAATTGTATTTCCTCTATGGTATTGGATCATCTGCTATAGATAATTACATGATTGGTTGATGTTTGACGATTGTTAGATTGTAGATTATTTTTCTAGAAAGACACGCTTATTCCTAAGGGAATTCTGCTCGCCTGTCTGTCTGAGGGTTTAAGGCCTGATGAGCACAAACAAATTTTTTCCCATTTCTATTTCCACGCATTATCTTATTAACGCAGTACCGGGAACAAAGGTCAGATTGCTAACTTATTTTGGTATTTAAGGTGGGTTCATAGCTCTCCGTTCATTTTTCCGTTTGTCCATTTATAGCCAATCAAAAGACAGTAGGTACATTTTTAAATCCACCTTGTGCGTTTACGACGGAAAAGTTTGGTTGAAGTTGAACATGTACGTTTCCGTTGGTCCGTAACAAGTGTGAGGTTATGTTTGTTACATTGTTGACACATTTGGAGAATAGGCACCATTATGAATTAATAATAATCACTAATCAGATAGCAAAGTGTTCTTACTTTCATACATTTCTACGTATCTACTGAAGATCACGGTGGGTACAGTACAAAATAAAATTTAGGTTGTGGTTATGCTTCGTATGAGGTGGACGGATTACTGGGCTCCTTGACGGATCAACGTAACGGATAAGCGGAGAGCTATGAACCTGTTGCTGAAGAACGCGGTAGCCATTATGGGGAAAACTTCAATATATCTACAATGTACCAATATCTTCAATTATTAAAGTATTCCAGTGGTAATTTCTTTTAATTCATATGTTTAATCTATATATCATGATAACTTCTATGTTTGAATTTGCCACAACATGGCGGGTGGACTTAGTGTAGGTAGCTCCTTCTATTGAGCATCAGTATAAGCATATGTAGGTACCTTTCAAAACTGTAAAATTACCCTTGTGGATTTATGTATTAGATGTCGCTACTATAGCTCCATTATTCAATTAAACAATGGTGGCTCAGCTCCCCTCCTATTATATCATATCACTGTAGGCAACTCACAATATACGTATTTTTTTTAAATAACTTAAATCGTGCACGAATTATTAAATAATATTCTAAACGTAATTTTAATTCGCACACGCAACTACGAAACTTGGGTCATTTAATTTAATTTTTATCTTCATGAATAACAAAGTTATCCATTAAATCCTATACTGGATATGGGCCGCCCTGTACCGTGTATTATAACAAAATACACAATAGTAAGATTATGTCACTATCTTGATGTAAAATTGTGTTACTTTCAAATTGTTAGTTACCAATGAATATATCTTTTGTGTATGTATATTGGCTACCGGATGCGTCGTGACTCGTGATCGATTAAGGACCTGTCAAAATTTATTTTATATGATGATATGAATCAGAATTACCCGCAATGGCGTTGAAATCTGGTGGGTTAAGGGAGATGACACACTCTACAAATGTCAAGGAAAGTGAGTTAATGATTAAAGATTACTGCTTAAATTCGCACCATTTTGTAGGCGTGTTAGAAAACCTAAAAAAAAAGGGGCGCGACCAGGAGAGATAGTGATAGGGGTATTCTGTTTTAGATCCAGAGCGTGGTCCTAAATCTAGTCCTAAATAATCGTTTTGCGTATAAAGCTCTCTACGGAAACCCCACACTATTTTTTTCGCGCGAAACCTTGTGAGAGCTCAAGTCAAATAAACCGGTAATAACTGAAGTTAGGTGCCAAATTCGTTAGGTCCGACAAAAGCGTAGCTAGGGTGGGGCAAGCAGGGCACGTCCCTTTGGGTGCCTTTCAAAAGGGGTTACTAAAATTCTCAGTTATTAAATTTAAAAATCAAAATAAACCACAATAAACAACCTCATATCAAACAATCCCATGGATTCAGTGATGAGCGCAAGGGGTGACGATGAAGGATGCACTTGTTCGTTCGAATACGACACTGCACAACAAATTCCCCTACTGAAAATCGTATGCTATTTTTCTGATCTTGTTTTATATTAAGGTAATTTACGAAGGGGGTGCAATTTTAATCCTTGCCCTAGGTGCCATTTGGGCATGCTACGCCACTGGTTCGTCAGTCCATAATCTTAAGTGCGAATTCGAAATTATTAGTGCAGAAGTGAAGCGGATCAACTGCGAACATCGAAGTTTTGCGGGAGACAAAATATCGCGAACCCATTGTTTCTTAAAACTTCCGCTCTCAAAAGGAAATTTTGTAAGAGATTGAAACCGTCACTCGATACTTTGGCTTTATTCGCCTCATACCTTTATACTTTTTTGATAGTTTTAGATACGAAATCTACCGCACGCTGGTTTTACTGAAAGGGTTGATTAATTTACTGAATTTTAACGAAAATCCGACCAAACTACCTCAATCAGTTTCGGTTTGTCTTTGGAGTGAAGGGCTATTAATAGATACATCGCCAGATCGTAAACTTGGTTAAAAGCATACGACGGTTAATATCCCTATCAATTGGACAAGAAAAGGTAATCGTACAAAAATACAGAAATCTTCAGCAGTATTCGCCTTCAGGAGACCCAGAGAAATGCAGTATTAGAGATGGAGAAGGTATTGAGGCTACATTGATGAAAAGAAGAGCACACATTTCCCAAACAAAACGACTATTAATAGACTTACGGCTGCTAAGTAACGTAAATCACAGAACGAATTAAAGTTAAATACAGGTCTGTCTGGGTATACCTATTGCGTAAACTACGTTATGCGGACGTTTTATCTGGTTTCAGCACCTACAGTAATGTTGGGTCACCCTCTATGTTTCTAATTTCATTTATTTTTGACATTAAATGTGGTTGCTAATTTACGATTAACACAATTATTTCGATCATATTATTCGAATTTGAAGTCAATGTTGATTTTGTTTAAATAATCGCTTTGTTTGGTTTAAATTTTAATTGCAACGGAGGTACATGGTGTCCTACTAATAAAGGCCATAGGCCATATCTATGGAACCGTTAATTGCACAGCTTGGGGAAAAAATTTGTTAACAAAAGCAGCCAAGAGAAATCGCTGGAAATTATTTTCAATTTTGTAGGTTTGCCGCTAGAGAACGTAATATTCATGGTTAAACATACCTAACAAAAGTGCATAAAAAAACATGCATGCAGCAAATATTGTTGTAGCTCATACGATACGAGGAGTGGGGGGGGGGGGGCACATCTATTTAAGTAGTTGAATGGAACTTCTCACATACTTAATTGATTTTATAGGAAAGAGCTCTCTTCGTGTAATTTTATATGATTCAGGTCTTTTTAGTAAATGTGATGATTCGTAGAGGGCGCGGTTTGTCATTCTCATAAACTTTGCAGGTTTTCTTGAAAATTTCAAATAGAGTGATATGATTATTAAATGATATTATCAAATCAGATGAAAAAGTGAATATATCCAGTAAAAACCCAATTTTGATATAGGTATGTTTCCTCACCAGAGATATGACGATAAGGCGCACATGCACTCATTTAAGATTCAATATTTATATCCATCCAAGTTGACTTTGAAACAATAGAAACACAACGCCACGCAAAAAAACTGAGGAATGTATTACCCGCTCTCCTTGAAGCTTGGAACCAGACGAACCATGCATTTTCAAAACCATGGGAGCACGGTACATTTCTCGGTAAATTTGCGACGTTATTTGTATTTGCGGTATCCTGGCATAATTTCCACCGATTTCTCTTGGCCACTTTTGTTAATAAACGTGGCCCAATGAGTTTGGATTTCATTTCAAATGACTTTACGTGTGCATGGGGGGCTTATAAGATGGGAGTGGATGGATTACGGCTAATAAAAAATCAGGAGTTGCATCAATCGGAAGTTTTTGAAAAAGGCTTCTTACATAAAAAAGTGACACTTGGTGAGTGCCAACAGAAATGACTACTTCTTTCTCCTTCACACTCCTTCTCTCCCTTCTTTTAGCCGCGAATCAGCGATGTATTATAGAAAAAAAAACACGCGGGCACTTGGGTTCGAACCCGCGACTTCCACCATCCGGAGATTGCGGCCTTACTAACTGCTCGAATTACACTGCCCACAATATACCTAAGTGTATCGTGAGACCCTCTTTGCTTATACTGTTTTATAAAAGCGACGAACTAATAAATATATAATTAAAAATCTCATTTATTCACTAGCCAATTCCAAAGACACATCAACGATATTAGTGCGATATTTCCATTCAAATGCGTGCGAGGATGAGATGATTTTACTTCCGTACAAAAAGATACAGCGCATATCGAACGATAAAAAGTTTAAAGTTTAAAAAACTGTACAAGCGCGGCAAATTATTGTTTGCGGCGGCCAAACTTTGCAATATAACAACAATAAACTATAAGAAAAGATAATTTTTATTTTCGAATTTTGTTATTAACAGAATACCAATACACCAAACCAATACACGTTCTGATTACGTAATTAGTGCGTTAATTTTTTAGCGCATTTGTTAACAATTAAAAAAAATGTGCTATTGTTTGCGTTTTGTCCGTCCGTCCGTCCGAACCCACTTCTGTCCGTTTTGAACTACCTCTAGGGGAATGGTCCTAGAGTCCTCGAATTTTTTGCAGTAGGTAGCCTATACTTTGAAAGTGTGCCAGACGGCCATTAAATTTCGCTGTCTAAAAGAGAGGCCCCCCCACGAATTATTTCCTGAGATGCTGTTTTTGAAAGTAAAACGTGCATAGCTTTTACATACGACAACCAATTGGTCTCAGATTTTGCATACGCATGCCTTTAATGGTGCCACGTTAAACTTTTAGAAAAGGGGGGGGGGGGGACATCCCCTACCCTTTATGGTATTCTAATGAAAGGTCTCAACGAAATAAATTGGTTTGTACAAACTATAACTTTCCCGTGCGACTCTTTTTAGAGATCAGTGAGTGACGGGGCCTGAGGGGGGACAGGGGGGGGGGGTTACAAATTAATTTGATCTCATTGTGTTCTAATTAAAGGTCTCAACGGAAGGAACCGTTTTCTACTACTGCCCTTCTTTCTGTCCTCTTATCAAACTACGGAGTAGACTATAGATAGGGGGTGGAGTGGAACTAGTTTTATCCTTCATGGTACTCTAATGAGAGGTCTCAACGAAAGGAATTAATTTTTACCAACCATAGCCCTCCTCCTCAACCTCTTATCGTGATCGGGTATATTCCCTTATACCTCAAGAACGGATTGTCGGAAGACGGTACTCACACAGGGCGATTGAAACGTCTGCACGAAATATATCCATTGGTGATGTCAAAACAAACACTATTTCGGTTTAAACAATGCGCTTTATCTGCACAAGACCTGTGCACAATTTATACTTCTATCATTTTGGACGGATGCAACCAAAACGACACGATCTCAGCTCAAGTGGAAGTGAAACTGATTGTAGAGGTATAGAAATTTGCATTTTACCACACATCCGCCCCCTCAATTACACTCTTCTTGTTGATAGAAGGTTGAGGATATACGAACATAGTGAATATATGTATAAGCACAATTTCGCTTTTTTAAAATATGCCGCATGAACGTTTAATATCGTGTTCCCTATCCAAAGATTTTCATTTTGAAATTCTCGCAATATCTTTCCGACTTGACAATAAATCAAAATGTTTTCCTTAAGAGCATTAAATAATGTTTCCACCGCTTCAAGATTATTTCCGCATCTGTGCGCAGAAATTTATCCTTACTCCGCTTTAGCCTTCAGTAAATTTTTTAGATAGACTAACAAACCAATTTATTTCCAGAAGAATGGAGTTTGAATACGGACCAGTGCCACCTACGAAATACGAGGAGGTCATACAGCATTTACGCCACAACTTTCCAGACGAACCCCTAAACGTGGCGGTGGGTTTATGCAAGCATGACGAGGAGTGCAAGGCGTTCGAACATCACAATCTATTAACCCTAAAGGATGGTTTATCGGTTATGGCTGTCGATTCGAATACAGGGGAGGTACGCCAACCGAGGATACGCTGAAACAATCAAACCGCCCGCGGCGCGTGTTTCCAATAACCTTTGCTGGAATGTCACGAAACTGGCATTCTTTCTTCCCCTTTTCGTTTAATAAAGCTTTATTATTTTCCAGATAGTCGGCGTCGCTTTAAATGGAATTGCCCGGCAGGGAGATAACGAGGAGGGTCTGAAGGAGGTAGAGGAATCCGACAGTAGAGAATTTCGCCTTATTTTTGGACTATTATTTAACGTTAACCACGAATTGAACTTATTTGAAAAGTACAATGTGGATAAGATATTTGAGCTGAGGATTCTCTCGGTCGATTCGAGATGCCGTGGACGAGGAATTGCCAAAGAGCTATTTATGCGAAGCGAAATAATAGCGGAAGAGTATGGATTTAAGGTATTATATAGTTAATTGAGCGACTATTTTATCATTCAAATATTGCGTCAAACAAATTGGCTAAATTGTTGAATGAAAGTTATGGATGACAATTGCGAGAAATAAGTGCTATATAATCATATAACGCCCTACTTAAAAAAATGCTGGCAATTGATTAAACGTTTCGGCATAAATCTTTTTGAAGATAATCTACGTAGTCTATTATTAATGTTGCAGATTATCAAGACAGACGCAACAAGTCTATTTACACAAAGGGTTTGTGAACGCTTGGGATTAACTGTGGCTAAATCTGTTCGCTACAAGGATTATAAGGATGAAAAAGGGAATCTTTTGTACGACGTTGAGTCTCCGCATGACTACTACAAAGTAATGCTAAAAGAATTGCCCGATCACTCTACGAAAGGTTAAGGCCTTTTTGGAATGAAAGCATTCGATTGAAAAATGTTATCTACTGCAACTGCCATGCAGAATATAACATTTTGATTCATTACGGTGTTATCCTATTGTTGCTATTATACTGAAAATTGTTGGTAATACTCATTGTGATATGCTTTTTAAGCGCTTAATTTTAAGTATTTAGTCACCAAGTGGCAATTATTGGACCCATTTCTTGTGTCCATAATCATTTAGATTAAGGGAAAATACCTGCAGATATACACCACTTCCAATGTGTACCGCACGCATGTATTGGACTTGACAATAAAGTGTTTGCTCTCCGTTTTTAATGATTGAGTTTCGAACATTGTCTGCACACAACGGCCTTTTTTTTGTTTGAGGCGCATCCTTGACCGTAACCACGGCAACGCATCTTCTCTAGATCGAGCCGCCTCATTAAATTTTCCCGGAAAATACAATCATCGCGATTTCAGTGATGTAAATACCGACGAAGTAGGTATTTTCCAATTGAACCATTGACATGGAATAGTTCTAATTAACGTTGGCCGATCGACAGCGCGTTCGCACATAATTTCGTACTTCAAGCTGAACTTCAGCAGAATTCAATTCGTGTGGAATTTGTGCATATTGACAATGTATTAGCAAGAACACTTAATTTATTCCCTATAGGTAGGTATTCAACATGGGAGTCGAGTATCAACTACCCTTGATATAACTATATTGTATTATGCCATTCGTTATACTATTTTGTTTTATTATTATTAAAATCTCAATCCAACAACATTTAATTTTACATTTTTAGTGACGAATAGTGGGGTGCCAGTCACATTTATTTAATTGATAACTAGTAGACCGAAACTTCTGCGTGACATTTGAACACTTTGTATGCTGTGTGAGAAATAACTGACCAACCAGTGTAACGGGAGCTAGTCGTATTTTCCTCAATTCGATTTTTTAAATTTTCGTTAGATCTTTATTGATATTGCTATGTGCACTGGTATGCGGTCAACTACAACACGTACCCTCAAAACGCCTGCCCAGCTATCTCAAACAAATCAAAATTGAAACTTATAATTTTTCTACACTTCCGGCATATGCTACAAAAAAAGTCCTAATATTGACGTAAATTAATGATTTGGGAGACTCAGTGGGTGATCAACTTCCAAAATTCTAAAGAATTTACTACACCAATTTTCATCAACACCTGAAGGAAATTTTAGATACAAAAAGAAAAATTGAACACTATCCGGGTCGCGTAAAGACATTGTTTACTACGGTGCAACGCAGTACCAGATTGCACTGCAGTAAGGTATGGCAAAATGTACGCTGCGTTTGCTTTGGCAATCATTACTGCTTTACAACGCTGCTGTAAGCTGTAGTGTAGTAAGCTTTGACCCCTAAGAAGGCGATGTTTTGTAGGACATTATTTACTACGCTGTAAACAATGTGCTTGATTTATTGTAACCATATACAAGTGACGACTGAAGAGTAGTGGGTTAAGAAAGAATAAACAATGAGAATAAGAAAAATTAATTACCTTTAATAACTGAATGCATTCACAAATTTAAAACACGAAAAAATGTTAATGCCATTTTGCATTTGGTCTATTACATAGTATGTGTTATGTTCAGCCCCAGATTGTGGCGTCGTTTTTTTGTTTGATTGTTTTCAAACGCAGAAGGACGTAATTTTCTTCGGCTGAATGCAATGGCCTGAACTCCTATTTTACGGGTTCCTTGGGATTGTTTAACGCTGTGAATGTACCTAATTTAATATTTGCATCGGAGTCGAAATTTGTCTAAGGACTTTGTTTAATTTCAACATGCCGTTTGCCATCTCGGGTGTTCTGCAATTTTTTGCAACGTCTCTAAGTTTTTCGAAATGTTTAAATCACTCTTCAACTCCATGTAGGTGCTGAATCGGTTCGGTCAAGCTATAGTTGTAGGTAATATTGGAAATACAAGAGCCAATTAAAGTAGGTATATATGCTACCTACTAATAGCTATAAAATAAAACAAAAGAACCATATTGGTACCTTCCCTCCACCGTGTACTAGATAGATGCGTAAATAATTTTTTCCAAACAAAAAACCTGCGCCCCAACAAGTTAAAACTAAACAATTTTAATTATTTGCGAAATAAGCGCTCGCATCTGCATAGATCATTTCTGTTGCAGTGCAGTAAACAATGTCTTACCTTTGAATTTTATATTCAAAGGTCTTACTAACTATCGCCTTCTTTGCGGCCAAAGCTTACTACACTACAGCCGACAGCGTTGTAAAGCAGTAAGGATTGCCAAAGCAAACGCAGCGTACATTTTGCCATACCTTACTGCAGTGCAACCTGGTAGTGCGTTGCACCGTAGTAAACAATGCCATTACGCATCCGGGTCGCACAATAGGTTCAACTAAACACACAATTAATTGATTTGCATTAACAAAAATTTATTCCGAAACACATTAAATGCAAAAATTAAATTAAAAAACCCTGACTAAAGAGAAGCGAATAAAGCAAATTACTCCGCATTCAGGCGTTCGTTAATTACAAATTAAGAAAATCTTAGAATTCCTTAAGTTTTTTTTTCTCTTTTAAAAGATCTAAATAATTTGGTCGTGAGTGGTTTGAGATATTCGGGCGCACTTATCAAAAACACACAAAACACTGGCTTCACTTCACTTTGTCTTAAAAATAAAAACTTTCACTAAGCACAAACGGCGCTTTGTTGACTCGTTTTTTTTTAATACCGACAAACCGTTAAAAAAACTTTCCACAAACTTCATTGGATGATAACAATTTTTTTATTAAGACTACTTCACTACTTCTATACACATTATTTCAAAAAAACCTACTCTGTGTTTTAACAAATACCCCCCCCCCTCCCCCCGTGTTGTAGAAGGCGACTAAACAACGGATAATCAGCCGCAACATCAGCGCTGTATTTGAAGGCAATTATGACTTATTTTCCGAGTTGTGACACTTTCTAGACAATTTGGCGTGATAATCAAGGGGTTTTCGTTTCCCCTCACCTATTTCGGAATGCGAACTCAATTCAGTCACGATGTAATGGATGCCACAATTGTGACAAGGATACGCGAATAGAACTCGGGCGGCTCAAGTTCGACTCCTTTGAATGAAAAATTATTTTTTTATAAAGATTCTGAGATGTCGGCTTTCAAAATTTCAAACGACAAGTACCGTTGGCGTATATAGAGGCACAGCCGGAGATTTAAATACAATGCTGTCATTTCACAACAGGGTCGCAATTTTTATATCTTAATTTTAATTATAATTCTTCGCTTTATTGTAAATTGTACCTATTGCCTTCAGCACAATTTTGGCATTTTGATTCATTTTACACCTTTGATCAATTATTCAATAAACCTTTCTTTGCTTTACAAATTCAATAATGTAATGATCCAAGGGGTCAATCAAGCAGACACTGAAAACGTTGACCCTATACTTACCGTTGGCAACTCTGGCAAAAAACTACGAGCAGAGCCACCTACCTTTCAAGTCGAAACGATGGACGTTTTGCGACACTTGAATTTGGATGGCAGTCGGATCAATATGGGTGGCACGAATGAACTCCTACGTTGTGTAATCGGTTCTTGTATGCAGGGCCGGATCTAGGGGGGGGGGCAGAGGGGGCATGTGCCCCGGGCGCCGGAGTTAGGGGGGCGCCAGCCGCCAAATGATGGGATGGGGCCGCCATTTTTTAAATAAAGATAAATAAAAACTTTATAAGCATTTATCGTTTTTAATGTCAAGCACCGTCTACGTGAGTGAAAATTCTAAATTCAGTACATCTTGGCATCTGCTGCAGAATAGGACGGGGGTCACATGGAAAGGGAAAAGTATAAATCGTTAATTGTAACATCTTAGTTTTACATCATTTTCTTTTTTTACAGAATAAATTCGATATTTCGTTTTCCTACGCTTTTCAATTTACCTGCTATTTTATTATGTTGTACATACGTAGAACCACTCTGGTTTAATATCGTCCAACAGTATTGATTCGGCCTTATGGGAAAATATTGAATCAAGGTTTCACCGCTTTCAAAATCTATGTTGGTACAACATAGATTACATTATTCGCCCAATATTTCCATTCTATATTGGGGTAATATAGTTCAACAATATTGGCCCATTTACAAAGCATTTACATCCTATATTGGTCCCATGTAGGCTGCAATATTTCCCCGATATTGTAACTATGAGATCGGACCAATGTAGTATAACAGTATTGGTTTTATATTGTAAATGACATTGAACCAATATTGTTTACTATATTGGCCCAATTTTTAAAAGCGTTCACATTCTATGTTGGCGCAATATAAAAATACAATATGAAATCAATGTTGCGCCAGTTTATAGCCATTATTGCTTCCATATATTGCGTGCTACTTGGGGCGTGGGTTGGCAACATTTTCTACGGCGCAACGGGCAAGTCGCCACCCCCGACCACGCTCCCCAGAATTAGGTCCTTTTTATTGTTTGTATTGGTTTGAATTAATGTAAAATGGGAAATTTTTTTATTTCATTAAAATAACACTTTCTAATTCAACCTTAAGTTTTACTTCAACTTCATATACGACTCATATAGTAGTATGCCTTTTTGTAAATCGTTTGGGATCGAGGGGGGGGGGTGCCAAAAATGAAGCTTGCCCCTCCTAGAAAAAATGGTAGGTCCGACCCTGCTTGTATGTGGTGGGACGTAAGACATAATCGGGAAGGGAATTAAATAAAAGACAGAACTTTTGTGCGTAAAAAATGACAAGAGCAAATAAATATATTACGCACACAACAAGACCATATACCAGGGAAACCTTCTACGGGACAAAAACGCCGGCATAGGCCACACAAATACATGAAGTAAATCACCTATAGCACTAAAATGCAAGAGAAAATACACATCAATAAAACATCTCAAATTGTATGATAAAAATCAGACAATCAAATCAAATGCAATTAAACAAGTTCATAAAAACAAAATACACAAGACATCATAAATGCAGTGGAAAAACTGATAAATCAATTCAGCACAAAAACACATCAAAATACCTACATGTACAATCAATTGAGATAACACAACTCGTAAAATAATAAATGGCATGTAGGTACATAGGAAACATGTAAATGGCGTGGCTCTACTCCAGCCTTCAGTTAACATAAATTAATTTAACACGAAAAGTACATGTGAGAATGCCAATAGCAAGTACCTATTCATGTGAAAATCGATTATCGCTCAATCAGAACATATTTTAAATGTTAATGAGAAGGTCCCTAAATATCTCGCATTGCTAAGAACTGCAATCCGCACGAGACGAGTGGGCAAATATCGACGAACTGTATTAGGTACCTACTCGACGGAGGCAGAATGGCAATGATTTTTCCATGAGTGAGGCATTTTGCCGATTTATTTTTTGCATGAGCGACAAACAATATATGCTGCTTTACTACTGCGATCTGCTGAACAAGACGAGGGTTACACATCGCCGCAAAATATCAGACCAACCGATTCGACAGGTGCCGCTTGCTGCGATCTCACTGTCTCCAAGCTACAGGAAATGCACTGAACTTCAATTGATCATCCTCCCTTAATCGCGATCTGGGTTTGCGATTTCTACTTGTTCGGGCCGCTTAAAGAAGCTTTAGAAAGGCAAGGACAGCAATGGGAAGTAGTTCTGCGCAACTGGCCGATTACCGATTACGATAAGGGCATCAAAAATCTGTCCATACGCTGGGACAAATGCATTTCCAAAGCAGGAAACTGTGTGGAAAAATAATTTGTCATTGCCTTGTGTTTGTCAATAAGTGAATTTAAATAAAAAAATAAAATCCCGTTTATTTTGATCAGTCCTCGTACAAAAGTTCGAATGCGCATGTACAATTTTTTTGCCATCTGCATAGTTGCTTGAGGTTTAAGGAAAATTTATTAGCACAGAACACCGGACATTCCTTACAAGAATTATGAGAGAAACCCTTTTTTTGGAGGTCTGGGCAGTTTTTGGGCTGTAACTTTTTGACCCGATAGTCTACGAAGCTGAACTAGAGACCTTTCTTTTATCCTTAAGAACATGTGTGCCATTTTTCAAAACGATTGGGCGTATCTACACAACTTTATCGTGTAAACGGACAGACAGACTTGCAGATAGGCAAACAGATAGACAGCAATACAAAATGCAACCTCGAAACCCTAACAAACCAAATAGCGGAAAAAGCGAAACAGCCGTACCGACGAACAGACGGACGTATAGCGCGTTTTTTTATTTTTGTTTAAAAAAACCGCTAAAAAACGTTTATTTTGCTTTCCTGACTCTGTTTTTTGTGTTTCTAGCTTTCTACTACGTTGTCGCGTCCGTCTGTTTGGTCAAAAAATTTGAACTTTTCCAAAGCAGTTCTGTTTCATTTTCCATACGCGCCTCATCAGTAGGTCTAGGTATAGAAAACGCAAAATTATCCACCGATTTCAAAATTGGCGCGTTTACAAAAGCATGCGAGTGCCACCACCGGATATCCAAGTAGTTGTCGATAAAGTAGTCGTCTTTTGTCTTTCGATTTTATTTTATGTCAAGTTGCGGCTACCACGTTGGATCAAGGTATTTATTATACTGTAACTTTTACTCTAATTATAAATTTTCTAATTTAGTAAAAATTTTGTGCATTTCCTATTTCTAAAAATATACTT
Source organism: Photinus pyralis (assembly GCF_008802855.1). Taxonomy (NCBI): domain Eukaryota; kingdom Metazoa; phylum Arthropoda; class Insecta; order Coleoptera; family Lampyridae; genus Photinus; species Photinus pyralis. The sequence goes on along the minus strand of NW_022170511.1, from coordinate 19,129,072 downwards.
CGTCTAACATTTCGTTGTAATTGATATGCAATACGTTGAGGTTATGTTCTTACATTCACTTATGTTCCAGATAAGTCGCCATGCAAATTTTCGTAAAAACACTTACTGGTAAAACAATTACCCTCGAGGTTGAACCCTCTGACACTATTGAAAATGTCAAGGCGAAGATCCAAGATAAAGAGGGCATTCCTCCGGACCAACAACGTCTGATTTTCGCAGGAAAGCAGTTGGAAGATGGACGTACCTTGTCCGACTACAACATCCAGAAGGAATCGACCCTTCACTTGGTGCTACGTCTCAGAGGTGGTATCATCGAACCGTCTCTCAGAATTTTAGCGCAAAAGTACAACTGTGACAAGATGATTTGCCGTAAATGTTACGCGAGATTACATCCGAGAGCCACCAACTGTCGTAAAACTAAATGTGGACACACCAATAACTTGCGCCCAAAGAAGAAGCTAAAGTAGACTGTTTCTTGCAGGTCGAGGATTTCAATAATTTTGATGACTTGGAATTGCTGAATTATATTTACTTTTAAATAAAATACCTTCAGAGTAAACTTTGCTTGTGTTTTTACAAAGTGTGGCACGTTTTGTAACAGATACCTATTCGAGTTATGTACATGAAACCTGTTGTAATGGTTATTTAATAGATTGGAAGATACATAGTAATAGAATTAGTAGTCATTTGGTGCAAAATTGCAGACACTACTTTATCAAATATCTTCTGAAGAAAATGGAGCGTTTAAATTTAGAAAAAAGCATCCAAAGTTTTAACTCGTTTGTCGCTCATGCTTGAGGAAAATTTGAGAACACCTGCCGGAAAAAGGGCTCTTAGCCAGGCTTTCAGGTTTTTTAGGACAACTTTTATAAATGTGTCTGCAGAGAAAAAAACATTGCGGCCTAAAGCTCAATTTAGATGTTACACTTTTTTAAACTCGCTCAAAAATACAATGTCTAAATTGAGTTTAGAACACAAGGAATAGAATTTACTTATACTAGATTTTTTCATAAAATTATGATTTTATCACTTATAATTGCACAAGAGGTTTGTATTTTACTGAGTAAATTGGGGTTGTTTAGGTAATGAAAATCCGTTGCCTAGCAATTAGACGTGAAAAACTGTCAACTAATAAATTTTTAGGTTGACAGTTTTTCGAGTTCAATTGCTAAAAGGAAACAGATTTGAGTTGCAACAACTCAAATTTACTCGGTTTAAATACAAACCTCGAGTGTAATTCGGCAGGACAATTAAACGAACAAGAAATTCACGAAACTAATCAATTATTGACAGACGTCAAACTAGTCATATGGGTAAGGATAATGCGATAATTGGTTCGAAAATGAATAGTGAAAAAACCACTAGTGCATTTGTCGCTGGAAAAGATGCAGGTAACTTTTGCCGCTGTCAAAGTGACAATTGCACTGCGGCTTATGCGATTTTTTATACATGAGTTGAATTGTCTTTCCAATATCACACATAATTTTGCCGCGTACTTTTCCAAATTTTAATTCATAACGCCTACCAACATTTTATATTCATACCACCAATTCTGCCAATGGATCACATGGGTGAGGGGTTTATACCCAGTATAACATATCATCTGAGCTAAAGGATTTTTACAACAAATAATATATTTTGTTGAATACATTATTTCCTATAAGTACTTAAAAAAACAAATATCACAATTTGAATTATATCTATGACAGAATCACTTAAATTTTCCTTGCAAGTTTACATAATCCCTATACATATCTAGATCACGAGCCTTAGGTACTACACCTCCACTAATACCTAGGTTAATATAATCTTGATAAATATTTATGGAATTCTGTGGCACCTGTGGAGGAGTAACATTAATTGAGGTATCATTTAAAAATACACTTTTTTGTTGGATTAACTGCATTCCAGCCAGAGACAGACTTCTAATTGTACCATTTGCTTTACGTCCAATATGTATGTACCTGTAAGACAAACATTAATTGTGAACTGTCACCTTGCAAGACTTACTTCGTGTAAAGTAACAGATCAGCTCGTTTTGGGTCGTTCACATCTGTTCCGTACATTTGCTTCATCGATGGAAACAGCAGGTCAAATGTTATTTTGGATCCACTGTCCCTTGATGCGGTCATTTGAGATTCATTTGTATATATGCTACTTTCATCATTTGAAGTATCGGTACCAGCGCTTTCACTAGAACAATATTAATCTATTATAGAGAAAGAGATTACACTCTTGTTTTTTCAAAAGAAGTAATAAAAGTTTATTTTATTGATGTTCAATAACAAGATTAACAAGGCAGTCTAAACAAATTGTTGAAAGATCCTTCCAACTTTTTTTAGCAATAGAAAAAATAATACACAAAATTAAAGTACAGGGTGGTCCAAATTCAATAATTTCTTATGGAAACGCTCATTATTTTAACTTTTAAAAGATATAAAAAAAGGAACCAGGTGTCTGGAGCTCAATTTTAAAGAGAAAATCACTAGCGTAAACAGAATTCAGCAAACTCTAATCGTTTGCCCACTAGGGGGCGTTGCGCGAATTTAGTCAATGTATTTAACGGCTCATTACTTTCTTATTATTAAAGATAATTGATTTTGACAAAATCTTATCAAGGACAATACAGTGTGTTTGGTTTTTTTATACGACCCTAAATTACATTTATTTACATGGACCACCCTATATAGTTTGGAGTTTATGACAGACAAGAGCAAAGCGTAAAATTTCCTAAATTTTGATGTCACTTATATTTATATTAAATATTATTTGCAATATTGCATATTAAAATATTTTTATTGCAGACATCTATTAGGTTGCCATGAGGAACAAAAAATGGCAGGTTTGTTTAAAACGACAATTTCTTATAATCTTAATCTGTATTACCTATTTATTTATGTTAAGTATATTACTTTTTGTTTTGTTCACAAAAGTATTCATCTTCGTTGTTTATTGTGTCAATTTGAAATTAAAAATATTTGGAACTAATAAAAATCTCCAGATAACCAAGAAATTGTCGCTGCAAAAAATTTAAACCACTACAGTTTGCACAATTCGTAAGGGTAATTTTACTGAACCTCATTAAAAGTTTTGAAAAGTACATATTTATACTACTGCCCAATAGAGGACGCTAATACCCAGTAACAACTCAGTGGCGACAACTTATAGGCCGGGCGCTAAAGGGTTTGAGCATGCATTGAAAGTCTAACGCAGTTTGACTTTTGATTATTGTTGGGAGCATCAAGTAGATGAAAAATATCGTTGTCGTCGCATTTCCGCGGTGGGCATCACATGCGGGGGGAGGGAGCAAAGTCCCGCGCGTGGCGATTCACTTTATCGTTTCTAACTCAAAGACGGTAATAGTTAGATCACTGCTTGAAACGGCTATTTACAGCTACTTATATTGCCTACAAAAAAGACCCTAAGGATAAAAGTTGTACCTCTAACCGTTTTGTTACAAATAAATTATTTTAGAATATATCTAAATTCGATCAGAAATCATATTTAATGCACATTTCATATACCTATGTGTAAGATAAATTTAATAATGTATGTTATTAGATAAATATATAATTTTATACAGTCAATTTTACAATTTTCCAGCACGTACTTGGGCACCCAGTCAAATCTTTCTCGCCTTCTCTCTCTTCGTCAGACTCTTTAGTTTGTAATGGGTTTCTGCATTTATCAACACATTTGCAATAAGAACAACAAGAAGAATTATTTGATAAACAGTTACATGTTTTTTTGGAGCAGTTTTTGCATTTGCAGGGCTGAACTGCTTCGAGATTTGCATAACATCAATGCTGGCGAGCATTGCATGAGTACCATTTTTACCCTTTACGTTCATAAATTGTTCGGAATACGCCAGGTCGCCATTGATGAATCATCACTCTGAAGATTACCAAAATTACTTCCCGATGGATATGCAGACATTGGAACTAATTCGAGGGGACATTACCAAAACTGATGCTGATGATGATTAAACATTTTATTTATTTATTTATTATGGCTCTTTTGTGATCGGTCAATCTTTTGAAGATTTAAATTTGATTCCTACATTATGCCAATTAAAATATTATGACAATACTTATGTACTTTTGTAATTACTCTTATGACATCTAAACGACACTATTAAAATTGTCTTACAGATTCAAGAAATATGTGGCAAATATGATTTTCAGTGGATTTGGATATATTCCGAAATAATTTATTTGTAACGAAACGCTTAGAAGTACGACTTTTATCCGTAGGACATTTTTTTTTAGCCAATATCAGTAGCTGTAAATAGCCGCTTCAATCATTGCTCTAACTATTACCATCTTTGAGTTAGAAGCGATAAAGTGAAACGCAACGCGCGCGACTTTGCCCCCTCCCCCTCATGTATGCCCACCGCGGAAATGCGACGACATCGATATTTTTCATCCACTATATGCCCCCAACAATAATCAAAAGTCAAACTGCGTTAGACTTCCAGTGCATGCTCAATACCTATATTAGCGCCTGGACTATTATCATAATCCGCCATATTGGAGCTAAAAAATTGATTGTAGGATCAATATACCTTATCTGGTCAAATTGTGACTGTAGAATAATAAATGTCAGTTTCATTTAGACAGACTGGCATGAGTCTACATCTAACCTCTTGGTGGGTATAATTGATGGACTCATTCAAAGTTGTGGCAAAAAATACATAAATAACTTATTCATAGTGGTCTATGTGCCGTTTATTTTCGAATGATAAAAATCTACGCAAATAAACAATTCCAAGCACTAGGAACGCTTTTGAAACCAAACCGCGAGTAAACTGGATTTATGGCTCAGTGGTAGAGCTTTGAGCTATAAATCCGGAGGTCGGGTGTCCGAACCTGGGTTGAGGTGAATTTTTCATCTGTGACAAAGATGGAAATTACCTTACACCAGTTCCGAGCATTCTACTGGCTACTCCGATAGTACAACTGAAGACCTTCTGCAGAGGCACCTCTAACAAGCATTATGCGGGTCACTCTGTAATTGGGCGCAAGCCTGTTGAGGGCCCAGAACAAGAGAGGGATACTAAATAATAAATAAATAATAAATAAATAAACTGAGATAAACAAAGAAGTTTTTTCGGATCACTAACAATAACAGCTGGTTAAGTTCCTCAAAGTTGAGTGACGTCATGGGACCTCGCCTTATGGCGATAAATCAAATTTTGTATACAATGGCATACGGTAGGGAATTTAAACACAATTCATTGATGCATTTGCCTGCAACAAAATCTAATTAATTAATTGCGCAAAATTAATCTAAAGACAGTAGAACATTGCCATTTTATTCCTGGGCGTAATCACGATCTCGAGTATTAGTTTCGAGAAATTGTTGCCAGTTTGCTTCGATTCGCGATTTATACGAACTTTTCTTCCGCCAAGTTTTGCATTCATCACGAAGATAACGTTCCAGGACGAGGCAGAAAGTCAACTATACCACAGAAGTGATCTGTTTCCATGTTTCTAAAGGAAGCAGGATTTTCCAAGGAAGGATAAGCAATATCAATTTGTTACCAGAAGAGAATTTTTTTATTTGTATAATGTTGATTATTTTTAAGAATTTGTATAAGGTATTTTATTCGAAGTAATTTTAATATTCCTAAAAAAATCAACCTGCGGAAAAATTATTTAGATGAACAGATTTTGTACTGTATTTATGGATAACAATCGAAACCAAACAAAGAATGTTGCTTATTTTGTTTCATTGATTGGAACATTTGCATTTAATTTCAGTGATACCATTCTTTTGGTTGGATTAAAATTTTGTTTAGCATTGAGAGGTATGTATATTTTGAACAGGAGAATGTACCAGTAATTTATTATGTGGTAAAGATGAATTTTAGATACGGATTATCTCAGAAGTATTCACACGTGATCATGAGATGGGCCGTGGGTAAAATAAAAATTAATTGTCCTGAAATTTTTGCCAGTGCCGCAGAAGTTGAATTTTATTTCAAGTGAGGTCTTCAACCCTTGTAAATGTAACTAAACTGTTACACGGACCAAGTTAGTTGTTTGTTTATATTTGCAGAACCCCTTAAGTTACTTTAAAATTGAAATGGAACGCTATACTTACTTCGTATTTAATGCCTAATTCCCTTTTTAATTTTTAGCAAGATTATATAAGAGTTTTTCATGTATATAAAACTGTTTATTTAGTGTAGGCATCATACTCTTTTTTGTGTTAAATACGATAAAAATAACTTTAAATACCTGTCGCTAGATGCGGTAGATCCGGTAGAACTCAGACCAGTCAACGAGGGATTCTTCATATTTCCCCCTTTACTCGAACTCTCCTCTCTTCCTTTGCCTGGCCGCACCCTAATCGTGAACGGACTATAATTTATGGTAAAGTTTGGCATGAAATCTCGAATCGAGTTGCTAATCTTATAACTAAATAACTCACTCAGCATACTGAACTCGTATGGCCTGTAATAGTCGGTGTACGCGTCGATCATCTCTACATCCCTAGACTCGACTTGTATCATTTCCGAGCAAGTTTTTGTGAGGTGGTTGTAAGAGTACGGCAGACACTTGATAACTTCAGGATCCCACCATCTGGTTAGCGGGCGGTCCGATTTCGACAAATGAATCTTATGGTGGAAGTGGTAATCCGTAATGTAATCCCAAATGGGAGGTTTATATTCGTCGGGTGTGAATAGTCCCAAAAATAAATTTATGGTGTTCTGTTTTTCGGCATCAGAAAACGTGTTGCTGTAATATCGACTGAGAGTTTGCATGATGTCGTTGCCTTGGGAGGTCCATGGGGCAGTTTTTCTGTATGTTTTGATGCGGTGAACCAATTGTGATCCACCGTATTGGAGTGCTAAAGTATCACCGTGGTCTTCGTACAGACTTTCTAACATACGAACACAGTCGGTGTCGAATTCCAACTTGGGGGAGTCTAAAATACCCAACGCGCATAGCTGGTAACCCAGCACACATTTGCCGATTGCAAATTGTGCAGTGTTGGTACGATCTAAGCAATCTACGCAATTAGTTCTAATTATGCCAGTCTGCACGCTCCAACTACTATTCGCAATTTTATTCTGACCAACCATTGTGCTACTCTTCTGGGCTGAGAACGGGTTTTTGTTATTAAAAATTCCGACTTTCGCCACGGCGCTCTTAGCGATATTAGCCAACCCACCCATGACATCGGCTTTGCTTTTATTCTTCCTTGCCATATCGAACGCTTTGTACACAATCTGGTGATCGGCGGCCAAAAACTGATTTAAATACTTCACGGCGGAATACAACTCTTCACTCAGCAACTTTTCCTGTGGTTTCTTCTCGTGCTTCTTCACCAAGTTTAATATAATAATAGGCGAACCGTATCGTTTCAGAAGCTCGTTGAAGTGCGCCGCCGCGGTTTCAGCATACGGATCGTACAAGTCGATCGAAATCGAAGGTTTTGCAACAATCTTTCCCATATCCTGACTCCAATGTCCCGGAATGGAGCCGCGCATTTGAACGAAGGACGTGAAGTGTCCCTGGCTTAAGGACGAAACGCCCGAATCGAAAACCATCTGCTCGGTTTCGACCTCGTTCGCGACATCTCCCTCGAAATTCGCACCGCGTTTTAAAAACCGAGTGCCCGCGTACTTGGACGAACGTCTCGCAATCAGCGTTACGTATATGGAACGGCCGAAGACGTTCACGTTTGACTGATCGACAAATCCATGGGTAATGTAGAGTATCCACTCGGGGTGCAGCTCGTTTTCCACCTCGCTTAGCAGATGCGTATTCCAGACAAATTTCCGATAAGGTTTGGTACGAATCCCGTACTTTGCGGTTTCCATCTTAGTGTTGTGCTGTAAAAACTGTGGCGACTTCAAAATCTCGTCTGTCGATATTACACAATCCACATCGGCGGGCACTACTTCCCTTGGAATACTCAAATTGTATTGAAGAGTGTGCGTGATGTCGTAACTGTAACTATTAACACAAAGGAATGTATTACTAATTTACACATTGAATTAAACAATATTAGAATTTAGGAGTTGGTTACCGAAAAGTATTAATGGTTGTGGAATTTTGTGTTACAGCTAAATCTTGCTGTGTAACATGGTTAAACTTAGTTTAATTTATTGCTTTTATTTAATTTGATACGACATTCTAAGTTGATAAAATTCGCAGGTGTTTCTTTGTGGAAAATTTCTTTATTTTTAAGATTTTAGACGAGTGTTCCATGAACGAAAACAGTGTGGCAAACGAAAAGTGTAAATGGAGTTAAGGATGTTTGATATCAAAAAAACAAATAACGCTCCTCATAGGCACTTTTTAGGCTCTACAAGATCATTCTACAGATTTTCATTATGCCGTTTCATCTTTGAGAAATCATAATTAACCTCATATTTTTATATGGACCAGAAAAAGTAGCACCCTGTAATTAATAGCACTTTCGATTACCTTTATAGCTATGTAACGCTCACCTTTATTAACAAGCACGCTGTAGCATAAGTCCGCCCGATCGGAAAGGCGATACTAGGGAAGGGACAAAAACCCCAGCATAGCCCATACAAATAGGTACATGAAAAAATCAAGTACAGAAACAAAATATATACAAAAGAAAATACACAAATAAAACTTCTCAAATTATAAGAGAAAAATAGATAATCGAATCAAATGCAGTTAAACAACTCGTAAAAACAAAGCACACAAGACATAAATGCAAGTGGAAAACATGATAAATCAGTTTAGCACAAAAACACATGTACGATCAATTAAAATAAAACAACTCATAAAATAGTAAACCACATATACAGTGGTTGGTTGAGACTGCAGTGTATCTCAAGTGTTTTTAAAGATAAAGACTTGAGGTTTTCGCGACCCTGTCACTATTCTGTGAAACTTTTAATACCACAAACAGAATCAATCTAGCTACGTTTGCTTCTGAAATACAAGGTGAAAACGAAAAGTTTGACTTTTTGAGAAGTTATCATCGTACCACTCATCTTAGAAAATATGTAAAAATGTTTCATGTTAGATTTTTTAGTTAGAAACCAGTGACGTAGTCAAAATCACAGTTTCTGAGATTTGACCCAATGTTGGTATTTTTTTAATGCAGCACCCTGTACATAACGTCACTTGTTTTTCATGATTACATTGATGTATCACAACCTACTTATATATTTTTTTAATTTTAGCCATGAAGACCTTCTTTTTTACTGTTATTAAATAGTAGGCCATGGATTCATGGAGACTTTGTTTTGTTTATTGTATCAAGGGGTAATTAAGGCAGCTGATACCAATCAATAAAAATAGCTGACGGTAGAACTTGTCTTTTCAAAATTTTGAAAAATATGATATAATATAATTATAATATACAGAAACTGTAATCAGGAAAATGCATGCAAAAAATTGACGTTAAAATATGCAGGGTGGTACATTAAAAAAAATAACAACTTTGAATCAAGTCTCAGAAACGGCGGTCCAAAAATTTTTTGATTACGACACAGGAATCTATTTAAAAATATCTAAAATAGGCAATTTTTATCTTTTTTTCTATCTTACATAGGTAGTAAAGGTATGGTATTATTCCAAAAAGTCAAACTCTTCGTTTTCACTCTGTATTTCAGAAACAGCATGATACTATAATATAGTAAGGTCCGCTGAACTGTACGCTATTCTAGTAGGAAACTCAATCGAGAAGTTTTCCCGGCAATAGGTGATGTCATATTAGGTCTGGGCCGTTATTCATCATGCTATAGCGCGCCGCCTGTAGTTAGATGGATTACGTTTGTGGTATTAAATGTCTCACAAAAAAGTGGCCCAGGGTCGCAAAAACCGCAAGCCTCTGTCCTTAAAAACGGCTAAGATAGACTGCAGTCTCAAACAAAATAGGACACACTGTACACAAAATAGCGTGGCTCTACTCCAGTCTCGTCCACCACCATTTCAGACGAAAAGTACTTGTAAGATAAACATTCATGTTAAAGTCCATCATCGCAGAAGTAACATGTAGTAGAAGAAAAGATAATTCTCGTATAGCTTACGCACTGTATAGTAGCGGATACAGCGAAGGATCATACTGTATTAGGTATGTAGCGATTATACAGCAACGTCACATGTCTACGTCAAACCGGCAGGCGTTTGACAGTCGACGCAACATTGCCGCTTTTCCCAAAAATACGGCTGGAAATTTCGTCCGGGCGCTGCTGCGCGGTCTATGGAGACTACACTCTGTTCTCGGCGTAATTTGGCTCTTCTAATTACTTTCAAACACGAATGCACTTGTATTTATACCATCTCTCTTAGTATCTATTGTAATTAAGGTCCGTTTATCCTACTACGATGAAACGTTGATAAGGTTTGCGCAGCTCTTTTACAAGCTTTAGTTAGTTTGAGCTTCGGATTCAGCATTTGAACAGACCCTCATGCGGATATTTCATTATAATGACTCATTTAATCACCTTATTTGACTAGTGGCGTCATCTGAATAAAACACTGTCAAATAGGTCCACCTTAACGTACGGGTCGTAAAAAATAAAACAGGTGTGTGAGAGTGTGACTGAGATGGATTTATGCAACAGCGTGCATGTTAATAAAAGCGGTCGTTGGTCGGTGTTGTTGAGAGCTGGTGGGCTCGCTGTCGCTCGTGTGGCATTTTTAATGAATCTTTAACCTCTTATTCTCGGGTTTATCTGATCGAAAAAATGTTTTAGTAAAAAAACTTTCTTGCTTCATTTTACATATTTTGTCTTGCATGTCTATACCTGCATCTCCAATAATAAAGAAACTACATCACGACTAAAATTTTCATTGTACACTTCCTGCACACACCATATTGTGTACAAGATGAAAACGAACACAATGGGGATCTCGGAAACCACAAAAGTTACAAATCCGGTTTAATGCCAAAAAGTTGTAAAATTCCCGAGGTATTCAAAAAAACACGAAATATCGTGTTTTCGTTATTTTTTTTGAGATTACTTACTTTAAGAGAAACACAGAAATAAAAGACACTTTCTCATTGCACCTTTTATAGCTCTACTAGATGACGCTTACAAAATTATGATACAATTCGGATTTTTACGGTATTGGCTTTCTTTTTGTTCTGCGAGAGGAGAGAATGCACAGTTACCTACTGATTACGCCCATACAACACAAACACAACCCACACTCCTGTAATGCAGTGAATAATCGATACCATTGAGTTAAAAACACTGCAGACAGTCAACAGACAAAATTGAACTGAAATATATAGTTAACATAAAGATATTTTCTGTTTGGTAAAGATAGATTAGATTAGCCTTAGTACTTTTCAAAGTGGGTAGGTAGTAAATCCAGCCATTCGATCGACTTGTGCATGACGTTTCTTAAACTGGGTGTACAATGAAAAATAAAGCTGGCACATTAATAATTGTAAACATCTAGTCATACTGAGTGAAATTGGATAGGGAGCCAACTTGATTACCAGATCTAATTAAAACATACCTACCTGAAATAAAAGTTGCTCCACAAGTCAATACTTTGAAACATCTTCAGATACCTCGGCTCGTCAGGATGTAATAGCCGAACAGTATCGTGCGGTATGTACAAAATAGACGTATCTTCAATTTTATAAATTGTATGGTGACCAATAACAGCAACCTTTCTTCTCTTTGTAATTAGTATTATGTAGTAACCTTCCAAGAATCTTATGAAACCTGCAACGACATATACATCTTAACACCCTTAATATTTACGCATCTTTACCCATTATCCCGAAAGCGGATATATTATTTTTGGCCAAATTAGACCTCTGTCTGTTTCCTGCATCGATAGTATTAAGAAGGCCGATAATTTCGTCCCTAGAATACTCGACTTTATCGTCCGTGATGATCAAATCTCTCGGTTCCATTCGATCAATTTTAAGAACACGAAACCTGGTTTCGGTGTTGTTCGAGCCTACCAAATAGAAACGCTATGGGATATTTATTAGAAAAGGTTAAAAAATTGCTGGACCTTACAGCTTTCGTTTCATATAGGGCGATCTTTTGAATGGAGCGGATTATAGGATAAAAACTGGCATTTTTTGAATTCATGATGAAAGTTCCAAACCTAACCTAAAATATTGTAAATAAATAAAATTGTAGTGGTTCGGTTTCGTCAAAATATTAAATAGTGTCTCAACAAACGCCTTACGCAATTTAGTCGGCCAGAATTTAGAGCGCATTCAATAGATGAAAGGTGTAAAGCGAAGTCCCTGTATATATGGGACTCTTTCCGTCTGCAAGTAACGTACTAACTAGTTGGGAAATCAATCATTTATTACCCTAATTTCATTTTATTTATTTCTACCAATTAAATCTTCATCCAAAGCTGGGTAATTATTTCAAATGAATCTATTTTAACGCTTGTTTTCCTGTGCAGGAATGATTATACAGCCAAAAAGATGTTCAAGAGACGCACATCTTGAAAAACTGCTTTTATTTAAAACAAAGGGTAAAATCATGCCAAACGATTTTTTAATGTTCTTGCTTTCTATATATTATAATAATAACCCTCAACATAACAGCTACTTATCTGAAATACTTATTTTCCATTTCGTATTTTAAATACAAATATTTAGTTGAAATACCCAACTCTGTCATCATCAATGGTGCTTTACTCGAGCAGGTCATTGGCGTCTCCCTGTCAGCAATTCTTCTCATCATCATACATAAATCTTATGTCTCAACATCATATGCACTTGTTTGCAAGTGTTTATGATAATTATTTGTTACATAATTACACTGACCACATTATACAAACTTGGGAATCTTGTCTTTTTAAATAAAATTTGTTATTGATTGCATAACCAATTCACTGCTTATGTGTTAACAAATGTCTTTTAAAATTGCATCTGTTATTGGTTAGGTAAACACACTGTACACATTTTAAATCCTTGGGAGTTTTGTGCGTTAACAAATGTGTTTTAAAGTTTGACTTTATATTGGTTGCATAATCACACTGTGCACATTTTAAATCCTTGACAGTCTTGTGTATTAACAAATGTCCTTTAAGATGAGTTTTATTATTGGTCGCGTAATCACACTGGTCACATTTAAAATCTTTGGCAGTCTTGTGTGTTAACAGATGTTTTTTAAAAAGGCATATGCTATTGGTTCCATAAACACAATGAGGGCATTTTAAAGCCTTGACAGTCTTGTGTATTAACAAATGTCCTTTAATATGACTTTTATTGTTGGTTGCGTAATCACACTGGGCACATTTAAAATCTTTGACAGCCTTGTGTATTAACATATGTCCTCTAAGAAGAACTTTGTTGTTGGTGGCATAATCACACTGTGCACACTGTAAGTCCTTGGCAGTCATGTGTCTTAACAGATGTAATTTAAGATGAGATTTATTGTTAGTTGTGTAATAACAGTGTGCACATTTTAAATCCTTAGCACCCATGTGTCTTATGAGATGTAATTTAAAACGGTATTTGTCATTCGTTGCATAATTACACTGTGCGCATTTGAGATCCTTTGCAGTTTTGTGCGTTAACAGATGTCTTTTAATATGCCATTTAATACTCGTAGCATAATCACAATGAAAGCATTTAAAATCCTTGTCAGTTTTATGTTTTAACAAATGTCTGTTAAAATAGCATTTGTTATTGGTTGCATAGTCACAATGAAAGCATTTGAAATCCTTGCTAGTCGTGTGTGTTAGTAAATGTACCCTCAAACTAGATTTATAATTACTTGTAAAATCACACTGAGCACAATTAAAATTTCTTAAAATTTGCGATCGTCCACCATATGACAATTCTTCAGAATGTTCAGTCACTAAATTAGTTTCCTGCTGAACCTTATTTTCATCTTTCCAATCACACCACACATTAGAATAACCAGCATTAATCATCGGATCATTTATTACTTCATGCTTGATTGGAACAGGTCCATTGCTAAGTAAAACTTTCTCATCCACAGAAGCAATTATTTCTTCTTCTTGTTTGATTTCAACTTTTACAAACGCAGCCATCATCACATAGAAAATAGTTACAATGGTGAACAGGTCCTTCTAGAAGTAACCAGAATGTGACACCTTGTGGATCACTGGTCTGGAAATGTAAGAATGTACATTCAGAAATGATATTCGGTGGAAGACGTTTACAGTTTACTGACACACTGTTTTTAATTATTTCAATCAACAAAGGCGAATTATGGGCAACTTTGTAAGGGTGATCGTGATGTTGTAACAAGTCTCTGGATATACATAATATGTAAAACCTCAGAAAAGAAAATAAACATCAAACCTAACCCTACAATTGTAAACAACAGACTACTGTACTGTCATTTTAGGAATTGGTTGGGACACATTATATCTATGGTTTATTAAAGCCTTTTTTGACGAGGGGAAGCCCATCATACAATCAAAAAAATAAGGAATAAGAAATAGTGACGCCGTACACGCAAAACACAACAAAGAAATAGCAACAGACTTGTAGTGTACTTAACCCCCAGGTTCTACGCTAACTTCACACTACAAGAACACGGAAATAAAATAAACCCGGCAACGTTTAAAAAAATGGCCACCCGAATGACTATTCCCTCCAAAACTAAACAAGATGACTCTTAAATTTGAAAAGTGGCACATAATCAAACATCTAAGGCAGGGCCCCCTTACGTTAGTTATAGATAACGCTTTGACCTGAAGCACAGTAGGGAAGGAACGTTAAATAAAACACTGAAATTGTGAAAAGTTTGTTTAATAATGATCGTAATTATTATGATTGCGAAAACCCGGAAATTTAGTTGATGTACATAAATATAAACAAAACAAACAAAGCCAAAAGGTGTCGTACCTACTCTCGCAAAAGTCACTGCCAAGGGTAAAAAGAGTACGACGTAAGAAAAACCTTGCAGTTTGATTAAAACAGTCCAAAAGTTAATTAACAAAATATTTTGTAAAAGTTTAAGCAGTAGTTAACAAAGATAGTAAATGCATATAGGTACACAATGTTGGTTACACTCAAGGTTAAAGCAAGTTTTTGGGGACAATGGGTCAGGTAGAAGCAGGTACCAAGATTCTGAGAAAGGGTTAAAAGTACAGGATGTGACTCATCTTTGATGCAATAAAGTCTTTTTGTTGAAAGCAAGATGGAAAACTACATGGCCTTGTAGGCAAATTTGACTAAAAACAAAATATGTGGAAATTATTGAATCGCCACTCATTTAACGCACATAGATTCTAAACTGAAGAGCTTTGATTAGCGTAATCTCGCTCCTACAAGATGGGTAGTCCGCCCCTGGTTTCGGGGTTTCGAACCTACAGTTGGATGTCGAAGACAGTGCACGGAATTAGGTCCCCTAACACATAATTATATACTACAGTTTCTTTTTCCACCTCCCGTGACTGCTTCATTCACGGAGAAAATTGTTAGTAACAAACAACAAGTCAGTACATACATCAAACGAATCAGCAATTTCCACATATTAAAATAAAATGAAAACTTACATGAATGTAACTTCAGGGACAAGACCAAGTAATCAACATCAATAAACATAAATTAAGCAAACATTACACCAAAAACGTAAACAATTACAAACAATAGCATAACGGTATCACACATATGATTGCATTGCGGTTAAACCAAGTAAATTTCAAAAACAAATATTGAAACACACAAAAAAAAATAAAATGCGGCAAACAAAACACAAATACGATATAACTACTATACTGCACCGACCTCAAATACGTATAATTCCAAGTTAATAACTTCACAAAAACCACACCTCATACTTGTTTTATTTTAAGTTAACAAGATAAAATAATAATTACAGAATACGCGCGCGCGCCTCTTCTAATGTCATTAATTCACAATAGGAATAAGGAATAAAAATTCGACAGAACGAAATTATTATTTCTTATTTCCTAGGTTTATTTCATATTTCAGTGTTGTGTGCAAATTCATAAAGATCAGTAGATTGAAAATTGTTATGCCTTATTTCTTATTCCTTATTTGTTATTTCATATTTCTTTTTCCTTATTTATTTCATTGTGTGATGGATATGCATAAATCGGCATAGACATACCATTGAAATAAAAGACTAAGGAAGGAGGAGGGTTACATACAGATACATATAACCTTTGTTTATTTAAAATGAATAAACAAAGATATACAAATAATCGCATAGTAGGTACTTACTACTTCTACTTAAATATACCAAACAGACTCCTGGGTCACTGAACATTTAATCAGTTCTCCCTTGGGTGATGATAAACAATATACTAAAAACAGAATTGAAAAATTGGAAACCGATCGGGAGTTATCTTGTCCTCAGACGGACGGATAGACAGAAAGTCCAAAATCGTGAACTCGCTAGGAGCTCCTTAAAGGCCTGTTTAGAGTTTTCAAGTTTTATTGCGGGCAATAAAAATTGCTGCAGTATTTATTGCAGCAATAAATATACAACAAATAGCAAGTGTTTACAGTCTGCAATTTTCATTGCATAGTACCAACCCTATAACTTCAAATAAGTGTGTACAAAATATCTTCGATTTGTCATTTGCATTTAAATTGTTCTTTGCTTATCTATTGTGCATGTAGGGGGTCCTGCTTACTAATACAATAATCAATAACAATATTCAATAATGTTTATCAAATAAAATGCGGGGAACTGAACCACACAATGTGACTGATACAACACAATTCCATCAAACTGAATATATAGTCAATCTCCTGTGCATGCAACTTAAAAATACATTCTACCAACTATACATAAGTACCAACTTAAACTAAAGGTGCGTAATTTCAAAATTCAAATCTTAGTTACTACATGCATTTCAATCAAGATGAACAACAGAGATATCAACACATTCAACACACTTCACATCCTTGGTGCCATAGTAATTCTAGATGTTGGCATTAAAAATTCCCCTAAAATAGTCACCAGAATTGCAATTGCAATGCAATAAAAATCGCTCCGGATCTACTTCTGGCAACGCAATAAAAATTGCAACAGCTGATCGAAAAGTACACTTGCGCGCATGCGTGCAATAAATATTGCCGCAATTTTTATTGCCCGCAATAAAACTTGCAAACTCTAAACAGGCCTTTATAAACAACTTATTTTTATGGTGTTGAAGGCTTCTTTGCTTATACATACTCCGCATTTGGAATGGCTTGTCTTGTCCCCGCACCCCCATTACACGACCCCTATTTTATTGGTTCTTGTATGAAAAGAAAGTCACTCCGCGAGACACGCTAGAACGACGCAGCAGACGCATACAAGGGTCTTCGCCGTACCGTGCATGCAAATAATAGCTGTTGGTGTATTACACTTTACACAATCTTAGCCATAAGCCGATTAAAATATTAGCAAAGAGTAAGTATTCTTTGATATTAGCAAGATGAGGAAGAGGAGGCTACTAAGCGTGTAATATTGTCAACCATTTTCCTAGCTAATTTGAAACAAAATTATTATTTGAGAAAAGTAAATTTCAAATTAATAGGTTTATAAAATGGAATTTATGTCACAGTTATTACTTTTTATACTTCGTACTGTCACTGGATAAATATTCAATTATTATTCTTATTCCGTAATCTGTTCCAATGTACTTTGAAAAACCATTGGAAAAACTTAACAGAGTATAGACTACGAGGACACTGTCCTCACACCGTTGTGTATATCCCGAAAATGAGAGTCATCAGTACAACAGCAAGTAGAAGAGGTCATTTAGCAAACAAATGAAATCATGGAACACATGACGTGACAATAGATGGCGCTAAGGTAAGGTGACGCAAAATAAACTCTCAAGGAAACGCTGATACTCATCCACCCGTGATTATTGAATATTGAATTGAATGGATTAACATAAATTTTGTTTTGTATTTGTAGTAGCATGAAAAATGAAAGGCAAGAATGGGATTCAGCAATATCCTTCATTAGCTATCACACCAGTAGAGATACATACTTTTCTCTCTTTTAGTTTCTGATTTCCTGTTAGCAAATCGACTATTTCCGAAATATATGGAAGTAACGTGTGCATCGGTACATAACGAACCTATGGCGTCCTATGCTCATCAATGAATGGTGAAAATTTCAGACTATTGGTTGCCTTTTTTCAATAAAAAACTAATTTTGCATACACACCTAAATTAATTAACAAGGTAAACTAGTAGGTATATAACTATACTCCATATCCATGACATGTAGGTACATTGATTAACTCACAAAAATTGTGTCTAGTATTTTCATAGCATTTTTTATCAAGGATGAAAGACAAAGGCGTTTAAAGGAATATTCTGTTATATGTTATCGTTGCGTTCATTATTTGTTACTAAAATTTTTAATTTCTTCTCAGCCTGGACTCTTTCATTTTCAAGATTTGGGTTACATAAAACAATTCCTAGATCTTCCCCATAGATTAGTAAAATATACTAGTGTAGTAAGAACCAAAATTATTAAATGGTAAACCAGGGATCTTACCTAATAAACATGGAGTGCACTCACAAACATTCAAAGTAGCATGATCGATTCCCTTAACAAGATGTCCAATCTTCTTCATATTGCAGTGACAAGGATGTCTACCTCCTGGTGGGTTCCTCAGGTGCTAAACTGTCTGGTCTTCAAAGTGGTCTTAATTGTCCGGCAGATCGAAAGATAAAACACGTAGGTACCTTTCGAAATATGAACAGTAACAACAATAGTATAGGTAGTAGGTATCTATCAACGTTCGTAAGCGTACTCGGCTTTGATTATAGCGTTTGAATTATCGTGAGTCACTTTGTGTTGTAAATTTCGTAATTGGAAAGTACAGTACAACAAATTACTGCCGAAACCTAAAGAAGGTACACTCTAAACAAGCGCAAGGCACATGGCGGCACTTACTATAAAAGGGGAAGACGCAAATGTATAAGCTCACTGGGAGCACAAGTGAATCCCGTGCAAACTAGTTACTTCTGAAGTCCCAAATTGTGAATCCAATCGCCAGAGATCAATATATTCGGAAGATGGCAGTTAGAATTCCACGCGTTCTACGCTTTGTAACCACGCAAGCGAGATAATGTTTACAGGGTGGCATCGTCTACTAAATGCAAACGTGGTACAACTAATTTTATTAAGGGATTGGGATTCGGTTTGGAGGATGGAGGCCAAAGTATGGCAATCTCTTGGCAGCAATAATAAAACACCTTTGACGCATGTACTTGAGAAGGGACAATTCAAAGTGCTTCGACCGGTCACCTCAATGATTTGAGTTTAATTATGATACAACATTTACCGGTCGGTATCGGTACACAATAAAGACATTATCAATTTACTGTATAGGTATCGGAAAACAGTAGTATTAAACAGGAACGATATATGAAGGTAAGTAAATGACGGACATATGAGGCTGGTACTGGTAAGTTGACTTATCTTTGTTGACGAAAACTCCCTTGATTTTGGCGCTGTTTTATCGGCCACTGCAGAATGTCGTTTCTTAGGGTTCCCAACCTATTTGGAGCTTTACTGACGGTCTCTGACTCCGTTACTCAAGACTAAAATGATAATAGTAGCGCATTTAAAGTTTTATGAGTAAGCATACTCACGTCCGTATGCGGACTTCCTGACAATATTGTGTGCCAATAATGCACTTATAAAGTATATAATTCTCAATTATAATTGGTAATGACGACTGCTATAATTTCCAAATAAATTTAGCGGACGTACAACTGATTACTGAAATGCAAATAAGTGCAGAATCATTACATTTGGCTCGTTGAAACTTACGTTTACAAAGAGACACTTTTAATTAAACAAATCCCCTGAAGGGTAAATATTAAGTAATTTATAATTTATAAATTTTAAAAATTCGTTTTGCATGCTTTAATACGCTCTCACAGCTTGAGCATCAATGTCATCGTCTGCATTTGTTTGTATTGATAACTTTACGTTCATTCGTTGCGATAACCGTTCTCACATACAGGATGGTCATTATACTGTTACAGCTTTCAGCTTGTTTTTTAATCAACGTGTACTTCAATACGGTTTACGAAGGAAAAAGGAAGATGAAAGTGAGCACCCAAAAATCAGGGCATTGGCAATCTGCGCGGCAATATTGCGTGATTAAATTTCAGCAATATATATGCAGCCATCTATCAAATCGCTTCAAAAGTTACGGGGGTTTTCAACAAGTAACAAACCGTAAACAATAATAATGCTTCGTAATGGGGATCACTTAAATTGTGCGCCGTTTTTTGTAATGCAGCAAAAATCTAATTTTTGTTTACAGTCTTGACGTGTACTCTTAGGCAGTTTTCTTTATTCGCAAGCATCGCGAAAACCGAAGTTTTCTTTACGGTTTTTATCTCGACTGTGCGCTCTGGGGCACTTCGCGAAAAATTGATTTTTTCTTCAAACGTCGACTGCGTCGTAGATGCTAAAGATTATGTAGATATTATCGCTAGAGCTGATTTTACTTTTCCTTTTCTTGCCTTCAGAGGGAAAAGTGTGATTATGGAAACACGACAAGACAATTTAACTTTCCACTGAATCTATAGTAAGGTTGTTTACTACACTGTCAGTGCTATGAAAAGTAATACTTATCCTCAAGATAAAATAATCTATTATTTCTTTATACGGTCTTGACGGTGCGCTCTCGGTCATTTTTTTAAATATTTAAGCATTGCGGAAAATTAAGTTTCCTTTACGGCCTTCATATGGCGGAGCACTCCCAGTCGATTTTCTATTTTAAATCATCGTGAACAATTCGTTTGTCTTTACGTACGGTCTTAACCTAACGGTGCGCTTTCGTCAAATTTTCTTTATTTATTTAATTATTATATTTAATGTCACTGAAGGCCATTCGATCGTAGTTGTTGTCCAAACTAAAACCCCACTGCAGGTCAAACGGTGGGCTTGAACAAAATACCGTTTTGAAACTGAAAAAATTCCGACTACTTTCGAGATATCCTAAAAAAAATTGATGTTTACATTTTTGAAATCAGAAAAATGCTCTATCAAATGATACAAAAATTTAAATAACAAAGTTGATGGTGGTTAACCGAAAACGAAACGTCATACTTAACATTTAAAACTAGCATCTTGTAGAGGGACAAAAGTGGCCATAATAATGTGTCATTTACTTTGAAACATCTTTTTAAATAACCGGTAAAAAATAAAAACGATTTTGCAAAATTTTGTTTTTTTCAGGATCTCCTGCAATATACAAAAGGGCATTTGGTTGAGCATCAAAATACGCCACTTTGCCAAATTTGAACTACCTATCTCTTACTGTTCCCGAAATCCCCATGGTGGCCCTCAAATTTGAATCAGCCTGTATAATGGTAATGTTACATTTGGCTTATTCAGCAGGAAGAAAAGGGCCATAGGAAACTGTAATCAATTTAAAATTTCTCCTTCCGGCGCGTCCTCGGTCAATTTTCTTTATTTCCAAGCATCCATCAAGGTCATCGAAAGCTTTCGCTTCATGGGGAAAAAAGAAATTATTACAAATTGTAGTTTTAACCCATTTCTTCAACCAATGTTGTGTTCAATAGAAACGTAATCTAAATCGAGCAATTTTTTATTAGTAAATATGCTAGTACTGATATATTAAAAAGGTATATAGCTATATACTTCGCTCACACAATTTGGTACGCTATTATAAATACCAACATTGGCAATTTAGGAGAGGGAATCAAGGTGATTTTAAAGTTACTTAATCCGGCTCTGTTTACTGTTAATGATGTTTTAACAAGTCGAATTACACCCATCAACAGGTAGATATTGTTAGTCCATTAATATCAATCAGGCGTTCCCCTAAATTCAAACTCCTTGGATATATTGATTATACGAAAGTAGATGGCGCGATTTCCTTATTTACATTTTTCACTGATTAAACGAAAAACTCTAAAACTGGTGCATAATTATTCTGCAAAATGAGCATTTAAAGGTGTCATCCATGGACGTCCATATTAACAAAACTCCAACGAGATGTCTGATGTGCAGGGATCCGTGACCTCTGGAAATACAGAGGAAGATTGGCGAATTTTCGAAATAATTTGTAAAGACATGGAGGTAAAGAAATACAGTTTCCATTACACGCCGAAGTGCGCTTAAAGATTAATGCATGGGCAATTACACGCTTTTTGGCTAACGTAATATCGATTTAATTAGCAACACATTAACGCACACACCTGTTTCATGTTGACCTAAATCAAATCGATGCAAGTGCACGTACGTAATTTGCAAGTCTCATACAAAAGTAGCAAATTAGTCCAATTCCGATTAATTAAACTATCAAACATGTCGAAACCCACACATCGACAATGCGCAGATTCAAACAAAGAATTCGAAAAACGCACGAACAGCCCCCCATCTACATCATTTTACGTTTCATCAGTCAATTTTGTGCTTCCATGTCAAGGCTCCGTTCGATTACTGAACTATTTTTAGAACAAATAAATTGGAACATTGTAATTGTCTCTTTGGTTTTAAATTTGTAGAAGGACGGCGAAGATGTAGACATAACAACGACGTTGAGGAGCGAAGTGGCCGCGCTTCAGTACAAACGGGACAGGCTCACAGATGAGGTAAACGAGATGAGGGGACAAATACGAACCAGGGACCAACGATGCGTCGAATTACAAGCGGAAACGGACCACTTAAGGGAACAATCGGCGAGACAAAACGCCATCATATCATCACTAAAAAAGCGAATACACGAGTTGGAAGAGAAGGAACGGGACCTGCACGCCGCCCATGGACGAGGAGAAATAGCCTTGCAGACCATTCAACGCGATTATCGATATACGGAAGAGAAAGCGAAAGATTTGGAGAAAAAGTTGAGAAGCTTGGAGTTGGACTTGAGCTCCGAAGAGCAAAAGAAGGATACGGCGAGAACGGCGTTTCACGACTTGGTCAGAAGGCTATCGATTGCCTTAGGTGCGGATATTACGGAAGGCACGCATCTCTCAACCGAAGCTCTGGTACATAAGGCATCAGAGTTAGTTCAGGTAATTTGCTCTCCATTTGCCCATTTGTAAGGTAACAGGTTCTTCCAGGAAACTGGGCGCCTGAGAAATCGTGCCAGTAATATCCAGGATAGCTTAGCAACTTCAGAATTGGACGTGAGATCTTTGCGGGATGCATTAGACAGAGCCGTGACCGATAAAGAATGCCTGCAAAGACAGACTGCTTCTCAACTACTCGAAATAGACAGACTGCGACAAGAGAAGGAGTCGCTAGAAATGCAATTTCGAGTTTCAGAACGCGAAGGTATCGATCTCAGGGAAAAATTGTCTTCCACCACTAGAAATTTAGGATCCGCCAGTAGCAACGTAGCACAGTTAGAGGCGACAGTGTGCCAATTACGCGGTAACTAAAGAACTGTCGACCGACCTATGCTTTAAACCTTGCCTCTTTTAGATGACCTAAAAATACAAGATGAAAAAATTCAGCGTCTTCATCTCGAACACCAAAGTACTTTGGAAGACGTTGCTCTACTTCTGAGTACCCCAACGCGTTTTGTGGACTCGATCGAGGAGGCAATTAAAGATCGAATACGCGACTTATTGGCCGACAACCGAGACAAGAGCACGGTGCGTGATTTGTGTAATGTACGCTTTACTCATCTCTTGTTAATAGCACATTGAGTCGTTAAAAGAGAAGTTAACACACGAATCTCAACAATTAATCCGCCAAATTTCGCTCAACGACCAAGCTAACATTAGAATAAAAAGCCTCGAGGAGGACAAGGCACATCTAGAGCACAAGATCTACAAGGTCGACACTGAATTGAACACTTGCGAGGTCTCTCGTGAGGGTCTCAAGAGGGATAAATCCACGGTAAGTATGTGGGTCAAGTTTGTTTTAAATTAATCGCTTTTTGGTAGTTCGTCACGTTTTTAGAGCGTTTGGGACGAGCGTTGAATATGGACGAAATTTCTCAAGAGGTGGGCGTCGATCTTCACACCGAATCTTTGCTTTTAAGGGCCGAACAATTGGCCCGATTGGAAAACGAGAAATTAGTTGACAAGGTAGGTCTGAGTACGTATAGTGACGACTGCTTGTTTTGGTAACGTTTTTGATATGCTCAGCTGCTGTGTTGCGGATATGGAACGTTACCACGTCTGCTTCGGCGTGAGCGATCGTGCTGCGATCTTCCGCGGTATCGCGAAGTAAGGCCTTTAGTAGTGGTTCTATTATTTCTTATTGTTTCGCTTCCAACAATAGGTCAGAATGTCAATTTTGTATTGGAAAAATTGGTGTCGTTCTGATTTGGTGCTAGTCGGTACCTACCAATTTCGGTATATTCTATTTATGTTCCTTGAAAGTAGGTTGACAGTAATTCTATATCAGGACGTTATAGATTATTTTATTTACTTGTTGCTGCAGGTATTAAGTTCTTCTTTTATCAGAACAAATAGATAGGATATTGTGTAACCATATTTCGGTTAACGTTTATTTAATATAAAATGTACATAAATGAACAAAAACGGAATTTGACTTCTAAACATATAAAGATAAAATACAACAGCCAACGTCTACTAAGGTTTTCATTAATCAGACTCGTTTCAACCAATAAAAACTCATCATCCACTGATGACTAAGATAAGAAACTAGTAGGTACTAGCACGTCCTACGTATAAACAACCACCTAAGTAGAACTGCCTGGTAGTCCAGTGAAAGTAGGTAACCTGTTTACCGGCCGCGGAAGTCGGCGAATTCGTCTTACGCTATACGTTTTTGAACTGCAACAGTACTTTCATAAAAAAAACTTACAGTGTAAAATAGACGTAACGGTCATTGATCTTCATTATGCATTACATTCGTTTTAATGGATTTGTATACTATGATCAAATTACCCGCTCTATAGCGGGTGGGTCTGTGTGGGACTGACTCGCCCTTCTATCCAGGTAAGGTTTACCCACTAAAACCATGCCCAGTGATTACACAAGCTGGGTACCGCCCGAGGGCATATCTTCCGACCTGCGCGCCTCGGCGGTGGTTGTTCACCGCCTAGATATGTAAGCCAATGTGTATTCCTGTCTTATTTTGCTCTCGTCTCGCCTCTTCTCTACTCCTACCTTGCATCTCTCTCGTTCTGTAAACCATTTACTTATTTATTTATTTATTTACTGATCGAAAGGAACTTCCAATCTCTGTCTCGGCTATGTAGCCTCACTAAGTTACACAGTCGGTAAATCATGAGTCATGACACATAGTTGTGGTCTCATCTTCCTTCTTCGCTTGCTACCACACATTGTTTTAATGTATGTGCGCAGAGCAATTGGGTGAGATAATATAACTTATTCCCCATGCTGGCCTTTAATCCAATCTTCTACACTGGGGATCAGTTACTTCGTCCACGATAGCCCCTTGTCCCATTCCTGTTGCCACATTCGCATCGCTTCCACTTTATCCCCACCCAACGGCCCTTCGCCTTGATGGTCACGTGTAGTGATACTAGCCCCGGGATCTTCGCGCGCCACATTCCTATACGCGCTCGTTACCCTGACTGCCAGTAAGCGAGTAACGGGGTAACCCCTTTTAATCTGTTAACTACAGTCTTCCACCACGTCACTCTTCTGACGCACAATTCGCTATCGATTACAGCGGTGCCCATCACCCTCCTCTTCGAAGCCATGGCGCCTGCGCCTCCCACATTTTGGAAAATGCTGTTGATCACCATTAAACTTTTCCTGGCCTTTTCGCAGATCATTTTGACGTGCTCGACAAAACTTAAATTAAATTAAATTGTCGTCCCCAATATTTGGATATTTACCTCTTCTTCTGTCAAGCAAGATTGCTACACTAGTCGTTTCCGGCGCCAGACAGCCTACGATTGATCACCCAGCTATTGACTCGGTTAACCGGTTCCTCTATCTTGGTAATTGTCGAGTCCAATTTCCTGTCACGAACTATCAGCGTCAGGTCGTCGGCAAAGCGATTACCACGACCCCGTCTATCTCGTAGAAATGTTGACTCGAGCACCCCGTCATACAGTAGGTATATTCCGTAGGACAGGCCCTAGGACCGAAACCTGTGGAATCCCCACTGTGGTCTGAAATATTATTTCTTTACCGTCCATAGTTTGTTGACTGTAATCCTTCTGTATCCATATCTAGTTTTCTGGAGATACGCGGGTACTTCCCTCTCCCTTAACGCATCGATTATCGCCTGTCTGGAGGCCGCGTTGAAGGTAAGGTATCTTTCACGTCCAGTGACGCCACTAGACGGACCTCACGTGTCCTCCAACGTCCCTACGTTTGCCAGCTTCACTTCTTGGACTATGTTGGTCGTTGATCGCCCCTTCACAAATCCATACGGTTTTGGGGATTTTAACCACTACCGCGGGGTGTTGTCCGGGCCCGGTGTTTTATTTATCGGCAGTTCCGTTGACAGCAGCTACAATTTCCTCAACTTTCACTAGCTCTTCTTGTCCTTAGTTGCTCACCATCAACCGGCCTCAATAGGGATTGGGAAAAGTTTCCTTATCGTAGCGTAGAAAATTGCGTTGTGCCATCCAACCACCGCCGTTCTTGCCCTAATCTTACACACCACTATCTGGCTGGTACGCCTTCCCCCAGATGTCTTTGTCTAGCTCGTCGCACAACCATTTCCAACACGCCCTCTTGCTGGCACCGATCAGGTACTTCAATTGGTCTCTTTCTGTTTTCAGAACCGCCTTCTCTGCCACACACATCCCGATTTGTAACTTGTGTTCTAATCTCCTCCTTACCGCAATGCAGGCGTTGCACGTTGGTGGGCAATATCATCGACCCGCCAGTACACCCCTGGTAATCAGTGACGCCGTTTTACCTTCACATAGGGGGGGGGGGGGGGCAGCGCTAAGCAATGCAGGCCTTTGGTATATTACTACGCTCCATGCGGCATACATTACATTTTTACTATATGTGCGTAGTTCCTGGCGTAGTTTGATTATTACTTGGGAGGGGGGGCCCTCTCCTGCCCCCTTCACATGGCGCCCCTGCTGGTGATCCGCTCTTCTTCCTCTGCGGCATCGTCTTGTCACGTATGCTCATGAAGGTATTATTTTACATGTCGGTCATTTGGGGGTTTCCCATCTTGTATCCCTTGCTAGCTTGTCAAGCGCCACTGGATCTAGCTTTTTAGTGTTCCACCCTTTAGCCAGCGATCTCGATCTTCTTTTTTGGCAATCCTCGAACTTCCACAAAATATAACGGTGGTCACTTAGGGATTCGTCCTCCAAAAGATTCCAATCCTTCACATGGCCCTTGTATCTGTAACAAAAGTCACGTCTATAACGGAATTCCGTGCTCCCTTACCGTGGACTTACTTCCTTTATGTACCGCGGTAAGGTCTAACTCCGCTGCTCATTCTTCCACCAGGTTTCTCCTGTGGTGCGTGGTGGTGGCCCCCCAGGTCGGCGATGACCCCCGCCACTATAGATTCCCGAACTCCATTCATCCTTATGGTTTTAGCTAGGTTGTCTACAGTCTCTTTAAACTGAGCCACCGTGTCGTTTTGTGGGTAATACACGCTATAAATGTGCTTCCCCTCCATCTAGATCCACAAGTCGCCCTCCCTGAGTTCACAATTCTGTCCCCACAACATAATGGCCGCTTTTCCCGTTAGATCCATACAAAGTCCTGCCCTCACCATCCCTTTCCCCAACTCAGATCTTAATATAATGTCAGCCGAACAATGTCTGGCCGTCCGATCCGCAAGATCCAGAGCCACCCGTCTATTGTTCAAATTTATCTGTAGCATTAAAATCTTTTTCTTCTCCCAAATTTTTGTAGTTACACGCACAAGTAAGATCAATTTCCCGGTTCCCTCGTCCCTGCTCAATCTCTCACACAATGTCATGTAGCAAGCTACATTTGTTTGCTTAGTGCCCCATTTTGCCACAGTTGTAGCATCTGCTGCTGAAATCATTCCCCTTACAATCGTTGGCTATATGTTCGGTCTCTCAGCATCGCCTGCATCTCAGAATGTCCTGTTTCACCCTCACTCCACAGGAAATGAGCCCCACTCTAAGATAACCCCTTTCTTCGAATTTATCGGCGGCGCCGCGATCCACGATATATTGTCCCCGTTCAAATTTACATTCTTTCCATCCCACAGATGAAGACCTCAGGATATAATCTTAGGATTTCACCCAACACCTTCTCCGTGGTGGTCGAGGCGTCCAGTTTTGTTATTTTCCAGACGCATGATTATTTAACAAGGGGTTTGCTTTTCCGACACACTTCTCAATTCTGAGCAGCCAGTCATCAGCTCTCATTTGACTGATGCCCTCGGTTTTTGTAACTACCCCGTCCATATCCATCTACCGTATCTTGCGTAAGATGCCGGTAAGTTGGTTTTCGTTCCGAAGATTTACAAAAACCGCCTCCGGCTACCCGTTGTCGCTTTCGGGGACACGCTTACTTCCAGGCGCCCTTCAAGGTCATAGTCGTCAGTGGCACCTCCTCCTCGTCAGAAACTGTTTTATTTCCTATGCCGGCTACCACACATACCAACGATCTGAAATTATAAAGAAAAACTATTACAATTATTGCATGAGAAAAGGCAAAAAGTGTAAGCTGAGTTGCCTATACTGGGTGTAGCTTTAAAAAGGAAAAATAACTTTAGAAGTTTAATCAAACGTGAATTTTTGAAAAACACTAAAACGATAAAAGGGGAATTGTTTTACGACAAAACCTTGTAACTTTTTCATCCCTTAGCGCTGTGGCTGCAATCTCTAAAATTTGTTTATTCTCCCACTGTGGGGGCAGTATTTTTAACGCATTTCCAAGAATAAAAAAATTAGCTATTTCACAAATCCGCAAGTCTGGTTAACTGTGACGCTATTAGATCTTCCTGTAAAAATCTATCAACGTAACTACTAACTAGGTACTCTCTTTTCTATTCTGTCTGTGTATGTAGTCTCGAGGTTTGCACTCAGAAGGATGTTTTTCTAGGCACCACTTGGTTGTATTTCAATTCAGACTAATTGCGAAGCTCTCAATCGGATCACGTGAATATAAACGGCCACTATAGGGCCACTGATCGTGAACTATATTTTGTGACCTCCGCGCCCAGTCATCGCGGCCTCAGCAGTCACGATGTCCAGTGGTCCCGAACGCCATTTGTCCCAACACCTAGTTATCTCACGCATAGGCCTCCACGCTTAAATGACCGCAGTCAGTTCTTCGAACCAGATCGGAAGAGCGATCTTACAAAAGGAATGTGTAATGAATCTGTGTGATGGAACAGTCAGAAAAAGATACAACATGTGCCGGATGTTACAAATTTACTTCTTTAAATTGGGAGGTGGTTCTTGTTATGTATTTATATTAACACGCCTCGGCTGCTCGTCGGTTACTAATCCTCTTCTGGACCTATGCAAAGGGGTAAAGGATAAATACTAAGTCAATAATCTTTATTAACGAGCTCCTAGCGAGTTTATAGTTTTGCGGTGTCTGTCCGTCCGTCCGTCCGTCCGTTAACACGATAACTCATAAACGAATAGACCGATTACGATTAAATTTTGTAGGTGGATTCTTTATCAAATTTGTAGATCGGAGTTCGTGAATTGGCAATGTAACCCAAAAAATAAAGTAGGTCCTTTTGACATCTCCGTTAGTTATGACCCGAATTGCATGAAATTCAATATGCGCATAGCTTTAGCCATATAAAATACAATTCCAAAAGTTGAGCCTAATCGATCAGCATTCACAACGCCCTTTGCGCATCTCGACCATTTACAGACCGAATTGCAAACTTTCTTATTTATGGAGGGATTTAAATGAAATTTGATACATAGCCACTTGGAATAAAAGAAAATTTAACACCAGTTTCAAAATTTGGTTTTGCGCATGCGCAGAGCCAACTTTCTTATTTATGGAGACATTCAAATGAAATTTGATACATAGCCACTTGGAATAAAAGCAAATTTAGCACCATTTTCCAAATTTGGTTTTGTGTAGTATGTGCAGTGCCAATTTTCTTATTTATCGAAGCAATTAAATGAAATTTCATACATAAAATTTAGTTTTGCACATACTATAGCCATACCCAGGAGCTCGATTGCTATATTTGTTTAATTTATTCAAACTTCAAATGGTTCTTATTTTCTTATAAAATATCGTCTATTTCTGTAAGAGAATAACATTTTAGTAAATGTGGTTGAGGCGAAACAACCCTGATAGGCAAATGGTTAAATAACATTCATATGGAAAAAAGATACTTCGCATTGATTGGAAATATTAAACTTTATTTATAAATGAAATGTATAATGAATGGCTAAAAGAACATTAATTATATTTTTATAAACACCCTCTACAACAAAAATAAAACGAACTGCTATACAGTAATAATATTAAGAATGCCTCTCTTGTTATCTCATCTCCTTTAACCTACTCTCTTCCTACCTCTTCCATAGCTTCCTTTTTCTCCTGCTTTCCTTGTAGTCATTTAACAAACTGTTATGTTTCCATCTCTAATTGTATTTCCCTCCCCTATTTTTCTTTGTTCCTCTATTTATCACCCTCCAAAAATCTTTTTGTGTTTTTATTTCCCTGATTTGTCCTTAGTATCCTTTCTGTTTCTCCATGTTTTTTTCTTCACATTTTCTTTTGTGGGTACTTATTATTTCCCCTCTTCTTTCTTTCTCCATCATTTCTCTATATTTATTTCTTTCTTCAGTATACTGTTTGTTCCACCACTCCTTTCTTTTTCCTCTCCCCTCCCCTTCGGTTACTTATTTCCACGTTAATAATGAGTATTAAAATACTCTCCTTTACATTATTCTACTCCTCTGTATTCTCTCTTATTCGTTTTCCTTGTTTCTCTATTCACCCTCCATACAGCTCCACCGTGTTTCTTATCCGTAACTGTATCTTCTTTCGTTTTATCGTCTTTTCATTTTTTATCTTCCTATCTTCGCTTTTAGACTCACTTCCATAGGTTGGTGATCCGATTCGATCTTTGGTCCTCCAATATATCTGAATTGACCGTCCTTACTCCCTTTCACATTTCCGTTTAAAATTCTCTTTTCTGATAATTCCAGTAACACTTCTCCTCTTTGGTGCACTCTTTATCTCTTGATTTCCAATCTTTACCCATTTTGCTTTAAATATTAGCCCCTCCTCCTCCCTTTCACCTACCGTATTTTCTATTTCAAGGAACACAATGCGACCAGTCGTAGGTTTTGTACCTAAAAGTTAAATCGAAATTCGTTTCGAGCCGACTTTTTAATCCAATGGAACTCCGTTTAATTTTAGTGACTTTAGTTACGGTCTCTTCTTCTCGAATGACAAATGGAGCTCCAACTTTTAGTATTATATATCAGCGATGTATCGCTCCTTCATCAGTATCTCTCATAGCTTATGGGATGAATTTTGGACAAAGTGCATATTATATGTTGGACTGTGGTTTGGATAATTACGTGGTATTTAAAAGTTAACCAGCTTCCTACAGTCAATAGACCAATAAATTTCCCTTCTTCAGAACAATTTTACTTAAACAAAAGTGAGAAAGCACTTGCACTTTTTATAATAGAGGTCACTTCACATACATGATTTGGTTTCGCGTAGGTAACCCAAATGGTTGAAATTGTAGTTCCCTAATTTGGAGACCTACTTTTATTCATTTAAAATTCATTGATAAGTTTATACATTCTCATCGCTTGTTTATAATTTGTATATGTAAGCTGTACCACTTTCCACCCATGGAACTACGGCAAATAATTCAAATAGTTGCTCATTGTTTTTAATTTACAAAGTAACTGTACCTCCAAATATTATTATTTGTAATATTTCACTGCACCAAAGTAACTGTTCCGAGATCGTTTTTGCTTAATGTTAATGTGTCATTAATTATTCAACAGACTGCCGTCGTGTACCAGCTACAGAGGAAAGTGCGAACCCTTCGCGAGCAACTTCAAAGGAAGGATCTTCATTTAGATTTGCTGCGGCGTAAACTGTCCTTGCAGGAGGATAACACGAAGACAAAGTTCCTGTTGCAAGGCGAGCGAGATGAAGCTAACCTACGCATTAAAAAGTTAAACAAGCAAATTGATCGATTACACTTGCAGTTATCTGACGCTAAAGATCAGATACGTGATTTAAATACCCAATTAACAGTAGCAGCGGACTATAAGGTAAAAGAACCGGAAACGAGCCAGAATTAATTGTTGCTGTTTTCAGATCACGGCTTTGGAACGAGGCCGTAAAGTCGAAGATCTGCAAAAACGATTGATCGATTCGGAGTCGCTACGGACCCGATGTAATCGTAAGGTAACATTGTTGAAGGATCAAGTGCGAACCACCGGTCAAACGGTTGACCAAGAGCGACACATCAGTGAGCACTCCCTTCATATTTTGCGTGACGAATTGGCCCGTGTTAAGGACCATCTGTCTGAAGTTAGCCGTAGAGAGGCACAGTTGCAGAGCTTCAAGGGTTCCGTTGCGAAAATACTGGGCGTCATACTGCCGATGCCCGATTACGAATTAATCTCGCGTTTGCAAAAGTTAGTCGACGCCCATCACGAGTTCACGGTCGTCTCTCGGAGATACGACGATCCCGTCTTGCGACTGACGTCGAGGAGCCCCACGCTAGGAAGCAGGTATACACGTACCCCTGATAAGCCTAGGTATGACGATTCAGGATATGCTGATGCTGCAGATTTTATTGACCTTGATGGCGATTTGTATAAGAGGCCGTCTACGTGACACCCGCACTTTAAGTGAACACCTCGTACGGAGGAATAACAAATGTGTTCAGAAGCTGCCTTCACAGACCACACCGTAGCGGCCATAATACACATGCATTCCGATATGTATTTTTTTCTCATTGCAGGTCACAGATCCATTGATCGATTCATTCATTCATACATTCCATCCAGAATTGTCTCGCTTAGAACTCACAATGTATTATATGTTTAATAAATGCAAACAATTCAGTTTAGTTGTTAATAAGTGACATTTTTCCTCAAGAAAGTTAATAAAACGAGATTTTGGCAAAATTTTACATTGAGCGTCATATACCTATAACAAGTGTACAAAAAGTAAGATTTTCTGCCTAGTTCCAAAAGCAATTTGACCTTCGAACAACGTTAGCCAATCAAGTTATTACAGATAACCATCACATTCAACATGCAGGTTTGCCCTCTCTTCTCAATGTTCTAGTATGTACAGTAGTGCTTGTTGCTCTTGTTGGCTCATTGGAAAGAGTTTTTATGCAGTGGCGGAGGCTTCCACGGTCAGCGTAACCACAGATATACGTAAAGAAATCTGTGGCGTAACTAAAATACGAGTGACTTCCAGATAGTACTGTATCAATGTTGAACGAAAGGTCAACGTTTCACCCACTTTCGTAAAGGTTTTCATCAGGACAAGAAACAAAATAACAACCAAAAATAAACATAAAATACATATACAGTGTCTCCTAGATCGCGTGGGATTGCATGGGTAACTTTCTTATTATTAAAAATAGAGAATTGGTTAAATGGGCAATGTTTTGCAGTTTTAGATGCTTATTTAAAATTTCCTTCTGGAAATTCAAAATGTCGCATAGGTTCGACGTAAATTCGCTTAATTTAGAATTGATGTCAAAAAAAAAATTTTGAAGAACATCTACTAACTTCCTAAAGTTAAATAGGCGCCATATTGGATTTTTAGTTTATGTGATAGATTTTTTAATTCTCTTTTCAACGAGCTATCATAGCATAAGATTGAAAATAAGATACCAGTTATATCAACGGTTTTTTGTATTTTTATCAAGTAGTCTGTGATGAATTAAAAAAAAAAAAAAACAGATGTTTAAAATCTCAGGGGCGCACTTATGGGAGGGGGGTTTGGGCGTCACAACTCCCTCCAAAATTTTGACTTTTATTACATCACTTATTGATTATCTTATTATCCATACTTAAATACCTACAAAATGGTGGTATAACTACAAACTATCCCCTCGAAAAAATGTCATGCCATTATCCCGTTAAACACAAACACTTCGCTTCGCTTTATTTTACACAATGTATTACCATTGATGCAGTGTCCCACGTCACATTTTGTAGGTGGTTTATCCGTAAGAATATCGAAACTAACTGCAGTTTTACCAGTCCGAGTATATGGACAGATGAGTCGTATTTTTCTAACTGCGGAGTTCAAATTGACATAATGAACATTACTCGTCACAGGAAGACCTACCTATTGTAGTTTCACGCTGAAATCAAGTAAGATTTTAAATTAATGTGTTTTATGGCATAATGGGAAGTTATGTAATTGTACCGGTAACCTTCGATGGAACTTTAACTGCTCACCATTATTTACAACTTCTCCAATAAACTTCCTTAAAGGATTTCTAGACAACGTATGTTTCGCAGAGAGGGCTGGTTTATGGTACTTCTACCAACAAGCTGTCCATATCACAATTCACGAATTGTGTACATTGTACATTAAACAATAAAATATATGGAAGTAGCTATAACCATAATAATAATAATTCATCACAGCCTACTTGATTAAAATATACAAACCGTGGATATAACTGGTGTTTTATTTTCAACCTTATGTTATGATAGCTCGTTGAAAAGAGAATTAAAAAATCTATCAAGTAATCTAAAAATCCAATATGGCGCCTATTTACTTAGGAAGTTGGTAGATGTTCTTCAAAATTTTGTTTTGACATCAATTCTAAATTAAGCGTATCAAATACCCTTTGTATAAAACTTTTTTTATATCTCTTATACTTTCGAAGATATAAGACATTCAAGAAAATGACTAATTTTAGTTTTTTTGAATTTACGTCAAACCTATGCGACATTTTGAATTTCTACAATGAAATTTTAAATAAACATCTAAAACTGCAAAACATTGCTTATTTAACCAATTCTCTATCTCTAATAATGAGAAAGTTACCCATGCAATCCCACGCGATCTGAGACACACTGGTATATTATTTATTTTTGATTGTTAGTTTGTTTCTGGTTCCGATGAAGACCTTTACGAAAGTGGACGAAACGTTGACATTGACACAGTCCTATCCCTGAAGTCACTCGTATTTTAGTTACTCTGACCGTGGAAGTTTCCGCTCTGACTTAATCATAATCTTGAGCATTTGTTTAGTATACCTACTCACAAATTATCCTGCATATCCAGATGGTTATTTTGGGACAGTTTTTGTGTACTGCCGTCTAAAGTAACTGTTAAAACAATTTTAGAGTTCTAGTTTATGAATTTAACATGTTCCTTATGGATACTAGAACAATACCCTATCATGGTTACATTTTAATGTATAGGTATACTTAGGTAACTAATTCTAATTTTCTTTTTCATGACGAATTCAATGTATCAAATGCGTTTTTATTAAATGTCCCATCAGTGTTTTCATTATCTTCCTAGTACCTACTTGCATTAAGTAATGGGTTAATAATACATTCTCTACAGGCAAGCTTAGTCAACGCGGCGGCGGCCTTATTATTATTCAATGGCGATTTACATGCCAATGTAACTATTAATGACAAAATTTCTTAGAAGTCATTTGAATAATTTGTTAAACTAACAAGGAACATATGTTTAGTTGTTAATTTTCAATTCGTGGTGACTCACAGAGCATTTAAATTTTGTAGGGTCGTCTTTACTTTATTATTTTATCTTACCACAAATCTAGCAAGTTACAATACAACATCAGTGATAGGTGTAGCATTCATGAATTTTATTTAGAACAGAATTTCATAGGAATTGTTGCATAAATAACAATCTTTTGATCAAAATCCACATACCTATAGTAGTTATCTAAAATACGTAAAATTCACTTTTGGAGTTTCGGCACATGTAGAAAGTGCTCGACGAAATCGCAGTAACCATTTTAACATTTTGATCGTGGTTTACGTATTTAGACTATAGCCAAGATATTTATCAGTTCAGATGCAAAGTCTTTAACCTACTGAATGTAAAAAGCGACAAGCAAATATTTTGAAAAATTCTAGTAGTACACACTCAACACATCATCTAAAGAAACTGGGTGGCGTTCAACTCTATGGTAAGTGACGAAGAAGCTCACGAAGATTTTATATGCCCTACTTCCTGGCTACTAGTCTGGAGTATCTCATGCGCTTATAAAATCTCTGAACAATAGGTAGTCGTTCATGCGGCGGGTTTGGGAAGAAGTAGTACCATCTTAACTTACGTCACAGTCTTTTTTTAATTATTTTCCCATGTTTGTCCAAAATAGTTCGTAACGCTCAATCAGATATTTTTCTCTTCTAGCATTGAATAAAGAATCAGAATCTTTATTCAATGCTTCATTTTGTTCCCATTCTGCCCAGTATTGTTTCCAAAAATTTTCCTAAAACGTTTTAAAATCTTTAATTTTCTCATCTTTTGGTTAAGTGAATAGTGTAAAATCTTCTTTAATCAGTGAAAGGAAAAAACACCTAGAACCTAAATAAACAAGTTAAAAAGTAATCGTAAACGATTTACATAAAGCGCATTTCCACTTGCATTCATTTCCCATTTGTAAGATGCAACTTCTGTTAAAATCGTAAAAATCCGCCCACAAATATGAAAGATAGCGTTGCACATGGGCAATCCATTGTTGACGTGCTACTTCAATTTCAGTTTATGAGAAGAATTTTATTTCAATGCTTTTCTAAATAAGAAAGTTGGAACTGCGCATGCGCAAACCTAAATTTTAAAACTAATGTTAGATTTTCCTTTGTTCCAAGCGCCTAAGTATCAAATTTCACTTAAATAGTTCCATAGATAAAAAAGTTGGCACGGCGCATGCGCAAAATAAAATTTTGAAACTGGCGCTAGATTTTCCTTTATTCCAAGTGCCTATGTATCACATTTCATTTAAATTCTTCCATAAATAAAAAAGTTGGCACTGCGCATGCGCAAAACCAAATTTTGAAATTGGCGTTTGATTTTCCTTTATTCGAAGTGCTTATGTATCAAATTTCGTTTAAATTCTTCCATAAATAAAAAAGTTGGCACTGCGCATGCGCAAAACCAAATTTTGAAATTGGCGTTTGATTTTCCTTTATCCCAAGTGCTTATGTATCAAATTTCGTTTAAATTCTTCCATAAATAAAAAAGTTGGCACTGCGCATGCGCAAAACCAAATTTTGAAATTGGCGTTTGATTTCCCTTTATCCCAAGTGCCTATGTATCAAATTTCGTTTAAATTCTTCCATAAATAAAAAAGTTGGCACTGCGCATGCGCAAAACCAAATTTGAAATTGGCGTTTGATTTTCCTTTATCCCAAGTGCCTATGTATCAAATTTCGTTTAAATTCTTCCATAAATAAAAAAGTTGGCACTGCGCATGCGCAAAACCAAATTTTGAAATTGGCGTTTGATTTTCCTTTATCCCAAGTGCCTATGTATCAAATTTCGTTTAAATTCTTCCATAAATAAAAAAGTTGGCACTGCGCATGCGCAAAACCAAATTTTGAAATTGGCGTTTGATTTTCCTTTATTCCAAGTGCCTATGTATCAAATTTCATTCAAATACTTTTATAAGTAAAAAGTTTGCAATTCGGTTTATAAATGGTCGAGATGCGAAAAGGGCACTGTGAATTTTGAATCGATTCGATTCAACTTTTGGCATTGCGTATTATATGGTTAAAGCTATGCCCATATTGAATTTCATGCAATTCGGTTCATAACTAACGGAGATGTAAAAGCGATCGAACATTTCCAAACAAAGTTATCGTTCACACGGACAGATAGATGGACAGACAGACAAAGGAACAGACGGAGAGACCAACCGGCAGGCGACAGATAGCAATGAAAATTATAAACGATCTCTAGGATCGTTAATAAACGGCAAAAGTGTAAAATTATGGAACATGTAAAAAACGGTTTTTTGTTTTTTTTACAATAACTTTTTTTTGTAAGCGGTACAGAAAAAATTCCTTCCTTGGTACAAGACTCGACACCATAACGAACCAAATAGCGAAAAAAATAGAACAATAGCTCTTAAGATAAAGAACTAGTAGCGTCGCAAAGTTAGCGGACGGACGGACGGACGGACGGACAAAGTGGCCACAATAGCGCATTTTTTTTTTATTTTTGTGGAAATGCGCTAAAAATGCCCTATTGCGGTCCGCACGTGTGCGTATTTTTCATCATTTTTAGCGCATTTCCACAAAAAAAAAAAAAAAATGCGCTATTGGGGCCACTTTGTCCGTCCGTCCGTCCGTCCGTCCGTCCGTCCGCTAACTTTGCGACGCTACTAGTTGTTTATCTTAAGAGCTATTGTTCTACTTTTTTCGCTATTTGGTTCGTTATGGTGTCGAGTCTTGTACCAAGGAAGGAATTTTTTCTGTACCGCTACAAAAAAAGTTATTGTAAAAAAAACAAAAAACCGTTTTTTACATGTTCCATAATTTTACACTTTTGCCGTTTATTAACGATGAGATCGTTTATAATTTTGCATTGCTATCTGTCGTCTGCCTGTTGGTCTCTCCGTCTGTTCCTTTGTCTGCCTGTCCATCTATCTGTCCGTGTGAACGATAACTTTGTTTAGAAATGTTCGATCGCTTTTACATCTCCGTTAGGTAGTTATGAACTGAATTGCATGAAATTCAATATGGGCATAGATTTAGCCATATAATACGCAATGCCAAAAGTTGAATCGAATCGATTCAAAATTCACAGTGCCTTTTTCGCATCTCGACCATTTATAAACCGAATTGCAAACTTTTTTACTTATAAAAGTATTTGAATGAAATTTGATACATAGGCACTTGGAATAAAGGAAAATCAAACGCCAATTTCAAAATTTGGTTTTGCGCATGCGCAGTGCCAACTTTTTTATTTATGGAAGAATTTAAACGAAATTTGATACATAGGCACTTGGGATAAAGGAAAATCAAACGCCAATTTCAAAATTTGGTTTTGCGCATGCGCAGTGCCAACTTTTTTATTTATGGAAGAATTTAAACGAAATTTGATACATAGGCACTTCGAATAAAGGAAAATCAAACGCCAATTTTAAAATTTGGTTTTGCGCATGCGCAGTGCCAACTTTTTTATTTATGGAAGAATTTAAACGAAATTTGATACATAGGCACTTGGGATAAAGGAAAATCAAACGGCAATTTCAAAATTTGGTTTTGCGCATGCGCAGTGCCAACTTTTTTATTTATGGAAGAATTTAAACGAAATTTGATACATAGGCACTTGGGATAAAGGAAAATCAAACCCCAATTTCAAAATTTGGTTTTGCGCATGCGCAGTGCCAACTTTTTTATTTATGGAAGAATTTAAACGAAATTTGATACATAAGCACTTCGAATAAAGGAAAATTAAACGCCAATTTCAAAATTTGGTTTTGCGCATGCGCAGTGCCAACTTTTTTATTTATGGAAGAATTTAAACGAAATTTGATACATAGGCGCTTGGAACAAAGGAAAATCTTAGTTTATTAGTTAGTTATAGTAAATTAGTTTTAAAATTTAGGTTTGCGCATGCGCAGTTCCAACTTTCTTATTTAGAAAAGCATTGAAATGAAATTCTTTTCATAAACTGAAATTGAAGTAGCACGTCAACAATGGATTGCCCATGTGCAACGCTATCTTTCATATTTGTGGCCGGATTTTACGATTTTAACAGAAGTTGCATCTTACAAATGGGAAATGAATGCAAGTGGAAATGCGCTTTATGTAAATCGTTTACGATTACTTTTTAACTTGTTAAGTATTGAAATGGTTTGTAATTATCAATCCCTCTAGGATTCTGGAGTTGCTAGTTCAGGTGTCAATCTACCATTACCGCATAGGTAATTGTTCTACCTTAGCTTTTAGGTTGAACTATGTACAAGGCGTAACAATTAAATATGTCATAAATGTTTCATTTTGGAGCTACACCCCCAGCAGTCCCTACGTCCCTTTCTGATATTTTACCAAAATTCCTACCCCAAGGTGGTGTACACCTAGATGCTGAGGAATTCCAGATGCTTCCATAGTGAAAAACGGAATATTCTAAAAGATTT
This sequence comes from Photinus pyralis, assembly GCF_008802855.1. Taxonomy (NCBI): domain Eukaryota; kingdom Metazoa; phylum Arthropoda; class Insecta; order Coleoptera; family Lampyridae; genus Photinus; species Photinus pyralis. Next base: position 19,089,162 of record NW_022170511.1, on the reverse strand, counting down.
GTTGCCATAATAATTGACAGTTGTCAGTCTCAGATACCACGGCTGTTAACACGGATACTACTGACAATCGAGGAACCACAAATGAATTCCCAAATATATTTGCATTAATACCTGCTTTTGTGGCTGTTTGTGAATATCCTTTACGCATGTCAACTTTATGACGTGAAGTTGAAATGTAACATCAAATTTAATCCATTATGCGACTTAGATACGAGGATGGAAGTAAATTACACGTTTGTTATAAAAACATTTTTTTCTGCCGAAACAAGTTCATTACGGCTCAATTGAATGAGTTCAAATTTGATTACCGTGCAAGCGTTCTAGAAAAAAAACGTGTAATACACTTCAGCGTTCGCAATATTTTTTTTTCGCCGAAAGTTTAGCAAAGTCAATGAATTGAAGCAAAAAACCACTTATCCAAACTTTACGAAACTTGCTTTGTCTTTCGGAAAGTTGGAAAGACTTAATCAACTTTTCATTTTCAAATGTTAAACTAAATCCAACTTCGAAACTGGGATTATTAACAACACTTGTTACTGAGACCATCTCTACCAGTGTAGCGTAATGCTTTTGACTTTTGGAAATCGATATCTTAAAATGTCGCGTTTTTATACAGATGCGAAAGTGTTTTGTGAGACCACCCCAACCATATTTGTTGAACGCAGTAATAATCGCACAACACGAATGTTGCATGCTTTCGTTACTCTCATCAAAAGGGGGTTCTTTCTATATCACATACGATACGGAAGCCCATGTCACGTTCTAGTTTGGAATGGAAATCTGAGTAATGATTTTGGGGGTAGTAAATTATGCACCATTGTTTGGCAAATACCCTTCGACCGTGTTTCGCTTTAATTGTGGCCGTAGCACGAACAAGGTTTGTTTGATAATGACATATCGCCCGAAATACAAAAAAAATTAACTTCCCGATTACATTTAACTCGCGTATCAAAAGGTTTGCAACCATTTTTATATCCTACCCACATCAGATTTCCGACCGACAATGCACTACATGTAAAATAACTACTTACGTGTTAATACAAGGCGATACATGCTGCACGCAAGCTAGGCACTTGCAGTAACATATTTTACACACACCTCTGTATTGTTATGCATATGAACCTTTTTTGCCTTATTTTTAACCGCGATTCCCACATTTACCGTAACATTATTATTTTAACTTCTTTATTATAAATATCGCTGTAAGCCAAATATTCCTGGGTGTCAAACGTCAAAACATACTAAAAAAATATTAATTGAAGGTTCTGCACAGAACCATACTTTCATATTTTTTTAAAAAACCAACTTTCCCAGACTTTCAGCAACAAAAAGCCTTTGCAATCAACAAAAGGAATAGTACTGTAGCGAACATTCCAGAAATCTCGATTGATATGATATCGGCGATAAAGAACGAATATGACTTTTTTATTTATAGAAAATTCGAACAGACTCGCGAACACTCAGGTTTACTTTATTAGCAAATCGAATTGCGTTTCAAGACAGATCCAACTTCGATGCACTTGTGTTGTGTTATAAAATTGTAAGTGATAGATAATAATTACTGTTATAAATTTATTAATTTACGTTACAGTACGATATAGGAAATATTACATTGCGCAATCCTTAATAAAATTGAGCCATCTTGTCTAACTTTGCACTTTTTTTCATTTTGAAAATAGCAAATCCAAAAGTAGTTTCTAAAAGTTCGAAAACAAAGCTGTGTTGATTTAATATCAATTAGTGTCCAAATATCTCCACTGCATGTACGTCAGAAAAGGGACTTACTCGGGCTATCTGCATATACATTTTATTGGCGATATTTAAGGGTTGGTATGTGTCCAACACTACGCCTAAATTTAACCTGTCTGTCACGCGTACCTACGAAAAACGACAAGAAAATGTATATATTTAATATCAATCGAAATATTTGAAATAATTGGTGTCCAAATACCCCTAAATTGGACCAGGACTGAACTTTAACTTAAGTTTGAGAATTACTTCCAAAAAAACTATTGTAATTAAATATATGTAATGTGCCCGCCATGCATTTTTAGTCAACCGTACTGGAATTGTTCAGTTCTTGTTAAATCCCCCAGAAACCTGATTTATAATAAGCCATAATTCACGTAGGAACGTTTTTCACCCAAGCGGAACAATGATAGGCACTGAAGTTTTAAAATCTTTACTACTCTTATCTCGCTGTTTTGCGCTGTAGTTCCTTGCATCTCGAATGTACGGTAAACTCGGCTTTCTATGGGGGAAAAGCGTATAATCCGCTTTAAGTGCGAAACTTTGTGGCTAATTTTAACTAGTAAACCTTAAGTAAAGGAGTGAAAAGTCCAAAACTTAGAAAAAAAACTCGTGTTATAAACGCCCGTTTTGATCAACTTCATATTCATATTCAAAGGGGGGATTATCTACTGCTACTGCAAGTCTGTAAACTGATTAGCCATTACTAATGCAGCAAACTTCTGATTCAATTTTATGTAGACGCAAATGTAACAGTATTACGTAACGGGCAAAGCGTCGCATTTAATCCATCCCAGTAAATTCTCAAGACTAGGCTCAGTAGTGATCAACTCCAAATAGAGAATAGTTCATTTTTTTTGTTTTATTAATAATGTCAAAGATGGGTGGGAGTAGTTTACCCCGAGCATGTCAAAAGGCGCACCACCTTTAAAACAACTTTGTCAATTGATGAGTGGAGTATTGAAGTGTGTATTTTCAAATGGCAGTCAATAATATTATTTAAAGGGGCATTATCATTTTAAAAAAATGATATAGTAACGTTGAAGTAAATAGAGATGTTATTACATAAATTGGACATGATTAACTTCGTCATTTTTTATATAATAAGCCGATACAACAAAATATCGAAGGATCCTCAGTATTACTATCACTTTTTCAACATTTTAATTTTACAAAATACATATTGAGGTCGAAAAATGCATCAAATTCATGTCATGGGCATTGAGATAGTGCTCTTGGTCTTTTTTTTTATTTAAAATTAATGTGTCTCAACATCAAAGGTCATTGACACAGGAACAATCACATTTCTAAACTTAAGAGATATTCGCTAAATTTTGTCATATATATTGATACTTTGGAGGAAGTTGGTCACATGGTGGAGTTGGTCGGTAGAGTTTAGAATTTCATTTAAGCTGTTCTTCAGTGTGTGGAAGCGTCGAGTATTTGCATGATGTTCGTAATCGATAAGGATGTGTTTTATAGTCAGTGGATTGTTGCAGTGTTTACAGACGGGTGGATCGGAGGTTAAGAGATGCATGTGAGTCAATCTTGTGTGTCCGATTCGCAGTCTTCGGATGATAATTTTACTTTTCCTGGACATGGGGGCAGCTTTAAATGGCTTTACTGTTGGATTGATCTCGTGAAGTTTTGAGTGAACACTGTTCCAGTGCGTCTGCCAGGTTTTGCGTATGTGGCTCTTATAGAACGCTTTTAAGTCTGTGGAAAGTTGGGTGTTTTTTTGAATCCTGTTCAGAGAAGCTTTCTTTGCGGCACGATCTGCTGCCTCATTTCCGGGAATGCCAACATGTGAAGGTGTCCATACCAGAGTTATGGATACGCCCTGGGAAGAAAGATGTCTGATGGAGTCGTGAATGGATTGCACGAGCGGATTTTGGGTGTATACATCTTCGAGCGAATGTATAGAAGCCAGGGAATCTGTACATACTGCTACCTTGGTGTATCTTGGTGTTAGCGTATTTATGGCTTCTAGGATGCCGTATAGTTCTCCAGTGTGGATGCTGGTAGTGATTGGCAGTGAGATGCACCTAATGATGTCATTGCCATTGATAACTGAACAACCGACGCCAAGTTCGCTTTTCGAATCGTCAGTGTAAAGGACTCTGTCGTAACGGTTCTTGGTAACTAATTCTGTAAATGTCTGCTTAAGGATCTCACTTGGTGTTTCGAGTTTTGGAAGTATGCTAAGCGTTGTGTCGATAATAGGAATTGTTTTCCTCCATGGAGGGTCTATTGCAACTGGGTGGGGTAATGTTTTAGAAAGGTCAACATTAGCGAGAAGCGGCGGGAGCATTTCAGGTAGTGGGATTGGGTTGTGAGATGGATGAGAGAGTCGGGGAATAGGATTGAACATCGGAAAGAGTGGATTTTGAGGATTGGCTGATACTTCGGCAAAGTAAGCTAGGAGAAGTTGTTGTCATCTAAGCCAGAGAGGGGGCTCATTAGCCTCAATGTACATGCTTTCAGCAGGGCTGGTTCTGAATGCACCAAGGCATATTCTTAAGGCTGTGTTGTGGACTATGTTTAGTTGTTTTAGATCACTTTTTGACGCTGAGGAGTATATGAAGCATCCGTAATCTAGGCGTGAACGGATTAGTGACCTATATATTATACTGATGATGGGCGAGTGTTTTCAAAAGGTTCAGTCTACTTAAGCCCTCTCCTCTGATATTTTGAATGTGGTATTTCCAGTTTAGTCTGCAGTCGAAAGTGATTCCTAATATTTTGTGATGACTTACAATGGAGAGGCGTTTGTTGTAAAGTAAAATCACTGGATCGGGGGTTTTGATACGTCTTTTGGAGAACTTCATTACCTTAGATTTGGCAGCAGAAAATTAAAGCCCGTTATTTGAGGTCCACCGTGAGAGTTGGTTCACTGCGTCCTGAATTAGGTTCCCTGTAGTTATGCTGTCCTTTCCAGGACAGAATATGACTAGATCATCCGCATAAAGAAGGTATTTTATGGGGGATGCAAGGCTCAAGCAGACGGCAAGACTAAAAAGCGTTGGGCTCAGTACTGAGCCTTGTGGCATACCATTTTCTTGTGTAAATAGCTTAGACAGTTTTCCATTGACTGACACTTCAAAAGTGCGGTTAGTTAAAAAGTTATTGACGAAGGAAAAAATATTTTCGGTCAAACCACATTCTCTGAGTTTTCTCAAGACTAAGGATCTAGGTAACGTGTCAAATGCCCTCTCAATTTTTAAAACTTTTACAAAACTATAAAGGATCTGAGGATCCTTAATAATTTTAAGCAGGTTCTTGTAACAAAGGCGTGATCTTAGTGAAGATAGCGTTAGGATGCCAAACGAGCACTTCTTCATTTGTAATCTTATTTTTCTCCTTCACATCAAATTTAATAACAATACTTTTGGAGATACCGTTAGGGATGGCAAAACGGCAACGCTACCCTTAAAAAATGCCAAATTATTCATTTAATTTTACAAAAAAGAAAAAAACAAAAAAGGTTTGTGCTTAAATATTATACTTCCCGCCCTTTCACTACATGATCATTGGTAATAGAATTCAGTAGGTGTGTTAAAAGCAGAGTGAAAACTCTGCACTAGATGATCTGCGCATTATAACATTCTTATTTCCTGCTTTGTGCAGTGCAGTGTGATTTATATTTGTTGTTCTCTAGATGTGTTTTTTTCTTCAGATGAGCCGTCCCAAAAAAGATTGGAGAAGTTATTCCGTTACAGTCGCGAAGTTTCTCGACTTACCCGCTGAAGAGGTAGGCCCCCGCGAAGGTGCCCCTCTGACCGACCTCGCCAGCCATTTAAAACTCCTCGAAAGAGATTAGCCTTACGAAGTGCGACTTAAACCACACATAAGACCGTGCTTTTTGTGGTGGATTAAAAAATAAAGCAATGAAAAGAAGGCGAGTAACATTAGCGCATTTTCCATGAATTGATCAGTACTTTACTAGAAGCATCTGTGGTTAAAATTTCAAAGAAATATCTCCATAAATAAGTAAACGGACATTGCGCATACGCACATCTGATTTTTACAATATGCAATACGCTTATCTTTACTAGAAGCATCTGTGGTTAAAATTTTAATGAAATATCTCCATAAATACGAAAGCTGACATTGCGCAGTGTACGCATGCGCACGTCTCATTTTTACAATATGCGGTATGCTTGTCTTGACTAGAAACATCTATGGTTAACATTTCAAAAAATCCATCTTATAAATAAGAAAATGGACATTGCGCATGCGCACATTAATCGTCAAGATTTTTCTTGGTTGAGGTGCCAGAGCTACCGAATTAAAAGAAAACGAACTTAATATCTTGCAAACTGTAGGAGTAGTTAAGACCTCGGACGGACGGGGAGAGTGGCCACAATATTCAACATAAGTTGGAAAACGTAGTTCTCTTGGTATTGAAAATTCCGACTTATCTCTGGAAATTTTTTCCGGTGCCTCTAAAACGGGTTACAATAAGGAGAACTACCAGGGGATTTGGTCTGCAGTTGAAGGCCTCTTTCCCATCAATTATTTAGAGCTATTGGCTGCGTTTATTGATTTTATTATTTTTATTTATTTACTATCCCTCTCTTGTTCT
>NW_022170511.1:19082277-19082728 GCF_008802855.1 Photinus pyralis | reverse complement strand
AATTTTTTTGTTTTGTTGCTCAATTTACATTATACTTTTTTCGTCTAGAAACTTTGACTAGAACTTGTACTAGATCCAACACTATACTAGAAATTTAAATTTACCGTTGTTTGGTGCATTGACTTTTTTGTTTCAATGGCAGTGCTGCCAATTTCGGAAAACAAATCTCAATACCTATTGTACATTTTGAGGTTAATTTAATTTGCTTGGAAACAAATATGAATAACAAGCAAAAGAAACTCATCTTTGCTATGTACATGTACCTAATTCAAGAGACTTATATTTGAGGTTATGTTCAATAGTATAAAAATAAAGTTGTTGGCAGCACGGAATTTGTTCTAATTTGGTGGTAGTGCCAGAGACATGGAGAGAGGAGATCGCTGATCGACGAGTGCGCATCCAAGAAAGGGTGCGACCTCATGGGCGCTGCCATTTTTACACCCGTTGTGTC
>NW_022170511.1:19080569-19082177 GCF_008802855.1 Photinus pyralis | reverse complement strand
CGATATCTGCCATTTATGGTTTTAAGTTATTTTGACTTTAAGAAAAAAAAATGGCGGATGCAGACGGTACCTTGATTAATTGATTACTTGAAAACGGTTGTAATCATGGCAACCCATTTTTATCAGTGCATAGAGAATGAATAGGGCTTTCTTTTAGTGTACTTAAAAAAAAGTTAAGTTGCGTACAACCGCACCTATGCATTGGAGATCCAAATTTAAGAAACTTCAAAGTCTACAAACTCAGTTTTTTTTAATGGAATGACCATGTTCTTACTATTGCATGAGATAGAGAATCGAAATTGGCATATTTTGAAATTACATGTTCCTATTAAGCTATCTTTAACAGTTTCAGATTTATTCCTATTTCATTTAATTGATCTCGGAATTTTTTTCGCTTTTTCTTTTTAGTAGTTGGCCATGATTTTATAACAATCGAATTTTAAACAAATCAAGGAATGGATTCTTTAATACCATTGATTCTAGTTCTAGTCTAAATAATTCATGAATAAATAACTCATTTATTAAGGATATAGGACGGAAAATTTTTGAAAAATCTAAACAGAGTCGTTCAACTGAATTTCTTAAACAACTTATAAGTCTGGAAATTCAGAAAGGTAATGCGATATCTGTTCTAGCAACAATTCCATACCAAAAATGTTTCAACGAAGTTTTTTATATTTGAATTTAATTTGTTAATCTTGCATTTGCAATTCAATTCATTTTCTTAAATATTCTCTTGTAGAGCTTTGTATCACTTATGCTTCAACGGTTTGTAGTGCATTAGGGGTACAAAATTTCCAAAATTCATACAATTTCGTTCCAGTTTTCGAATGAATGTACGGAAAGCACGCGCCGCGATTTTGCCCATTTCACCATAAATAACAATTAAATTCCAAAAAAGGTGAAATCACTGCGAGTCATTTTTCGATTTTTGAAAAACTATGTTAACCTATAACAGTAGGTGACGGATTAGTGTCACATAGGATTGTTTAAATTCATGTTTATAGAATCATGGCCGACTACTAAAAAGAAAATCCAAAAAAAATAGTGTCAATTCAATAAAATGGGAATAAGTCAGAAACTGTTAAAGATAGCTATAGGAACATGTATTGTCAAAATATGCCCATTTCGATTCTCTATCTCATGGAATAGTAAGAACATGGTCATTCCATTTAAAAAAACTGAGTTTTTAGTTTTTGAAGTTTCATAAATTTGGATATCCATAGGGGCGGTCGTACGCAACTTAACTTTTTTTTAACTACACTAAAAGGAAGCCCTATTCAGTCTCTATGCACTGATAAAAATGGGTTGCCAGGACTATAACCGTTTTCAAGTAATCAATTATCAAGATACCATCTGCATCCGCAATTTTTTTTCTTAAAGTCAAAATAACTTAAAAACCATAAATCGCAGATATCGACATATGGGTATCAAAAGAATTGAAATTTCACGTAGAATCCAAAAATGCGGGTTTGCATTTAAAATAACGAAGTTACTATCTACTTCCGGTGTTTCCGGAAGTGCGGCCATTTTGAAAATATTTTACATCGATTCGGCCTTCAGCGTAACTTCTAAGTACAAATTCTCAAAAACCTACCTATTTTACTT
>NW_022170511.1:19015419-19080469 GCF_008802855.1 Photinus pyralis | reverse complement strand
TTTTCGAAAAGTGCCCCACAGTTCGAGAAATTCCCTTTTGGTTGGTCAATGGCGCGGTATACGAATAATGCAAGTTGCAATTCAAAATTGAGTTATTAAAATTGAGTAAGTTAGGCACGCGGAGGATAAGGGCGCCGTGGAGGCCCAAGGGGCCACCTAAAACCCCCTACCTGTAGTTTTTCGAAAAGTGCCCCACAGTTCGAGAAATTCCCTTTTGTTTGGTCAATGGCGCGGTATACGAATAATGCAAGTTGCAATTCAAAATTGATTTACTAAAATTGAGTGAGTTTTGCACGCGGAGGATAAGTACACCGTGGAGGCCCAAGGGCCCACCTAAAACCCCCTACCTGTAGTTTTTCGAAAAGTGCCCCACAGTTCGAGAAATTCCCTTTTGTTTGGTCAATGGCGCGGTATACGAATAATGCAAGTTGCAATTCAAAATTGATTTATTAAAATTGAGTGAGTTTTGCACGCGGAGGATAAAAGCGCCGTGGAGGGCCAAGGGCTCACCTAAAACCCTCTACTGTCGTTTATCGAACAGTGCCCCACAGTTCGAAAATTCCCTTTTGTTTGGTCAATGGCGCGGTATACGAATAATGCAAGTTGCAATTCAAAATTGATTTATTAAAATTGAGTGAGTTTTGCACGAGGAGGATAAGGACGCCGTGGAGGCCCAAGGGCCCACCTAAAACCCTCTACCTATCGTTTCATACGATCAGCGGTTCTTATTATCTTAGAAATTTAGATTTGTGGCCCTGAAAAGGGCCGTTTTTTATCAGCAGAACGCCGGCCGGCTAAGCCTTTATGGCACGTCTTATCTCGCGTTCCATGGCGCGCAACCCTAATACGTTGGGATGGATTCCGTCCGTGTCAAACCAATGGATGCCTGGCCGATGGAAAATTCGGTTTAGGTCAGCAAGAACTAGACCCTGTTTTTCAGCTAGAGCTGTAACAGCTTTGTTGATGGCGGCAACGTTGTGGTCACTTCTGGTTGTGCGTCTATTGGGTGGAATTGTGCACAAGACGATTCTTACGGACGGTTTCATCCGCTTGAAGTCCCGGATCAGCCACTTCAGCGTTCTTCTAAATTTCGGTTCGTGGAACTCCTTCCTCGCTGCGTCATTGGTCCCTATCATAATGACAGCGGTGTTCACGTCGCTGGGGATACTCCACACGCTTCCTTTTGCAGCTGAAGAACTCAAACGGCGCCTTAATTGATCAATTGTCTGCCCACCTACACACAATTCCGCACACCACTTTCCTTCTTCATTTTTGAAAGAGTTGATCTCACTCACTTTGCAGAGCATCCTTCGCAATATGCTGTCCCCCAGGTGAAACGTCATGATCAACTATCTCTCATCAACTGTTTCCAACGACTGGTTGTAGGTCCAAAATAAATTAATTTGAGATATAATGACAGGGTCATTAGGTAATGGTGTCAATTATTATTTCAAGTACCTACCTATTATAAATAAATCTACCTTTATTTTCGAATATGTAGATATTATGCAGATAAATAGGAAAGTAATGAGAACATTAGTATTGTTTCCGCTAATGATACCTTTAATGAATATACACCAATTAAGCTCAAATGCAAAACTGCATAAACAATTGGAATGTGTAATTTCCATATCAGTAATTAAGTAGGTACGGTACTTGAAATAATAATTGACAGTTACCTAATGACCCTGTCATTATATCATATCTCAAATTAATTTATTTTGGACCTACAACCAGTCGTTGGAAACAGTTGATGAGAGATAGTTGATCATGACGTTTCACCTGGGGGACAGCATATTGCGAAGGATGCTCTGCAAAGTGAGTGAGATCAACTCTTTCAAAAATGAAGAAGGAAAGTGGTGTGCGGAATTGTGTGTAGGTGGGCAGACAATTGATCAATTAAGGCGCCGTTTGAGTTCTTCAGCTGCAAAAGGAAGCGTGTGGAGTATCCCCAGCGACGTGAACACCGCTGTCATTATGATAGGGACCAATGACGCAGCGAGGAAGGAGTTCCACGAACCGAAATTTAGAAGAACGCTGAAGTGGCTGATCCGGGACTTCAAGCGGATGAAACCGTCCGTAAGAATCGTCTTGTGCACAATTCCACCCAATAGACGCACAACCAGAAGTGACCACAACGTTGCCGCCATCAACAAAGCTGTTACAGCTCTAGCTGAAAAACAAGGTCTAGTACTTGCTGACCTAAACCGAATCTTCCATCGGCCAGGCATCCATATGTTTGACACGGACGGAATCCATCCCAACGTATTAGGGTTGCGCGCCATGGAACGCGAGATAAGAAATGCCATAAAGGATTAGCCGGCCGGCGTTCTGCTGATAAAAAACGGCCCTTTTCAGGGCCACAAATCTACATTTCTAAGATAATAAGAACCGCTGATCGTATGAAACGATAGGTAGAGGGTTTTAGGTGGGCCCTTGGGCCTCCACGGTGTACTTATCCTCCGCGTGCAAAACTCACTCAATTTTAGTAAATCAATTTTGAATTGCAACTTCCATTATTCGTATACCGCGCCATTGACCAAACAAAAGGGAATTTCTCGAACTGTGGGGCACTTTTCGAAAAACTACAGGTAGGGGGTTTTAGGTGGGCCCTTGGGCCTCCACGGTGTACTTATCCTCCGCGTGCAAAACTCACTCAATTTTAATAAATCAATTTTGAATTGCAACTTGCATTATTCGTATACCGCGCCATTGACCAAACAAAAGGGAATTTTCGAACTGTGGGGCACTGTTCGATAAACGACAGTAGAGGGTTTTAGGTGAGCCCTTGGCCCTCCACGGCGCTTTTATCCTCCGCGTGCAAAACTCACTCAATTTTAATAAATCAATTTTGAATTGCAACTTGCATTATTCGTATACCGCGCCATTGACCAAACAAAAGGGAATTTCTCGAACTGTGGGGCACTTTTCGAAAAACTACAGGTAGAGGGTTTTAGGTGGGCCCTTGGGCCTCCACGGCATCCTTATCCTCCCCGTGCAAAACTCACTCAATTTTAATAAATCAATTTTGAATTGCATCTTGCATTATTCGTATACCGCGCCATTGACCAAACAAAAGGGAATTTCTCGAACTGTGGGGCACTTTTCGAAAAACTACAGGTAGAGGGTTTTAGGGGGGCCCTTGGGCCTCCACGGCGTCCTTATCCTCCGCGTGCAAAACTCACTCACTCACACACTTGCGGAATTTGCCAACTTCGGGGACGAATTTGTCGGGATTTAGGGCTATTTTCCGAAAAGGGGATGAGAATTGGTCCCGGTCCCATCACTTTCGATGGCCGTTGATTAAAAAAAAAAATGTAACTTCAGCCCGGTCCTAGTTATTTTTTGTTTTCCCGTTTAGGTTGGTACTACCCCAAAAGCGAATGTCCTTAAAAAAAAGCGAATGTAACTTCAGGCTGTTGTTTACCAAACAAACATTTATGCATTTGAGGTTAAATCTGCATATATCTATGGTTAAAATAAACGCTCAGACATCTAACGTTAGTTTAATAAAGTATATAAATAAAGTAGTGTGGCGACATCTTTGAGGTGCAGGTTGCAACTAAAATAATGTTGGTAATAAAGTATCCTGCATTTATCGATAAAATGTTAATCCCCAATAATAAGGACAGATGTCACCACAATGTATTCTTCTTGGATTATTTTAATATTACCAAAAACAATGCAAAAACTCAGGCAAGGCTATAAACATTTTGAGATTTGTGCCTTTCACTGTCAAAGAAGTAAACCACGAAACTCGAAAATTAAACTTTTCGCTCCTGTATTATAGCCTATCCCTTTTCGACAACGTTTTTGGATTGCCATAGGACAGGACGAGTGAATGAACGGCCGTCCGTACAGATCTTTTTGACGATTTTAATAAAGTATCTGTTCGCAATATACGAGTTAAATCCCCATAAGAGTACGCCGCAATAAATAAGAATTTTAAATGGGCGTTCATTTTAAGGACTTTTGAGAGCTAAGTTTCATGTGCGTTAGGTTAGATACAAGATTTGTAAAAATTTAAAACGCCCAAACTAATCTGACCTAACCTAACTACCATTCTAACCTAACCTTCAATCAACTCCTTGAACATTATCATGATACAAGATTTTTGACCTAACCTAACTAGCACGCTAACCTAACCTCACTAAAATTTTATTTTAAAGTTCGATCTCCTCGCACATTATATTCTCCTGATACCAGATTTCTGAGCTAACCTAACTAGCACGCTAACCTAACCTCACTAAAATTTTATTTTAAAGTTCGATCTCCTCGCACATTATATTCTCCTGATACCAGATTTCTGAGCTAACCTAACTAGCACGCTAACCTAACCTCACTTAAATTTTATTTTAATATTCGATCTCCTCGCACATTATATTCTCCTGATACCAGATTTCTGAGCTAACCTAACTAGCACGCTAACCTAACCTCACTAAAATTTTATTTTAAACTTCGATCTCCTCGCACATTATACTCTCCTGGTACCAGATTTCTGAGCTAACCTAACTAGCACGCTAACCTAACCTCACTAAAACTTTATTTTAACATTCGATCTCCTCGCACATTATGTTCTCCTGATACCAGATTTCTGAGCTAACCTAACTAGCACGCTAACCTAACCTCACTAAAATTTTATTTTAACATTCGATCTCCTCGCACATTATATTCTCCTGATACCAGATTTCTGAGCTAACCTAACTAGCACGCTAACCTAACCTCACTAAATTTTATTTTAACATTCGATCTCCTCGCACATTATATTCTCCTGATACCAGATTTCTGAGCTAACCTAACTAGCACGCTAACCTAACCTCACTAAAATTTTATTTTAACATTCGATCTCCTCGCACATTATATTCTCCTGATACCAGATTTCTGAGCTAACCTAACTAGCACGCTAACCTAACCTCACTTAAATTTTATTTTAACCTTCGATCTCCTCGCACATTATATTCTCCTGATACCAGATTTCTGAGCTAACCTAACTAGCACGCTAACCTAACCTCACTTAAATTTTATTTTAACCTTCGATCTCCTCGCACATTATATTCTCCTGATACCAGATTTCTGAGCTAACCTAACTAGCACGCTAACCTAACCTCACTTAAATTTTATTTTAACCTTCGATCTCCTCGCACATTATATTCTCCTGATACCAGATTTCGGAGCTAACCTAACTAGCACGCTAACAAACCTCACTAAAATTTTATTTTAACCTTCGATCTCCTCGCACATTATATTCTTCTGATACCAGATTTCTGAGCTAACCTAACTAGCACGCTAACCTAACCTCAGGGCAAAAAACCAATTTCGACAAAAAAAAGTCAAAGGGCTGTAACTTTTGAACTAGTAGCCCAATCTTGGAACTGTTTTAAATTATGGATTCTACAGGCCACATTCTATAAGAAACTTTTTTTCCGGATCGATCTGAGACAATTTTTTTTCGGGGCCCAAAAAAAGGCAGTGTTTTACCTTCCTTTTTTACCAAAAATCGACTGCACCAAAATTTCTCGGGAAAAAACTTTTTCTTATTAATTTTGTTGCGTAGAATCCAAACCGATTCGTACTTTTTCGATTAGACGTCTCAATCAAAAGTTATGGGCAAAAAACCAATTTCGACAAAAAATTCAAAGGGCTGTAACTTTTGATCTAGTAGCACGATCTTGGAACTGTTTGAAATTATGGATTCTGCAGGCCACATTCTATAAGAAAATGTTTTTTCCCGGTGGATCTGAGACAATTTTTTTTTCGCGCCTCAAAAAAAGGCAGTGTATAACCTTCCTTTTTTACCAAAATCGAGGACACCAAAATTTCAAGGGTTTTTATAGATACTGCAAACCATATACCTACTTATATTCTTATAAATAAGCAACTTAGCATTGGCGCAGTCTGCGCATGCGCACACCTGATGTTTAAAATATGCGATATGTTTGCCTTTACTACTAGAAGAAAAAATATCTCCATAAATTGACATTGCGCAGTTTGCGCATGTGCACATCTGAGTTTTACAATATGCGATAGCCTTGTCTTTACTACAAGAATTCATGTTTTGAGAGCATAATGGCAGGTATTGGAGGCTTTACTCTGAGAATTAAGTACTCTAGTTTTGAGCACAATCGAAAATTTATTAAAGCAACAATTTTGAGATGCGAGCTTAATTTAAATTGATTATTCAATTATAAAAATTTCGTGAATTTAGGAGGACGTCACAACAATCTGGAACGGAAAAAAAAAGATGACATAAATCTTTCAATATTAGCGATAATGAAATGTTAAGTGACACTGAAAAATGTTTCCGAAAACTAAAAGTGATCTAAAAACTTATAGAGGGGAATCGATATTCGAGAAGTTTCATTAACGCTACTCCCAGATGGCATCGTTGCCACTACTTCTCTAAACTTGTTTTAAAACTTTCCTAGATCTTCGCTCTTCCTACAAATTGACATTCATTTGATTGCGGTGGATGCCTTAACAGCTGGGAAGGCAATTTACACTGAACTAACCAAGTTATTGCCGAAATTTTCTTTTCATCATAAAATCAAAAATTTATTTGGCCGCAACCATTAAACTTTCCTTTTAAACCGAGCAAACATCAAATGAAATTTCGCTTACTTTGTTATCGCATTTTCTTGGGGTGGAAATGAGAGTACATAGTAAGGAAAATCAACAGACGAACATCCCGCAGTTGTCACATGGCTTTTACATGCGGGTTTACTTTAGCAGACGGGAAATTCAGCTAACTACATGAAGGGCGAAGTGGCGTAGAAATTTTCCCTGCGGCTTTTACGCGACTATTCAACTAAATACAACTTATACAATATTTAGATAACTTAAGGGGTGCCGAAAAGAGGTTTTCGTTTCATTAGCTTTCTCCATAGCGTGCGAGGATAATACCATTTTACACCCTCAAGCTGTGAAAATATCTTTTAAAATCGGTTAGCGAATATTCAGATACGTGTAAAATACACACCTGTCTTCCACTTATTTTTCTTAATCTATTAATCACTCCAACTAAATTGAGGACTTCAGGCAAACTGTTTTAATTTAATGCACTTACTTCTAAGCGATTAAAAAACAATACAGTAACCAAACGTTTTACAATACCTCTAAACATTCTTCTCCTGAGGTTGCGTCGATCCCACAGAAATTGTCTGAAGGTGGGGGCCTCCTAGCTCGAAGTTCGTAGCACAAGAAAGGGCAATGGTCCGCAATATGTAAATGAATTTGCCTTACTGGATCTATATGAGGTTTCATCTTTCCTGATGTCAAGTTGTGAATTTGTTGCATAATGAATTAAATATGTACTTGCAAAGTTATGAACTACACGATTCAACCATGTAGAAAAATCTGTACCTCTAGTAAGGTCCTAGTCTCAAAACTTAAGGGACAACCTACAGGCTATGGCGAGTGCTTATTATCTGTCCTCGTTTTGCTTTTTTACTTCGCTACTTATGCGGAAAGGGTTTACAGTTCGCATTGGGTTCCGTAACGGTTTTCCACTAATCTCGAACATCATTTTTATGTTACGTATAGCTGTCCAGAAAAACTGAAACGGATTTAATGCAAACTTCACGAGCCCTCTCCACTATCGTGGCACCCACCCACTTTTAGCGTCCTGTACTCGCCATTAAATCTACTCTCGCTTACTTTTCATATAAAGCGGTAGATGTGCAATTTGACACATTTACAAAATTACAACAAATTTACAAGCTCCCGTTACAGTACCCCCAACTAATTTTTCAAGTCAAAAACCTAATGAGGTTTGAAAAACAACTTTACCTATCCAATAAAAAGACAGGTTATCGCCTCTTGTAACGGCTTAGTTACATTTACGGGGGTTGGAAACCCCACTCGTGGAAAATGAATTTTAATTTCTACGGCACTGGCAAAATGTTTATTGTAAAAATTAATTTCTTGCAATGAAACTATTAATACCACGGCTAGCTCAGTAATGAATAAACTTTTAATGATTCTTACCCTTCGGAGGGCATGTAAAGTTGGCGGTCCCTTAACTGTCTGTTTAGGTTACACAGCCGGCTGCTGATGTGACTTAAGAACATCTGTACCTAGGGGGTGTCACCCCTACGAGACGATACGATCTGAAAATTAAAACCCGATGCTCTGTTTTGATCACTCCCAAATAAATGCCTTGTTTGCATATATTGGTACAAATAAAATCGTACTCCACCTTTCTTTACATTTTTCGTAATCTAAAGTATTACTATTCCAACATCCGGTAGATTTTCTTATTTCAAAACAAGTTACACAACTCTGGATGCTACATAAACTTTTAACCCACATAAAAGAATGGTATCAATCAGCTTTAAATTCAACTTCACAATTAATGAGGAAAAAATCACCAAGTTTGGGTTTGTATATCGTTCATTAAAGCATACAACGGACTAAATTCCCGTGGGTCGACTTCTTCAGGAATTCGAAATTGACTTTCAGCATAAATCTTTTGCACAAAGTTCCCAAAACGATCGACGATCCCGAAAGTTTGGCCAAGAATGCCTCTCTCCCACCGAATTTTTACTTATGTTTACTATGTTTTTTTATGCAAGTGAAGGTATAGCAGAAACGTCGTCCCTCATGCTCTATTACGACTGTTTTTAGAACCGGCAACACTGTTGCACACTCGTTTCTGATCTTAACGCGCTTTATTTTTTCGCGTACCCTTTCATTACGAAGCGGTTCACGTAAGATTTCTTGTACTGGCAATTTTGTGGAATCAAAACCAAGATCTTCTACAGCTAAAGCGACCACATGTTACACCCTACTATTGTTCCTGTCGAATTGGGGGATATAGATGGGTTTTCAGTATATTTTTGAAAGTGTGGTTCATAAAGTCTTGGTATGGCTAACCTAAAACGAACCGTCCTTTGCGCGCCCTCTCGCCGGTATTGTTTGTTTTAATTCCCCCACGTATTTCACCCTATTCAACTCGCGCCAGATTGTGGTGATCTCTTCCAACATTTTCTTTGCTCACTTTAATTTTCATTGATCCTTGGGGTCAAAATTTTACAATTAATGTCGATAAAGCTCACTGGATCTATTGTTCCCAGATTACCTTCAAATTTATTGGGATGCAACACGTTGCCAGTTCGATATATTATGGTAGGTCCAGTTCTCGCATCCTTCCAATCTT
This sequence comes from Photinus pyralis, assembly GCF_008802855.1. Taxonomy (NCBI): domain Eukaryota; kingdom Metazoa; phylum Arthropoda; class Insecta; order Coleoptera; family Lampyridae; genus Photinus; species Photinus pyralis. The sequence continues at coordinate 19,071,315 of NW_022170511.1, read as the reverse complement.
TCTTTCAGGTGCACCATTTCTTATTCATTGCTGTCCAATTCGGATTTCATTCCGATTGACACCATCTTCAATTTCTCCGACCACATACTGTGAAAAGTGAAAATTGAATTTGAAATTTCCAAAGGACATTAGACTACAATTCTAACAGTAATTTCTGAGTTTAAATTTTGGTTTTCATCAGAATATGAGGGAGTATACAGGGTGTGACAATTAAAGGGACAGTTTTGAACAAAATTGCATCAATTCTACATTTCTAAAAATCCATAGGTCCCTGGTTTACGTGAATGAATGCCACCAGTGGGCGCATAGTTCGTGGGGTTAAACGAATTCAACGAGCTAATGATTAAAGATGGCCATTTAACTCCATCACGTTGGTCTTCAGTTGAAAAGAGTAAAGATGGGTCAAGAGAATCGGGAATTAAGGCATTCGGTTTTGAGCCGTCAGAGAGCTCAGGTCGGCATTTGTTTTTAGGAGGGCCTATGTCGTGCTTCAAAATTCACCATAGAGCAGAAAGTTACGTTTTTCGGTTTTGCACGGGTAGAATGAAAAAAGTCAAGTTGTGTGTCTGAGAAAGTGAGGTGACTAGAAGATTTTCACAAGGTGTCAATAAAATTGGGATATGTGTTTGAGGTTGAGCAAGAAGAAAACGTGATATAAATCGACCTACGTCCGTTGAATCGGTGTGCAATGAATACTTTTCTAATTAACACAGTCATTGGGGTATACAACGTCGTAGATTCTGTTAGAGTTTGCCAACAGAGAAGGCCATCATCCGCCATGAGCATTTAATTTAACAAGTAACTTTCTATTTCCTTAATCGAAATTAGGGTGAAATTCAGTTTTTTGCAAGGTTGGACGACTAGAGGATAGTTTAGATGTTCTATAAATAAGGTAATGTTTGTACTGAATACAGATCGTTTCCTTCATCAGTAAAATGTTTCCCACTGTAAATAAAATTCGTGTTAGAAGAAGCCAATCTATTTTTTTTAAGTTCAATATTAAATACAGAAGTCTTCTAACTGAGTCACATTATATCCATATTTCAAATGTTCAATTGTTTTCGGGTTCATATTTTGTCATTTAAGTTTTCAATAGGAGGAGCAGACGCGGAAATATCCAAAACGGTAATTCTACAAAAATTCAACCGAAATATGGATGGTAGACTAATTGAGGTACTGAATGGTCTCCATAAAAAAATCAAGAATTTTTAACGTAAATAGTAAGATACAAGAAGGTTTATTAGAGATCACAGAAATCTCATTGTATGACGCAAAGTGAAGGTCGCTCGTTGTACAAATTCTGTTAGTGGATGGCATAAAAATATACAAAGGTCACCGAGTGACGAGTGTTTGCCAGCTGCTATAATTAACGCAGCTCTGAAGCAATGATCACAAACGATAAGTGGCTTTAGTGAATGAGTTGGGCAATGCGAGATATGCATTTAGTAATAAAGAAAAACAGATCGACTAGTTCCGTGTTGCGTGTGGAAGAAAATCGACCTTCCCAGCATGGATTTCATCATTGTAGTTGTGTGAACCCGATGATACAGTAGTAATGGAAGCAGCCAAGCTTATCGCACTGATACTATCAGTTACACGTGTAAGTGAAAGTGCCCGAATTTTGGGAGCGATTCCCACCCCATCGTACAGCCACCAGGTTTTGTTTCAACCACTATGGAGGGAACTATCGCTACGCGGTCATCAGGTGACGGTGCTCACGACGAACCCGATCAACGACCCAACCCTAACGAATCTAACCGAGATCGACCTGAGCTCGTCTTTCAAAATTTTGGACGACAAACTCTTGGAAATCATCAACTCCAGCCAAAACGTCCTAAAGGTGATGCAGTTGACAATAAAGACATTTCACGACGTTAACGACTTCCAACTGCAACATCCCGAGGTGAGGAGCCTCATCGACGACGAAGACCAGCACTTCGACCTTTTGATCGTCGAGTACATCTTGTCGCCGATGTTTTACTTCTCAAAACGCTTCCGCTGCCCTTATATCGGTCTGCTGCCACTCGATTCCAGCAACATTAACTACCGATCATTCGGTCACCCCGCCGCCCATCCAACCTTGTACCCCGATATGCTGATGGGAATACACGGGGAGACGAGTTTGTTGGAACGCGTCCAACTGATTTTATTTGAGCTATTCATGGTTTGTATCGCGCCGATGGTACGTGGTTGGGAACAGGAGATGGCGTGGAATCATTTTCGTGACACCACCCCTGTTGAAACGATTAGGGCCGAAATTAGTCTACTGTTCGTTAATTCTGATCCTGTTCTTCACTACAACAGACCTCTTCTTCCATCGGTGATCTCAATTGGGGGCACTTTGGCTAGGATACCCACAAAGCCGCTGGAAAAGGTAAATCTGGAACGGTTGAAGCGTGAGTGGTTTTGACAAATTTTTAGAATGTCAGGGAATTCCTCGACGGCGCCTCCCAAGGTTTCGTCTACTTCAGCTTAGGCTCCAATGTTAAGAGCAAGGACATACCGGCTCGCTCAATGGACGTAATTCTTGCAACGTTTCGGAGACTTCCGTACAAAGTGCTCTGGAAGTATGAGCTTAGTGATCTACCGAATCTACCGACAAACGTTTTTATTTCGCAGTGGGTGTCCCAGATGGAGGTTTTAGGTAAGTGTTCTACTCCTTAACCTCGGTAATTTTCACGTGCACAGGACACCGCAACATTAAGACGTTCATAACGCATGGTGGAGTCCACTCAATGCAAGAGGCCATTTTTTCCCGAGTTCCCATGGTCGGCATGCCCTTCTTTGTCGACCAACCGTTTAACGTTAAGAAAATGACCCATCTGGGAGTTGCTCTGTCCGTCGATTATAAAACAATGACTGTGGAAGAATTGGAAAGTTCTATATTGGAGGTCATTGACAACCCAAGGTAAGCAGTTATGGAGAAGGCTGGGTTTACAAGTGATTGTTAAAATTAGGTATAGAAATCGGATTGAGGAGCTGGCCGATTTAGCGGAAGATCAGCCTACGACCGGTTTAGAACGTGCGATGTGGTGGACTGAGTACGTTTTGCGCCATAAAGGGGCACCGCACTTTAGAAGTCCTTATTTGGACATACCTTGGTATCAGTACTATCTTGTAGATGTTTTTGGTACAGTTTTCTTAGGTGTGTCGTTTGGTATTTTTGTTACCGTTAAAATTGTTTCGGTAAGTCTGCGATACATTTTTGGAAAGAGTTCGAAAATAACAAAAATCTAAAATGTACAGAATAAGCCTTCTTTAAAATACCTTTGATTGCGTCCTGAAACTTTCATGTACTTTAAAAACCCTGCGGTTCCTAAGACGCTTAATGATCTGATAACGAACAAATCTAAACGAGCCGTTTGGCCACGTAAAAGCCGTTAATTTTGCGTTATCTCCCGCCAGACTGGTCCCATGCAAATAATTGGTCACGACTGTATCCGGCAACCATTGACTTAAATACATAGACTTAAAAAAATAAAGTAACCAGCTCTCTAATGAACCCATCGCTTAAAATAGAAAAAATGTAGCCAGCCCCCCTCTTAAACTTTTCCTCAAACTGTATGGAATTAGCTGCATAATCCATTTGCTTTGATACTTCAGTTGTAACTGTGCCCCGTTTTCGGCCTTGGCGTTTACCTGTTTTAGTGAGCACTCTGTAGATGAATTCAGTATGGAAAAGTGCCATGTCGAATGAACTTTCTGGAGTTGTGTTTGAGCCGCCGCTGCAATTAGTTAGCCGATTGTAACCGTTCCCGTCAACTTATTTCAATTGTCGTTGCATCCAAAAGCTCCTGCCATTTAGAAGACGAGGGCACACTCTTGGCGGCGCTCGAGTTCGACCGTCTGTCCGCCCATCTGTCCGTTTCACCGACAAAATACCTAGATTGCCGCCGACTGGGACTACTTTCGTCCACACAACTGATTCAGTGACTATAATTTCTAAATGTATTTGTTTTCCTTGTAGATTAAATTATAATCATTATTATCCGTTAAATTAGGGGTAATTGTTTAAGACCCTTTGTATACCTTTTGGATTCAAATTGAAATTGACCTTAAGCTCTTTCTAAACCTTCTCTTAACGGCGCAGTCAAACAGAGAAAGGGTAGTTGCAAAATAACTATCGAACCTAACCGTTCAATTTTCCTTTTTTGGGCGCCAACTAGAGCGGTTTCTACGCTTCTGATTTTCTCAGGTAAGATAGTCTGTGCCCTAGTCCGCAGACCAACCAAAAATGAGTGGAAGGTTATGATCCCTGCTGAGCCCTTTCTGCTTCACTCTTCATGCTGCACTCTTCCCTCTGCAGTTTTCCATCTGCACTTTTTCTGCTGCACCCTTCCTGCCGCATTCTTCCTGCTGCACTCTTCCTGCCTTCACCTTTCCTGCTGCACTCTTCTATCTGCACTCTTTCCGCAGCACTCTTCCTACTGAACTCTTGCCGCTACACTCCTCCTGCTACACTCTCCCTGCTCCACTCTTTCAGCTGCACTCTCCCTGCCGCACTCTTCCAACTGCACTCTCCCTGCTGCACTACTCCTGGGACTCTTTTCTTCTTGCCCTCCTCCTGCTGCACTCTTCCATCTGCACGGTTCCCGCTGCACTCTTCCTGCAGTACCTTTTCTGCTGAACTCTTTCTGCTTCTCTCTTCCTGCTTCACTTTTCCTTCTGCACTCATCCTCATGCACTCTTCACGCTGCACCCTTCCTGCCCTCACTCTTCCTGCAGCATTCTTCTATCTGCACTCTTTCCGCAGCACTCGTCCTGCTGAACTATTGCTGCTACATTCTCCCTGCTGCACTCTTTCAGCTGCACTCTTCCTGCGGCACCTTTCCTGCTGCCCTCTTCCTGATGCCCTCATCCTTCTGCAATCTTTCCACGCCACTCTTCCTGCCGAACCTTTGTTACTGCACTCTGTTTGCTGCTCTTTTCTTCTGCACTCTTTCTGCTGGACTTTTCCTGCTGTACTCGCCATGCTGCACTTTTCCTGCTGCACTCTTCCTCCTGCACTCCTACTGCTGAACTACTCCTGTTGCGGTTTTCCTTCTGTACCCTTCCTGTTGCACTCTTCCCGCCGCACAAGCGCACGGGCACGATCGCGCGCGTGCAGACGTAGAACATGAAAATAAGAACGCAAAAAGTTTCCGAAGATGCCGAGGAGAGCAGTAAAAAAAAAGTACAAATCAGTATCAGTGTCCGAGAAAGACCTCTAATGGTGTAAGGAAAAGATGAGTACGAAGGAGAGAGAAAGGGGTGTGAATATGCTAAAACGAAAAAGACGCGAGAGATACGTGAAGTGGGTGTATGAGAGTTCAAAGCAACCAAGAAGAACGGGAGGAAGAAAAGTTAGCGATAATGTCAAGCAGTGTAGAGAGAGATTAGTGTAAGGCACCAGAAACAAGTAAGGGAAACATGAAGAAGTAGCTGTCTAAGTGCGGAACAGGTGAAAAGGGGGAGTAAAGGAAACCAGAAGGAATCGGAAACCATGCTTAAAGGAGACGTGAAAAATGTTCGAGGGAATACTAAACAAGAGATAGAAGTGAAGAGACGCAAAGAGTACGTGAAGAATCCTTTAATACATCATGATGTATGCGTGTCTAATATCTGATGTCTAATGTCTGATGTCTGATGTCTAATGCCGTGACTAAAGAAAATGATGGAAGGAATGGAAAAAAAGGAAATTAAAGGAGTTAAATATATAAGATAATGAGATTTGGAAAGCCGGAAGAAGGAGAAGGAAGGTGGAGAACTAAGAAAAAAGAGAGAAGTGGCGATGGTGTGGGGAATAGAAGAGAGGAGTTTCAAAAATGACTGTTCGATGCAATGGTGAGAGGGATGCTTATGTACGAAACGGAGATGTGGAGTTGGAATGAATGGAAGAAACTGGAAGGAATAGAAAGAAGATATTATATATGGGTATCAGGGCTAAACTACTACTATAATTTACTGATGTGAGGGAAGGAAAATGTTAACATAATGGTCGGGTTCAGATGGGATAATGAGAACACAGAGGTGGAGACATGTGAAGAGGCAGTAGAGGGAATCCAGGGAAGCGGAAAGGGGGAGCAAGAGTGATGTGCTCGAACAGGGAGAAAGAGAAGAGAAGTAGGTGAGGTGGATCCCAGAGAAAAGAAAAACCGTTTTCTGGTATCCCTAAATTCCAGGAAATGATGACCATTTTGTGGCACGGCCCAGAATTGCAGTTGGATTTGGATTTTCCAAAAACACCTTACTTCTGATTCTTTATTTTCATGTTGAAGAACCTCTCCAAACACTTTGTTGTGTTTAGAACAGGACCCTTTGGCACCCCCAGAGTGCGGCAGGAATTTGGAAAACATTTTTTACAGAATTAGAGGACACACCTAAAAACCTAGACAAAAAAACAAATTCAAACAATGTCTCTGTTATATTCGCTCAGAAGAAGAGAAGAAAAGGAGCAAATCAAATTTTGTTACTTTTGGGTAGGTGAGTTCCAAACGATCTGTTCTGGATCTTCAGTTTAGTTGGAAAAAATACTTGTACAGATGTATAATTGCCCAACTTCAACGAGAAGATTCCAGGAATACTTGGTTGAAGTGTTTCCCACAATTCCACGTCCTTGGTCTCTATAGTGAGATTTGTTTACGCCACACCAGCTACGGAAATACGTACATGAGTTGATGATAAGTATTGATAGTTACTAATAATCTATATTTGTGAACGGTTAGATCGTGGAAATGTTTGTTTAGACAAGATAAAGGTAAAGGTATCAAAGATTGATTCAAGTCCAATCCCTACGATAATGAACATAGTTCTCCCGGTTATTTTAGCAGTTCTGCACTTGTGTAAAAGTGCCCGAATACTTGGCGTGATTCCAACTCCATCGTACAGTCACCAAGTCATCTTCCAACCGCTATGGAAGGAACTGTCTCTACGTGGACATCAAGTAACGGTACTCACAACGCACCCCATCAACGACCCAACCCTAACGAACCTAACCGAGATTGACCTGGGTTTCTCCGTGAAGATTTTGGAGGATAAACTTTTAGAGATCATCAATTCTAGCAGCAATGTGGCTACGGAGATAGAGCTAACTGCAAAAGTGTTTCAGGTTGTAAACGATCACCAGCTGCAGCATCCCGAAGTGAAGAGATTGATCGACGATCCAAGCGAGCACTTTGATTTATTAATCGTCGAGTTAATCATGCCGTCCATGACGTACTTCTCGCGAAGATTTCGCTGTCCTTATATAGGGGTGGTACCCTTTGAGGGTAGCAATTATCTTTTCCGATCGATCGGTCAACCGGCGCACTCGATTGTGTATCCTGAACTGTTCGCGGGATTCTATGGGGAATTGAATTTGTTGGAGCGCGTTCAGTTGATTTTTTACGACGTATTCGTATACATTCTCTCGCTAAAGGTAAGCGCCTCCGAAGAGGAGCTGGTGTGGAAGCATTTTCGGGATAAAACCCCCACGGATACCGTTCTTCAGGAGGTTAGCTTACTATTCGTGAACTCTGATCCGGTTTTTACTTACGTGCGTCCTCTACTTCCGTCCGTCATACCAATTGGAGGAACTCTAGCTAGGGTACCTGTGAAGCCTCTGGACAAGGTAGGTGGCATACTTTGAATGTGTGTAACAGCGACGAGTTTCCAGGAGTTGCTGAATTTTTTGGACGGTGCATCCAAAGGGTTCATCTATTTTAGTTTAGGCTCCAATGTTAAAGGAAAGGACTTGCCTTCTAGCACCATGAAGGTTATCCTGGAAACCTTCGGGAAGCTGCCGTTTAAAATCCTTTGGAAGTACGAGCTTGATGACCTACCGAATAAGCCGAGTAACGTTGTAATTGCACGATGGGTGTCCCAGATGGAAGTTTTAAGTACGCCTACCTCCTTAGATGTACTTAGTACTACAATCAATTGCAGAACATCGAAACATTCGGTTATTTATTACTCATGGAGGAATACACTCGATGCAAGAGGCTATCCATGCGCGAGTTCCTATGGTCGGCATGCCCTTCTTCGTCGATCAACCGTCGAACGTTAAGAGAATGGTGGCCATGGGGTTTGCTCGATACGTCGATTACCAAACGATGACAGTGGATGACTTTCAAAGCGCTGTACTAGATGTTATTCAAAATCCCAAGTAACTATGCGACACGAATTTTCTACTAACTCAGTGTCTTAGGTACAGGGATCGAATCAGGAAGTTGGCCGACTTGGGCGAGGATCAACCAACGACCGGCTTGGAACGTGCGGTCTGGTGGACCGAGTACGTTTTGCGCCACAAAGGTGCCCCGCATCTAAGAAGTCCCTACCTGGACATACCTTGGTATCAGTACTATCTTCTAGACATTTTCGCTGCTATTCTCGTCCCCACGATTCTCGCTATATTAGTCATAATCAAATTGGTCAGGCTGATTATTTGGAGTGTCAAGAGGATGTGGCGACGAAATCTTAAGTTAAAATCAAATTAGTAAATCAATTCAATTTTCTGTAGCCTTTAAAGATTAAATCACTTGACTTTGGCCCATTATAAATGGGCTCAGTTGAAATAAGGTAGATAGATAGATAATATTACTCAAACTCATTCAATACTTCAAAATTTAGCGTTTAAATTAACCAGCACTATTTAGGGGTGTACTAATTTAAAACGTCACAATGGAAACTCATTTATTTTGGACTTGCTGTCCGCTAACATCAAGCAAGAAAATTTGGAACTGTACAGAGAAAGGTTCTCTAAAATGGGTTAGTGGAAGGCACTATTTTAAAAGCATTCAGAATAACACCGAAGTTTCTAATTTGGCTCCCATAGCATTCGATATATTATGTATATACATTTTAAATCCATAATGTACAGGGAATATCTTGTGCATCTTGTGTATATACTATTGTAACGTGATTTATAAATTCGGGTTTGATTTATATCAATATTTAGTAAACAAAACTAAAACACTATAAAAACTGTACAATTTATATCGACTATTTATATCACACACTTCGCAATTTATATTTCCGCGCTCGATGTTTCATCCGTACTCGATCTCGTTCGGTAGTAAACTCCCTGCGATGTTCGGTCCGCAACCATTTATACACGCAAGCCATGTAAGTCCAGAACACTCGCGTAATTACCGGATAGGTCTCGAATATTCCTATACAAATCCCACTATCGCGCGCGTAGAAAATTCCAGAGCGCCAAAGGCGACGTCATGTCTGGAGCGTTTCCGTTACACTGCCCCCTTCTTAATTCTGGACGTCTCGTTCAGAAACTGCGTTAGTATTACTTTTTAATGCCTCGTGTCGGAATCTGCAGTCAGAGCCTTTCTTGAAAAAGTAACAGTCCACAGTTTTGCGGAGGGTCGTCCCCTGTGGGTTGAAGCAGTATATTGTAATTCGAACGCTAGTGTTTCTAAAAATCACTTCGATCATGGTTCGCACTATCTTCCAGTCCAACCCATCTAAACCACATCCAATCTTCGGGATCGCCAAGCTATTTATGTCATAGTATGCCATGAGTTTCTTTAAGCTTTTTAAAGCAGACCAGAGGTTTTCATAGGTGGGTTTGCCTTCTGACGTTTTCTTTGAAACCAAGTAGAACAAAGAGCGTTGACTATCTTCCAAGCGCAGTACTTTACCCACTCGTGGTCTTTGCTTTATCAACTCGTCTATTCTTCCAAATCTTTTCCGGGATACGGAAGCTATACCTCTACCCATGCGAAGGTCTTCGGCTACACAATGGGCGATGGAAACGTTAACCGGAAGCTCAAAAATATTTTGACAAATTTCCTGAGTAACGCCAAATCGAGCTTTCGTCCGCTGGGCGTAATTTGACATAAAATCGTTAAAGTTTGGCTCGATCCCAAAGCTGCGTTCCTCTTCTCGAATACCTCTAACTTCTTCGTTGTTGTTGGATCCGGCATATCGTGCGAGTCGATTAATGTGGACAACTTTCGGTTTCCGGTCGTTCATTCTGATACGATATATCACGTCAATTATTTTCTTGATCACCTCATACGGACCTTCCCATTGTCTTTGTAGCTTGGGAGAAAGACCTCTTCGTCTCTGTGGATTGTGCAGCCATACCAGATCTCCAGCTTCAAAAGTTTCATTGGCCGAGCGGAGGTTGTATTGATTTTTCATGCGATCGCTGGCAATCTGAATATGACTTCTAGCCAAGTCGTGAATGTCGTTCATCTTCGCCTTTAGTTGGTCAACATAATTTTCACCTGCGACATATTCTTCATGGGGTTTACGCCCAAACTCGAGGTCACATGGAAGGCGTAGTTCACGACCCAACATAAGGCAGGCAGGAGTCTGACCCGTGGTCTCGTTGACGGCTGATCGATATGCCATAAGGAACAGGTGGAGGTACTGGTCCCAATTTTTCTGATGTTCTGCCACGACTTTTGAAAGATATTTACCCATCGTTCGATTCATTCTCTCCACCATTCCATCTGACTGAGGATGCAAAATTGTTGTTCTGGTTTTATTGGCTCCTACCAACCGACAAACATCTTGGAACAAAGCCGATTCAAAGTTCCTTCCTTGGTCTGAATGGATTTCTATAGGAACACCAAAACGTGTAAAGAACTCCTTTACCAACACTTCTGCAACTGTTGCTGCCTCTTGGTTTGGAATGGCGTAAGCTTCAGTCCACTTTGTGAAATAATCCATAGCGACTAGGATATATTTATTTCCGCCATCTGTCTCGGGAAACGGTCCTGCGATATCGATAGCAACTCGTTCCATCGGACTACCAACGTTATACTGCCTCATGGGTGCCTTCTTCTTGGAAACTGGTCCGTTTCCAGTAGCACATAACTCACATTTTTGACACCATCGCCGGACATCTTCTTTACGGTTGACCCAATAGAATCGCTCACGTACCCTTTGCAACGTTTTCGTAATACCAAAGTGTCCTCCGGAAGCGCCGTCATGCAATTTTCGCAATACTTCCGACACTTTGCTTCTAGGTACTACTAATTGCAGCGTCGATTCGGTGCCATCTTCACTTTCAAAGGTCCTATACAACAGGTTGTCTTTCAGAGTCAGGCTATTCCATTGGCCCCAATAACTCTTTACTTCAGGACTTGTGGCACTAATGTCTTGCCAGTCTGGTCTTTGTCCGTGGCGCATCCAATTCAGAACAGTTTTTATACTTGGGTCGTTTTCTTGGGCCGTTTTGATTTCGCTTGGCTTCCATTCCTCACTCTCTACAGTTGTTCGTCGCAGATGGCCAATCTTGTCTTCTATTTTAGAACAATGTGTGCAGTTGTCCTTGCACGGTCTTCTTGACAAAGCGTCTGCATTATTGTGAACTTTTCCAGCCCTGTGTTCAATGTCGTAGTCATATTCCTGAAGACGTTCTAACCATCTTGCCACCTATCCTTCTGGGTTTCGGAACTGCAAGAGCCACTTTAGCGCTGCATGATCTGTCCTTATCAGGAACTGGCGGCCGTAAAGGTACTTATGGAAATGTTCGCATGCCTTTACCACACCCAGGAGCTCTCGCCTAGTCACACAATAATTCCTCTCGGGTTTCGACAGTACTTTGCTGAAATAGGCAATGACTCTTTCCTGTCGGTCTTGCAATTGGGAGAGAACAGCTCCAATGGCGGTGTTACTGGCATCGGTATCTAGCACAAACTTTCCTTCATTTCTGGGGTAGCCAAGGATAGGTGCGCTAGTAAGAGCTTGCCGGAGATGTTCGAAAGCTCTTTGACAGCCTTCACTCCATTCGTACTCATTGCCCTCTTCTGTCAACTTTATTAATGGTTTGGCAATGTTGGCAAATCCTTTCACGAATCGTCTATAATAGGTGCACAAACCGAGGAAACTTCGAATCTCGTGCTTGTTCTCAGGAATCGGCCACTCTTGAATCGCTATAATCTTCTCTGGGTCAGCTGTAACACCATCACGAGATACGATGTGCCCCAAATATTTAACTTCTTTTTGGAACATAAAGCATTTCTTGGGACTTAGTTTTAAATTGGCCTCTCGTAATCGTCCAAACACCTCTCTCAGGTTCTTTAGGTGTTCTTCAAAAGTTTTTCCTACGACAATTACATCATCCAAATATACCAGACATGTCTGCCACGTTAGTCCCCTTAGAACTGCTTCCATAAGTCTCTCAAACGTCGCGGGGGCATTACACAATCCGAAAGGCATTACTGTGAATTGCCAAAGTCCAGAGCCTATAGAAAACGCGGTCTTCTCTCGGTCTGTCGATTCCATCCCCACTTGCCAATAACCACTCTTTAGGTCGAGTGTGGAAAACCATTGGGCTCCAGATAGAGTGTCCAAGGTGTCGTCTATTCTTGGCAGTGGATAGCTATCTTTCTTGGTGACCGAATTTAACAGACGGTAGTCAACGCAAAATCTTGTGGAGCCATCCTTCTTCTTTACAAGCACTATCGGCGATGACCAAGGACTATTCGATGGCTCGATGACACCTTGTTTTCTCATGTCTCTAATAATCTCCTCAGCTTCGTCTCGTTTAGCCAATGGGAGTCGCCTTGGCTGTTGTCTAATCGGTTGGGAATTGCCAGTATTTATTTTATGGGTGACTATGCTTGTCTTGCCCTTGTCCTGGTCGTCTACCGCGAACACATCTCGGAATTCCACAAGCATATTTTTCACCTTCTGTCGTTGTCTATTGTCCAAATCTGGGGTGTTTTTAATGACCATATCTATCAGCTCTCTTGGATACTTTCCTTTAGATAGATTTTCCGATCTCACAGAGCGAATAGCCGAGATGGGCACACAATGTCCAACTACAGTTCGTTTGCTTAGCTTAACAGGACTATCTTTCAAATTCATAATTCGAATCGGAACGCCATTTTGAAATTTTACCAGAGCCCTAGCCACTAGAAATTCCTTTTTGTTTAGTGCTTCGACTATCCGTAGGCTTCCCTGGCTACAATATCCATCTAAAGTGGTCATTATAATTTTTTCACTAAGTCCGGGTATAATGACGTCATGAGTGGTTAACAGGCGGATGACATCTTCTTTGTCTTCATGGAAAGGGAGTTCTTCATCGCCGACCTTTCACACGCCCTTTTTCACGTCTAACACAGCTCCGAGTTTCTTAAGAAGATCCATCCCCAAGATGAATTGATCAGAAATATCAGCAATTAGCACCTGGTGATTGATGGTGGTCTTTCCGATGGTGACAGACATTTGTATTTCTCCGTGCGTTTTTATTCTTTCACCAGTTGCTGTTTTTAACTGCACGGTCGAAGATGAGATCCGAGAATGATTCTTCAATAACTCTAGTCTTGCAATAGTTCTTGTTGCACCTGTGTCTACTAGCAAGGATCTGTCTTCTCCATTAACTCGTTCTTGACTTGGGCATAGTAAACTTGCTGAAGGTGTTTATCGCCATATCGCATTTCGAGTCGCGCTACTATTTGTTGGAAGTTCTGTTGATCCTCGGGGATGGTCCGCAACACATCCAGAGCATCTCCTCTCAGAGCAAGAATCAGGGCTGTAGTTTTGTCTTGAAGAGTCCATTTATTTGCCGCAGCCGCTGCTTCAAACTGTCGAACGTACGTGGTCCAAGGAATCTTACCATCAAAAGTAGGTGGCTTTACTCGGGCTTGCTGAACGTCGCCTTCTACTCTTGTATTTGTTTCTGGGTCGACCTTCTTGTAATGAGTAGGCTGTGGCACCTCAAGAAGACGGTCCATCAGTAATTCATCTGGGGCACTACTAGTACGCTTTCCGTAGTCAGTCGCAAGAATTGCTCGCGCAGCTCTTCATACTTGTGCTCAATCTCAACGAATGTTGCTTTAAATGTTTTGGAAACTTCCGTAATTCTATCTTCAACTTTTTCTTCAATTGATGTAGAGACTTCTTCGATAATCTTTCTAGAATTTTCTTCCAACTTCTCTTCAAAATTTCTAGAATTTTCTTCATTAATCTTTCTAGAATTTTCTTCCAACTTCTCGAACTTCTCTTGAATATTTCTAGAATTTTCTTCATTAATCTTTCTAGAATTTTCTTCCATTTTCTCGAACTTCTCTTGGTTGCTTTTCATTTCTTGTTGCAACACCTGTTGGCCATTTTGGACTTGCTGGAGCAACTTGAGCATCGTTTCTTCCATTTTAGCGGCAGCAGATCTTGTTACAGACTTACAGGCATACACAAGCACAAGCACTTAATTTAATCTTACTTTTGATTAATTTAATTAATCCCACTTCTGACACCAATATTATTAAACAAAACTAAAACACTATAAAAACTGTACAATTTATATCGACTATTTATATCACACACTTCGCAATTTATATTTCCGCGCGCGATGTTTCATCCGTACTCGATCTCGTTCGGTAGTAAACTCCCTGCGATGTTCGGTCCGCAACCATTTATACACGCAAGCAATGTAAATCCAGAACACTCGCGTAATTACCGGATAAGTCTCGAATATTCCTATACAAATCCCACTATCGCGCGCGTAGAAAATTCCAGAGCGCCAAAGGCGACGTCATGTCTGGAGCGTTTCCGTTACACTATGTATGTATATTCATTATAGACATATCAGCTATTTTATGTCCAGTATGGATATTCTATAAATGTACATTTTGGATGTGCTATGGATGTTTAGGCACACACATTGTATGTCCTTTTATGTATAAATCTTATACCTCCTCACGAGGACCTTTTATGTATATACATGGGATTATATGTTATGTATATACGTTTTGGATTAGATACATGCGTTTTCTGTATTACCGACGTTACAAACGTTAGCGTCTCATTTTCTGTGAATTACGGCGATGAAGATAGTAAGGTGCTATTGCAAATATAGTTCATTTTTCTAAAATCAGGACTGTTATTCCGCGAGTTATTAATGAGTCTGTTTGTCTAATTTGGACAGTGAAAGTAATGATTTTTATTTCGTGTGTGCATGACCTAACGTTGCAAATATGTGTTAATGAGATGTAAAGACTGGATGGGAATTAATATAAGGACAAGGATGGCAGGTATGTTAGCAACCTATTTGTTATGAACTCGCGCTATTATAGTGTTGAACAAGAACACGATCAAGATGACTCAAGACTACAGTGTTAAATAAAACAATAATAATTTCTTAAGCACATTTTCCATTGTATACTAGGAGACTTAATAAACAAAAAGCTCCACTCCGTGAAAAGAATTTATTTATGTACGTATAGATGCTAGTAAACTTCCCGAATGTTAGAGGAATCTCTGTAGAACATCCATTTTGAATGTATACAACATACATAGAATATCCTATTGAACATCTTTGCATATTGCAGGAATATTCATGGTAAATATATCCAGTTGTCAGTATACCAATATACACAGCATGTCTGATGAATATACATGCATAGACATATCCACCGCACCTTTCGACATCCAAACGTATAAATTTCCCTATCTCTTTGACATCCGTTGACGTTTCGACATCCGATTTCGGATGTCGAAACGTTTTCCCGTGTTATTTCACTCTAGAGCCCCTAAGGGTGAGGGGGAAGCAATTTCAGGAAGATGTCGAAAAGATATGGTTGTAAAATTAATAAGTATATTTTAGTTCCGCGCTTTGCTGTGAAGAGCGCGCGCAGGAGCTTTGGTGTGTATATTGAATATACAAACGCAATGTCATAACTGCGACTGAATGACATCCAGCGTATAATTGAAAAAATGTACGATTCTACTCATAGCCCCTAACTACATCCGAAATTTGGCAATCGCGCTTTCTATAAATAAACTCCACGATATCTGCTTTTGCACCTATTTAGCAAAATAAACGGAAGAAGAATTACATTAACGTTTGGTGTATAATTAAAAGTTTATACTCTGCGAACTCTTTAACATCATCTATTTTATAGTCAATTAATATTTCTAAATGGGAAGAAATTAAGTTAGGTTCCACTCGCTGTTCTAATCCAAATTTCACTTTTGAATGTTATACGTTGTTGATATTCAGGCGATCCCCTATTTGTTATATATATATATATATATATTGATTCAGAGATAAAGAGAGAGTCAATAAATTGAATTGTAGCCATCTCAATAGAATTAGTACTATATTTTGAAAATCTCCTTTGAATTAAAAATTAAAAATAATTAAAATTGAAACCTATTTGCACCATTTTTAGCCAAAATGTTGCATCGTATTAACCATACACGAAATTTCGTTTTTGAATATTTCTGGTTATTGAACCACTTATTTGTTCTAAATAATGCTACAGACAAAATTATTTGAACCCTGACTTTTCTAATATTACTTGTACCATTTTAAAAGGAATTTTTCCAGTAAACATCCACTATTAGGTTTTTGTATCACTCTGCAACTAGGAAGAGACCCCGTTAAAATTAAAATTCACAAAAATCTATTTTGCACCTTTATTTAACTTAAAAGGTTGCATCCGATTAACCTTAAACAAAATTTCGTTTTTGAATATTTCTGGTTATTGACCCCCCCCTATTTGTTCTAAATACTGGTACAGACAAATCAATTGAACCCGAACTTTTCTAATATAATTTGTACCATTTTAAAAGGAATTTTTAAAATAAACTTCCACTACTAGGTTTTTGTATCACTCTGCAACTAGGAAGACCCCGTTAAAATTAAAATTCACAAAAATCTATTTTGCACCTTTATTTAACTTAAAAGGTTGCATCCGATTAACCTTAAACGAAATTTCGTTTTTGAATATTTCTGGTTATTGACCCCCTCTGATTGGTTCTAAATACTGGTATAGACAAAATTATTTGAACCCTGACTTTTCTAATATTACTTGTACCATTTTAAAAGGAATTTTTCCAGTAAACATCCACTATTAGGTTTTTGTATCACTTAGCAACTAGGAAGAGACCCCGTTAAAATTAAAATTCACAAAAATCTATTTTGCACCTTTATTTAACTTAAAAGGTTGCATCCGATTAACCTTAAACAAAATTTCGTTTTTGAATATTTCTGGTTATTGACCCCCCCCTATTTGTTCTAAATACTGGTACAGACAAATCAATTGAACCCGAACTTTTCTAATATAATTTGTACCATTTTAAAAGGAATTTTTAAAATAAACTTCCACTACTAGGTTTTTGTATCACTCTGCAACTAGGAAGACTCCCGTTAAAATTAAAATTCACAAAAATCTATTTTGCACCTTTATTTAACTTAAAAGGTTGCATCCGATTAACCTTAAACGAAATTTCGTTTTTGAATATTTCTGGTTATTCACCCCCTCTGATTGGTTCTAAATACTGGTATAGACAAGATTATTTGAACCCTGACTTTTCTAATATTACTTGTACCGTTTTAAAAGGAATTTTTCCAGTAAACATCCACTATTAGGTTTTTGTATTACTCTGCAACTAGGAAGACTCCCGTTAAAATTAAAATTCACAAAAATCTATTTTGCACCTTTATTTAACTTAAAAGGTTGCATCCGATTAACCTTAAACGAAATTTCGTTTTTGAATATTTCTGGTTATTGACCCCCTCCTATTTGTTCTAAATACTGGTACAGACAAATTCAATTGAACCCGAACTTTTCTAATATAATTTGTACCATTTTAAAAGGAATTTTTAAAATAAACTTCCACTACTAGGTTTTTGTATCACACTGCAGCTATGACGGGACCCCCAATAAAATTAAAATTCATAAAAACCCATTTTGCACCTTTATTTAACTTAAAAGGTTGCATCCGATTAACTTTAAACGAAATTTCGTTTTTGAATATTCTGGTTATTCACCCCCTCTGATTGGTTCTAAATACTGGTATAGACAAGATTATTTGAACCCTGACTTTTCTAATATTACTTGTACCGTTTTAAAAGGAATTTTTCCAGTAAACATCCACTATTAGGTTTTTGTATTACTCTGCAACTAGGAAGACTCCCGTTAAAATTAAAATTCACAAAAATCTATTTTGCACCTTTATTTAACTTAAAAGGTTGCATCCGATTAACCTTAAACGAAATTTCGTTTTTGAATATTTCTGGTTATTCACCCCCTCTGATTGGTTCTAAATACTGGTATAGACAAATTATTTGAACCCTGACTTTTCTAATATTACTTGTACCATTTTAAAAGGAATTTTTCCAGTAAACATCCACTATTAGGTTTTTGTATCACTTGCAACTAGGAAGAGACCCCCGTTAAAATTAAAATTCACAAAAATCTATTTTGCACCTTTATTTAACTTAAAAGGTTGCATCCGATTAACCTTAAACGAAATGTCGTTTTTTAATATTTCTGGTTATTGACCCCCTCCTATTTGTTCCTTCTAAATAGTGGTACAGACAAACTCAATTGTACCCTGACTTTTCTAATATTATTTGTACCATTTCGATAGGAATTATATTAAACTAAACATTCGCTATTCGATTTTTTGTCACTTGCAACTATGAAGCGACCCCCGATAAAATTCACAAAATCCTATTCTGTACCATTATTTAATTCAAAAGGTTGCACCCGATTAAATTTAAACGAAATTTGGTCTTTTGCATATTTTTGGTTGTTTGTCCCTCATTTATTTGTTCTAAATACTGGTACAAGCATCCATTTTTAGATCTTTGTACCACTCCGCAACCATAAGTTAGCTGTTACTATTAGTTTAGTGTGAAACTAGCATGTTAGATGAAATTCCTAAAAATTTCGACATTAATTACTGCGTACCCTATGGGAGCAAAGGCAAACGATGAAAAGTTAATAGATTAATATCCGACTTCATAAACTATGATTAGACAGACATATATAATCACCAACACCTAGACTTATAATCGAGGGGTGGCTAACATTTCAATATTTTTAATCATTGGCATAGAGTAAATTTTACTCTATGTCATTGTTTATGAAACCGGCCGTTTTGTTAAAAACAAAGCATAGAAAAAGTACCTATAATCTATTTTACTATAAAACATTGCT
Organism: Photinus pyralis; assembly: GCF_008802855.1. NCBI lineage: Eukaryota > Metazoa > Arthropoda > Insecta > Coleoptera > Lampyridae > Photinus > Photinus pyralis. The sequence continues at coordinate 19,052,437 of NW_022170511.1, read as the reverse complement.
ATTTGATCTCTGTCTTCCATAGTAAACCGTGCGATAACACTTTTAACGCCCTTGACACATTTACCTTTGGTTTGAACCTACCATCCGTATTTACTAGCCAGTAATCATGGCAACGTTGCAAGGATGTTATAAGGTATGTAAAATTTTTAATGATCTCACAAGATACACGGAATAAAAATTTATATACAGTATACACTGGAGTGCAAAGAGATAGGGAGAGAATTTTTTTAAAAATGTGTATGGTTTATTTTTTAAGGGCGCAATAGCCTCATATTGCAATTCAAAAAATATACTCTCATGGCCGCAAACTGATAACTGTATCGGAAAGGGTGGATGTCATATCGTCAAAATTTTTGCCGGATGTCGTAAAGTGCGTTGGTCGACTATATTATATATATATATATATATATATATATATATATATATATACATACATAGAACTAAATTACCAAAACTAATTATAATCTCACTACAATTCGGTTGAAATGCATTTGAATGCAATTAATGCAACTGTTAACGTAATCCTTTACATTATAATGCATGCCAATTTTATAATACAAATGTGGTTGATTCTAAAGGAAAACGTAGATATTAGTAGTAACGTTTAGACAGAACTTTTAATCCTCAAATACACAGCAAATAACATTTCAGTCTTTCACTTATCAACAAAAACAGCGCTTATGCCCTCTGCAATCACATGCTCCATGCCCATGAATTCTTTTACCCCAAAATCTGTATGGTTCCTTTTTCCAAAACCCACGATGCCTACATGTATTATGTCGCTTAGGCCTAAACCAATCCTTCCATCCACGTTTTCTTCTCCAAGAACCACAGTATACGTCGTCTAACTCGCAAGATTTTAAACCATGCCGGTGTTTCCTAAGGCAGTGAGATGACACACTCAGCTGTAAGTTAATGATAAAATATCTTAGTACAGGTATGAGACTTACCGTGTAAAATAATGCTGTAAATACCACGAACATTAAATACACCAACCTCATTTCGTAATTATTGTGAAATTAATGTTCGTATAAGGGCTGTGTAACCTTCTTTTATATGTAACATTTTAGTTTGGTTTGATAATACTGACACGTTTTGTGTAAGGTCAAATAACAAATGAGTGCATGTTTTACTCTTACCGGGGAGAATTGTTGATCCAATTTTTAACAAGAAACATACCTTCTAGAATCCGCAAAAAGATATCTTATAGAATATTTGGGCCGAAAATGAGCCAATGAAATTCGTAATTATCTTGACAGTTATACGTAAAACCAACCTGCCCAACAAGGCCGTCAAAGAATTTCGAAAAATTACTAGTTTTCCTATTTGCGAATTTCATGTATTCTAGCGGCTAGTAGCCACAACCGCAATAACTTGCCCGCAAGATGTCTGAAATGGGAACCACTTTTGACATTTTCGAAACGCTCCAAAATTTTCTTAACGTTTTTCAATTCCAAAATCCAACACTTTGTAAAAATAAAGTAAAAATCAAGGCACCAAATTACAGTCGTATGCATTGGCTCATCCAGATCCAACAACCTTCAACCGATATTTGTACGCAATGGAATGTACCTAAGAGTCCGACACTAACGAAATTCAAGGTGGGAAACCTTTGGAACTATTGATAGTTTGAATTTTGGTCATGTATTCATATAAAATTTATTGTTTGTTTAATAAAGTGTTAAATTAAACTGATAGTCTCGTTTTGTAAAATTTTAATATTTTTCAAGGTAGAATTGAATAAAATGTGCTCGAAGCACAAAGAAAATGATTATGCCAAAAATTGTTTGTCAGTGTTAACGCCGTTTTGATTTGAATATTGTTCTATTATTTAATATTTAGATGATGTATATGATTGACGTATATGTGTGCCGCTTTCCTACTTTTCGATATTTACCCGCTAAGGGTTGCGCTGGGTAAGAAGAGCACTTCAAATCCTGTAACGAAACGGGTTTGAATATCTTTTTAGTAATTTTGTATTTTATGTTATTGTGTTTGTATACAGGCTGTTGCATGCATAGTTTTTTATGATCTACCGAAGGAAAATATTGTCATGATCATTTCACTTCCGGTTTTACCGAATATGATGTGGATAGCAACTTTCTTATTTTAACCCTTTCGGCCCTTGAGGTGGCATTTGCCACCACCTATTTTTAAAATTTTTTACCGTCATGCCATCTAATGAGTTGCGATCATATTATAAAGAAGACACCTAATGTTATGTAGTTTCATGTAGTACGCATTTTACCGGCAGAAATTCAATATTTACGAATTTGAATGAGGTCAACTGTAATAGTGCAAAGGAGAAAAAGATGTCCGTGGGTAAGTTGTACTTTATTTATTTATATTACTAATCTTGCACTTGTTGTCGTTATTATAATTAATGTTATACTTTGTATAAATAGTAAGGAATGGGTAAAGTAGGTTTTCTTTTGTTGTAATATATACTGATAATTTATAACGAGCTCTATAAATCAATGTACGCAATTGCCACCATCAGGAGTGCATGGCATCAAAAGTAGAAAGTAAGTTTATTTTGTTTTCTGCAGAGAATACAATACCGACGATTCGATTTTATGGTCGAAATGAAATTCAAATTTCTTTGGAAGAAGCAGACACGGCAATATCTGCGTTGGCGGATGACAATTCAGAAATTGAGTGCAATTCTAGTGATGAAGAAGAATACGAGAACACTAATAGGTCTCACAACATGTCAGATCAAGGTGATAGCGAATATGACGAAATTCAAGATGATGAAGATCGGGAAGATTCTACCGTTTCTTCCGCTGATGAATGTGTAGCTAGTATTTACTTCCAAAAGCAAGAAGAAAAAAAATACAGTTACATGGACGAAGCGCAAGTATGTCCCTCCAGATACGTCATTTACCGCAACCGATGACAACCCTGAAGAACCTACGGAGGTGGAATCCCCATTTCAGTACTTTTCTCGATATTTTCCCGTAGAGATATTTAGTCAAGTGTCCAATTACACAAACATATATTCAGTTTTCAAAAACGGAAAAAGTGTAAACACAAACGAAAACGAAATAAGACGTCTTGTTGCACTTCATATCATTATGGGCACTATCAATTATCCTAGGCTGAGACTCTACTGGGCACCGCAAACCCAATTCAACTTAGTTCGTGATGTGGGAATGAGCAGAAATAGGTTTGAATCTCTAAGAAATAATTTGCATATTACAGACGTGAACAAAGATAAGGAAGAAAAAGATAAACTATGGAAAGTGAGACCCATTATACAAAGCTTAAGCTTCGGTTTTTCGATCCTGTTAACAAAGTTGCTCCCCACATCCGCTCCTTTAACTATTACCGGCACTATACCAATTGGAAATGTCAACTTTTTCTTTAGTTGAATACAACGCACACAAACGAAAATTAGAATACGGAAGTCAAAGCGATAATATTCAAATTAATTAATATGACAGGCAAATCTTCATTTGTTGTAGGAAGTTATTTTGGTTGCTTTTAAAATAAGGCGTCCTTCAGAAGACTTTTTGTCATTTATAAGTAGACATAGGAAATTCCTATAAGAAATCCCTATGTTTACTTCTACATGAATATCACTGTAGATAATGGTTATAGTGTGTTTGATTCGACATGTAGACTTCAACACAACCGTACGTAAACATTTTTGTGTTTTACGCCCTATTATTAAATTGGCAGGTTTTCAGCTAGAAGGGTCGGTCAATGAATGAAAATTTTTAACAAGTGGTGTGCTGATTATAAATAACATCCTTGTACATTTTGTTGGTGCGTTAAAAGAATTTTATTACAATCAATGGCAAAAAATAACGGTTAAATTGTCAAGAAATACTGTAACACAACGTGTTATGAAACCATGCCGTTTAAAATATATGAATTACTTAGTATAGTATAGAAAGGACTACTCACTTTTCTGTTAAATGCTTACAGAAAACGAAGATGCAGTAGATATATCGTCGATCTACGGGACCGGAATGTGATATCTGATATCCAAGCTTCAAATTCAAACTCAAATCCGGCTCGAAGGACCATGATGTACGAAGGTACACCTACTGTACGGTCCTAGTGAATTAATACCAACGCGTATTTAATTAAGGGAAAAATTGTGTTTTTTTTGCATGTTACAGATAATGCTGAATTAACTATCGTCACGACACGGGCGCCTATCAACTTAGGTAAGACCATCCAGACTGATTACCACTATGCCACTTCTTATGACCGTTTACTTAGATTACAGAGGGACGTTATTAATGAAATGTGAGTTTGTCGCATCATATAATTATTACCCGTATAGTACAAGTTCATGCCATGGACGGCATCGCCTGAACAGTGAACATATTATTCGTACATAATACATTTCATCCATTTAACGTTCGTTTTTGGTACATAATTTGTCTGTTTTGCATTAATTTAGACGTACCAGTTACGTCCAATATGTACGTACAGTGTAGGTATATGGTAGACTAAAGGCGAATGTAACCGCACCACGTTTTTTAGAAGAAAAAGGCAAAAAATATACATAACATGTTTACTATCTCCTAAAATTTAAATTTATTTTTTTCTTGCCTTGCCTTTTTCTGTTGCGCTTTTCATCCAGTGTTCCAAGTTAGAAACTAAAAGATGCAACAGTTTCTGTTTTTTAGTTGTTTAGTTGTTTTAGTTGTCCTAGCTGCGTTATGCTGAACTCCGCCACTTACTCCCTTAATTAATTTATTATTATTGTTATAATAATAATAATAATAATTCGTTCAATGGATTTAGAGCTAACTCTCCTACTATAAATGCCTGTAAATTAAAACAACGTTCAAAACGACGTAACAATATAAATACTATCTTTTATTGAGGATAAGCTATTGAAGTGTTGACAAATGTTATTAGACAAGAATTAATTGGTTTTTCGGCAAACAATGTCACGTGCGAGATAAGAGACGCAGGTGTGTTATGAGTTCTAACGGGGTAGATAGAATTTCTAGTGTTGTCGGAAATAACGTTGTTGATTTTATTGGAGGATGTGGTTTTTGCTTAAATAGCAAGACTGTTTGATTTCTTATTTCTGATTAATTGGAAATAAGACAACCGTTATTGTATATTAGTACGGCCAACTATGTTCGTACATAAGACGTCCTTACATAAACGTATCATGTACGTACATGTATGGTTCGTGGACGCAGGGATCTAGAGAAGAAAGGACGTTCAGTTGACAAACGGCGCTATATAGGTAAGATGCCCATGCCACCTCCTTTAATAAATAAGTTGGGGTTTACAAATTACTAGGCGCGGGCCTTATTCCAGGCTACCTTAATCGTTAGTTATTTAATGCTCACGTCCATTAAACATTATCATCTATCTACCTCAAAGCAAAGGGTGATTTTTCAAAATGTACCTTCTTTACTATAGAAGGACATATTTTGTCGCGCAAAAGACTTTCCAGACAGAAATAGCCTAAGAAAGTCATTGATTAAATGTACTGCGTTAATAAAAATGCTGTCAACGTTCCTTATTTTATACCTAAATTTATTATCTATTTGTAGTTGTTTACAGTTCGGATAAACTCGAATGGACCATATGAGTTTTATACACTTTATCCCCTATATAAAACCTATATATTGCGTTCTAGGGCATTAATTGTAAATTTTAATTGAACGTTTCAACGTAATCGTTTGCGCTCCGCAGGTTTGTTGTCATGTTATATCGTTACAACGCTATCTTAGTAAAGCTGTACTTTCGGTGTAAGAAGTATCGTTTTCCTAAGTGGATTTTATTTGAAATAAAAGAAGTTCTACTGTAGTTTATAGGTGTGTCCGAAATAACTGAGGAAGAAATGAGCCACGGAAGCGCTCATAAAGCAGATAATAAGGCATGTTTACGACACCTGAACACCGTAAATGTGAAGCAGTCATCCACACAGAATCAGTTTTATTGAGTCCGCAAGGGACAAGGCGCTTCTCGATCCCCTTAAAAGAAAAACTACCACCCAAACTTTTACAAATTAAAAATATTCTTGTTTGTATAATAAGTTCGTTCTAGACTCCCTTTCGAGAACAGTGTATAAAAATGTAACTTTATCGTGGTTTCGTGAGAAATACGACGATATGAAATGAAACCATATTAGTTGTGTACAAAACGCGACAAACTATATATACATTTGGGGTCCATAACGCTCTCTTAATACCTCCAACGATTGAAGTTGGCACGACGCAAGGTAGTTATAGGGCTAAGAGTTCAGAACGGTTTAAGGGGGCGTTGAGCCAGGTCAGCTAGGCCGAGGCACGTCCACACCTTGTGCTCGAAAAGGGAATTGATGCAATGGCCAATTAACTTAAACTGGTTAGGTTTGTTATTTAGACAGATATAAACTTATACTCTAGTGGTTTTTCACGTTTCCCGGGAATTTATATAATCTTTTCAGATTCTATTTCGTATTGTCCTTAATAGAGACCTTTCTCCACAAAGAAAATTTCCGTTGGGTTTCAAACGTATCAGTTAAATCATCTACTATAAGTGTAACGATTGTAGATATTTGCTTAATAAATTTGTACAAGGAATCTTTCATGTGTGTCAATAGTAGATGCGTACACCCTACGTTGTTTGCATGCCACTTAAGCTAAAGACTGCAAAGCTAGTGCCTAGAGAGTTTAATTTACACTTAACTCTCAATAAACGCCTTTACGCCTTGCAATTTTTAATACTGTTATTATCTTCTACCTCTATTCGGTAATAATTTGTTTTCCGTTTATTGCTTCTCTTTTGATACATTTTATTTTTATCTTATCAACACCTCATTTATAGTCTGTAATATTGTCACTATGGTAGGCAACCCATTGTGCATATTTTCATTAATGGTTATAATTGACCCTCGCGTTTACACTGTTAATACTGCGAACTGCGATTCCTATCCATCACCATACATCTCTACCATACTAAATTTGAGATTTATATTGTGTGTTCAAGGTTATTCAAGATAAGGTCAGCGAAATTGGACAAATCGAAAGAAAAAAATCCCGGGGTTTTGAAAATTGGTAAAATTGTTCCTTGCTGTCTAAGTTTCAAAAAATTAGAAAGTTCTTACAGCTGTGGCGAGTTCCAGGGAGGGCGGTCCTTTATAAAGACCCTTTGCTAGTTTTTCTCTTATCTCACTCGTAGCGAAAGCTCTCGAGATAAAACTTAAAGCTAACAAAATTTACTGCAAATCTTGTTCTATCCTTTATTTACGTAAGACTAAAGCTTTTGGAGTGACCACACAACACAGTACTTACATTGGACGTCCATATTTGATCCATTTTAGGTTACGACATCCATGTAGCAAAAGCGTACGTTCAGTGGACATTCTCTCTTATGGAATATTTAACTGGTGGTACATAAAATAATTGCAGTCCAATGGACATATTATGTTCCAATTATGACGCGCACAAATTCGAATACATATACACGCGACTGCGCAGTGCGAAAACATTAGCATTTATTTGTTCAATATGGCTAAGTTACGTGATTGATGTTCCGTTGACAGTCTGTGATATGTTTTCTTTTCATTTAGAATTGTGCGATATATGTGATATCTAAGTGTTTATAGTATAGAATTCTAATACCCAAGTAGAGGTATCATTCTTCAAAACAGTAAGGTAAGTTTATAAATGTCGTAACTCGTATTTATACTATAGGTAATGTTTGCCGAGTTTTGATCCAGTATTAAAGCATTATTTGTGTGTAACCCGGGTCCGTGCCTACGTATGTAAATATATATCGCACATTAGATCTCATTAATACATGTTTGTTTTAGAAGCTGGTATGCAAACATTTCCCCAGACAGTTTCTACAAGCGCAAATTTTAAATGGCTGAAAAGAGCAAAGGAAGGGAAGTGAATTTTTTGATATCTACTTACATTACTTTATATCCCGCTTGTTTAAACAGTTTTTGAATAGATGTCGCTTTCGAAGTAGCTGTTTTATTTGTTAATCTAGTGCAATAAAAGACTGGTAACGAACATACATAGGACGTACAGTATATACGTACACAAACTGTCCATATCGTGGAGATTTGTACCTACAATGGACGTCCATTGTACAAACTGTGTATACGCGTACGTAATATGCTGGTACAGAAGGTACGTAGGTACATACAATGGACGTTTAATGCACGTCCGTGTGTTGTGTGGGCCACAACCTGCCCCACGTTTGCAAAAAATTGTGTTGAGAATAGAGATAGGAGCAGTAGGTTCCATTGTCATTACGATCCTAGCCCAACCCCAATCTGTAGGTGGTAACTGGTTGTCCAATAAGTTTTGAACAGGTTGAAAAAAGCTAATTTCGTTGTATCAAAATAAAAGTGCCAATTTGGAGGGAATAGTTAATATAGCGCGGATATTTACTCACCATTTGCGTTAATCTATCACCACCTAACGGAAATGAGAAGAAATGTTAACCGTGGTCTACGTCACATATTTTTGACGCCCAACATGGCAAATTTCTACACAAAACGTTTCACGAAAACGTCAAAATTTAATCGGCTATTTTTAGGTACTAAAAACATTTCACTTCAAACTGTAATGTGTAATACTATATAAATCGTTGCGGTTCTAATTGTTATTATTAGAGAAGTGTAGAAAGGAGTAACTAAGTATAAAATTAGCCCTTAATATTTTTCTTTCAGTATAACTAATTGAGGACAAAAAGCTATTTCAAAACCGCCTGTTTAGTATGCTCGCAGCGAATGAAGCTACTTCAATCATCAGTATACATAACGCAAATGTCTCGTACATTCACGCCTCTTTTCCATTACGTGCTGCAACTAAAGTTAAAAAGCTGAAATAAGTCTTTCTTATTCCCTGTTCGCTGATCTGTATAATTCGTGAGTGCTTATGGTTTATGCCACTTTTAGCATTGGCACTTTCAGTCGCAACACCAGAAGACTCTTGCATCCATTTTCATAAAATAACGTACGCACGCATTTAAAGTTTGAAAAATAAAAGCATTCAGTTCTTAAATTAATTACCCACTTTAAGCACATTATGTAGTACGTATACTTGCCAGCTTCCAGAATTTTAATAAATTGTTGTGTGAAATAAGTCTTATTTATTGTTGTCCTGATCATTTCGTAGATTATTTATACAATCAATCTCTTGTCACCGAATGCTTTTGCATACTATATCAAATTTACAATAAATTGTATTTAATTTAACAAACCAAAGAGGTACATCTATAGTGTAAAATACATCCTAAATAGCAGGATCCTTTTCACATCACAACTTTCTTTGCCAGCTTTGAAACTTCCCTAAATTTCGGAAATTACGATTCCTGGTAAAAAATGTTCAACTGTTTTAAAAGGAATCTTAAGATATTGCTCTCTTCTAATACGTCAATAAGCGCCAATGACCAACACGCGAATCCCCGAAACATTTTTTTTTCGCAAGCGAAGTACATCGTCGATTAAAAACAACTGCAAGCGTAAAGGTAGAACGCATGGAATTCTAATTGCCATATTCCGAATATCTCTGGCGATTGAATTCATACTTTGGGAATTCCGAAGTGATTAGTCTGTGCCTGTGTCGCCTGTGTTCCCAACGGAGGCTTTCATAATATGATTATAAACTGGAAAATGGAAGAGAGAAGACCAACCTAGGGAGATGTATCTCGATACGGTCTAGTTTTGAGGGCATATTAGGCTCAATGGGACTTGTTACGGTTAGAAGATGGTCTTCTTAAGAGGGTTCTGCAAAATAATGATGGTACGACCACAGATGCGAATCTACAGATATACAATGGCAAATATAGGGCAGTGACTTAAACCCTGGTTAAAATGCGAGAACGATTCTACTAAGTAAATTGCAAACAAGATGGGAGGAATGGTGCAGAAAATGTCCACTTTGTGCTACAACCAACGGATCAGTAAGAAAGAAGAAGGTACCAGTGAAGGTAGTCCATTTGAAAGAATAGTCTTTGATATCGCAGGTACAGCTCCTGGACGTAAATACATCTTGGCAGCCATGGACTCTTTCAGCAAATGGAGCAAATGACAACTGTGGCAATCGTTCTGCTAAATGAACTTTTTAACAGATTTGGAGTCGGGGCTATTCGAAAACCTGCTCTGTAGTGTTTCAGGTGCTAGTAGTGAAATCAATAAAATATATATACGACGGTAGAGAAGTCTATGTTGCCTTCGCACCTCACTCTAACTTTGGTACTCAGGCAATAGTACTAGACTTCTATACCTTGGTATACGGAGTGAATATTTCAAAGCCGAACAGAGGCATTTAACATGGGAAAAACGTTTTTGGCAGATCGTTACTCTCCATCTTAAGTTAGAGGGTTCATAATGACACCAATTGAAAGAAGAATTTTTTCATCTAATGATATACGATTTACTTAGTTCAATTTTGAGGTGTATTGTTCTTATTTTGTCAAAAATTCGCCAATAAATCCAATTAGCAAAATCATGTTAAGCCATGGAAATTTGCTAAAGAGTTGAAATAGGCTTTGACCTATCATATATACATAGATATGGCCTCCCATTTGTTTTCAATAAGTAGCAGCTGTGCAAACTCCTTTCACACTACCAGGTTTGACCGGTCAGGTTTCTGATCTGATGAGCAGTAGTGCGTTGTTGTGAATAGGACCCTTCACACTGTCGGGTTCCAACCAGGCGCCTGATTGCCGGCGGACAAGTCGACTAGGTGATCAGGTCTTTGACGCCGGATCAGGGTTAGGCGGACAGGTTTTCAGTCGTGTTGTCAATTTTTTTGGAGGAGGTTGCATTAATACGGTCGTTTTGGATAATTTCGAGCGAAAATAATGACGTTGAATGAACGGCTAAATCCACTTAGAAAACATGAACGGATGAAAAACCTGACACAACTCAAGAGAACTTTATTCCTTCAGGTTCGGAACCTGATCGGCCAAACCGGATAATGTGAAAAGAGTCTAACAAAGACAGAGATATATTTTGCATTGTAGTAGAACACCGCACATGCGCAGTAGCATCTGAATGTAAACAGCTTGTTGCGTCCCCAAATTAGAATAAAATATCCTTTCGTTTTTCCTTTAATGAAAATACTCTGTACATAACCGTTTTGCCTTGCCTGTATATATTCCTATTTGTTACGTGTGCGCGCATGAGCCGCAGAAGCGCAATTTGTGTACTCGTCGCGCAGAATTCGTCCCATTCTTCGCCGAGAAGCCATCGACTCAACAACGTTGAGAATTCGCCGTTCATCAATGTTCGAATTAGCCTTCGTCGTTCGTATATAGATCTCGATCGATCCACAACAAGTCAAGATGTCGTTAACAAGCAGAACGGCAAAGCATCGCACATCACGAAGATTTCGTTGTAACAAAATCGACAAATTGGACAAAATCGTAGACAAGAGCAATCTTCGCCATTGCAGCATCGCCTTCGTTGTTAATGGACTTCGAAACAACACGTAAGTTCCTTTGTTTACATTATCCTTCGTAACTTTACCATATTCTAGTAGCCGTCGTGCCTACGTCAACCATGTTCAATAGAAATTCTTTTACTTTGTACTTTTTATAATAAACACGTTTATTTATGTGTCTATATTCTTTCATTCCCAGCATAAACAAGGCCTTGGAAGTAATTCATAATTACAGTCCACTTACAATATTAAATTCTTTGTTATCGAAGCCCCCTTGTGCGGTACACAGCTACCGTAGGTGGGTAGGCGTCGCAAAAATGGGTCACTTTATATTAAGTTACGAAGCACATATTTTGTAACTTACGCATAGAATGAAATTGCACTTTCTGTACTTATTACGTTCACAAAAAATTAAACGCGCAATTTTAATTATTATTTTCGTAAAAACTACTCGAATTTTCTACTGTAATAACACCGTAAACCCCTTTATTTGTTACTAAGTTGTAAACGTTGATTAACAAGACAAAACGCAAACGGGTAAACGTCATCTTTAAACGCTACTGACTTGTAAAACTGACAGCTGACGTGTAAAAATTTTACACGTTAGTAATCTAGTAATTTCATTGGCCAGAATTAATGCGAAGTCTCTGTTACATGGATAATATGATATTTTAGACATTTCTTCGAGATTAATTTAAGAACTAATTATTTACGTTTACAAATGAGTAACAAATAAAATATTGTACATTATACGCCAGGTAATAGTTTTTACTGGCTCTAGGAGATGACAGGCTCGCCTGACGGCTCGCCAGTCAACTTCTCCTATCGCCAGTAAAAACTCAATTACCTGGCTAATAATGTAAAATACTATTAAGTTCTACGGAAATAACACGCCAATGAAATGTCGGGAGTGTCAATTTAACAGACAAGTCAGTGCGCATGCTCGGTATTGTACTGTATAGCTATCTCTCACACATGTTGACACATATAATACTATAATGGACATACTATCATCTAAGGTTTTGACACAGACTGAATGGGACGCTCATTAAAATGCAGGGAAAACAAATATCGATTACTAGAGTAACTATTTCCGCTGTAAACGTTGTTTATTATCCTCAGTGAACTGCATTTTACAAAAAAATTAATTCCAGTTGTCATAAACTGATTGATTTCGACTTGAATAACATTTGAATCTGCTTTTTCTTTTCTACTAATGGCTAAACATGATTTTGGATAATTTTGGATTTATTGCCGAATTGTTGATAAAATAATGAGAAATACACCTGAAAATGAACTAATTCGTATATCATTAGATGAGAAAAAAATCTTGTTTCGATTGGTGTCATTATAAAGCCTATAAGATAACATAGGGAGCAACGATCTACAAAAAGACCTGTTTCCCATGTTAATTCCTTATGTTTGGTTTTTTGCGGTTATTTTACATTGGAACATACGATTTTGCATGCAATGGTGTTTCCCTGGTGTTTCCCTATGTTCCATTTAGAAAAAAACCACCAACCTATAGGATATGTGCGGTTCACAACTATACACACGTATTGGATAATGTGCGAGTCACAACTGAACCAGCCTTTAACTATTTTTAGGTTATGTAGGTACATACGTTGAAATGGAAGGTATAGAGTACGTGCACGTGACGTCACGAAATCAACAGCTGATTAGCGTGTAGGACAAACATCGTATTTGTTTACATATGGTTTACGCAGGTTTCATATTTTTTGAGTGTAAATAACTAATTTCTTAATAACAATAAAGTGACTTTTAATGTAATAAAAATGTGTGATAAAAGTGATTACTGTAATACTTTACAAGCAGATGTTAAATCGCGATATATGGACAAAATTAAATTAGTAAATAACATAGATCCATATATAATTAGTATTAGTTCCTGTTCAAAAAATTGTGAAGATTTTCCAAGTGTAACATATTTTGACATTGTCAATTATCTAGTTTTTAATAAAAGTGCATACACTCAAGAGGAGTTTAAAGCCTATAAAAGCCTTGAAGCCTACAATTTATACAACTGCAAGTGGGTTAGAACCTTGTGTGCAAAGAAAATTTCGAACTCTGATAATATTTTAGTACTTGCTGAGGTACGTAGAATTTGTTGAGATGATTTTTTAGTAAATGATTGTATTTATTTTTTATGCAGGTCATGCATTCCCAACGATTGAATTTGCCTCCAGTTAGTCTGTGGTGCGTTATTAAAGAAAGTGGAGAAATACTCGCAGCATCGCTCGCAGCACATTGTAACTGCCCTGCAGGTTTAGGGGAATGCTGTTCACACATAGGTGCTGTATTATTTGCAATAGAAGCTGCAGTACGAGAAAAAGAAGAAATCTCTGTAACAGGTCAGAAATCGTACTGGATAGTCCCAAATGTAAATTTGGGCGAGCCATCCACTATAGATGAAGTGGACTATTCCTTAAACAAACATAAAGAGGATGAAAGATCAGGCACAGATAGTGATTTGGACGAAATCACTGAAGTAGAAAAGTCTACGTTTTTAAATAAATTAAGTCAATTAAAAGATACTCCCGTTTTACTAAAGGTTACGCCACCATACTGTTTTACAATACAAGAAAATCTTCAAAAACGTATTTCTCAACGTGGAGTATTAAACAATTTATATAAAGAGTCACACGAATCGAAGTCTTTACAGGAATTAATAGAAATGGGAAAATCCGTTGATTTCAGTCTTTCTCCTGACGAGTGTCAAGAAATAGCAAATAAGACATTGGGCCAAGCTGCAAATAAAAACTGGTTCTGTTTTCGAAAAGGGCGCATAACTGCATCTCTTTTTAAATCCTGTTGCAGAACACAAATCTCTAAACCTGCAAGAAGCACAATTCGATCGATCTGCTACAAGCAAAAATTTTTTTCAAAGCAAACTATGTATGGGTGCTCACATGAAAAGGATGCTATAGAAGCTTACAAAATTTTTATGGTTCCTAAACACGAGAATTTTGTTATTAATTCATCAGGGCTGTTAATAAATTCAAAATTTCCATGTTTTGATGCAAGCCCAGATGGTCTTATAAGTTGTGATTGTTGTGGACTAGGATGCTTAGAAGTGAAGTGCCCATACTGTGTACGAGATGACAACGTGGAAGAATTAGTAAATTTTAAAAACATGTGCCTGAAAGCCAGTGTACTGGAGGACAACATGTGGAGTATTGATCTTGACCGTAACCACGCTTATTTTTACCAAACGCAAATGCAAATGGCAGTTTCTGAAAGATCATATTGTGATTTGGTTGTCTGGACAAAGAACAATTTTTATTTGGAAAGAGTGTACAGTGATAAAACCTTCTGGGACTGTGAAAGTGAAAAGGCATTATCGTTTTTTAATCATGTAATAATGCCGGAATTACTGGGTAAATATTTCACAAGATCATCACCTCTAAAACCGGTTTCTTCAAATGTGCAGGATATGATACCTTCCATCGAAAAATTTAATGAAAAAAGTGATAGTGGTGATATGATTCGATGTGCCAATCAATACTGCAGTGTACAGTGGTACAATTTGAAGAGTTTAAAAAAGAAAAGTTTAATCAGTCCATGGTATTGTAAACAATGCGAGACACTTAAGTTTCGCAAATAAGTACATGTTTTGTATTCATTCCTCGGAGAATGGTGTGACATTTGTCAAGGAACTATACTGCAAACTAATAATTCTATATTTTTATTTGTTACAAAGTACCTAAATCTTACACCTTAATAATATTTACAAGTTGTTTATTTGCGAGTTTATTTGTTACAATCTACTGCGGAACAACGCTAGGGCAACAATTTATAAGAGCACAACATACTGTAAGAATTTTATCTATTGTTTGTACATTATTATGTTTTGCGCGCAGCATAAATATTGGTAATTTACCTGATGTAATAGTGTATTTTTGGCGTAATAACCCAATTACCCTTTCCACATGTATCCGCACATTGGCAAGTTTACGTGTCTCCTCTACTTCTTTGGGGTGCAACTGCTTTTTTCCCTTTAAGAATGCTGGCATTTGCACTTCTGCCATGTAAAAGTTGACACTGTCTTTAATTAAAAATCCCCTGTCGGCCAATATAAGATCACCAGGAAGCAAATTGTTTAAAAATCCAGAATTTTCTGTAACAAATTTATCACTGCTTCGACCAGTGAACCCTTTTGAAATAAAAATAACACTACCCTGTGGAGAAATGCCAATAAAATACTTAATAGTATGATGGTGCTTATAATGTGAAAAATGTTGGGATGATGCTTGTTTATTTTTTGGTTGTTCGGTAAAAATCTCGAAGCAGTCTATTATAACGGTAACCTTATTTCCAAATTTTTCTTTAAAACATGTGGGCATTGTTGAATGTAAACATTCTCGTTCCGGCCATTTCACAAATGATTTTAATTTAATGTAGAATACATGTAGAACGTTTTTAAAAATTCTTCCACAAGTGGAACGAGATATATTAAAACGATATCCTAAATCTGTAAACAATAAGTTTAATCTTAATTTCATTGAAGTTAGTACAAGTTGCTCAAATTTGGATAGAGTCGTGTTAGGGTTTATTATTATGTAGGGTTCTACGAGTTCAAAAACAATTTGTAACGTGTCAAATGATAGCCCTGTATAAAATTTACATTTTACTTCATTCTTCATGTCGCTTGTTGTAAATTTAAATGTAGATAATTCACTTCGAAGTTTATATATTTCCTCATTTGCTTTTAGCAGTCCATACTTCAAATCATCGTCTCTTACTTCCGTTTCGACTTCCATCTCTACATTGCCAGTTGGTGGGTTATCGACAACCGCTTCTTGCGAAAGAGTCGTAGATGAATCAGGCATTTCAACATCATGGGATGGTTCCTTAAAAAAATGTGTTACAATATGTAATGCGTAACATTCTTGCTTACCAGACTATCAGCTACTTCTTTTATACGTCTCTTTCGTCTATTGTACCGCTCGACAGTAACCTTTTTTCCACCGTAACCCATATTTTGTGAGGGAACCCAATCAGGATGACACTCCTCCTCTAATGTTGCAGGTTTCCCTAAAAATACAGTACATTAGCACATACTTTCAATGTGAAGGTAAATAAAAGTTGTGAAAACAAATGATTAGGTACTTACGAAACTAACCTTCCAAAAAATGTCTCGAACAAATCATTTGATATTTTAATTTGCTCTCTGTTAGATCGGTCCCTCTTGTGGCTAAGACCCACGCTTGACGTCTACGTTCTCTTCTGGGATCAATCCTTTTGCGATTATCATAAATCGAAGGAAAACGAAAAAAAGACACCTTATCCCTATTGCTTCTACTTCCACACTGAACAACAGCACAAAAGTTGGGCATTGTTTTTGAGTGTATAGAAATTATTTTAACTACTTATATTAAACTGCACTATACTTTTAATAAACCATATTACATTTATGACCATATAAACCTTAGATCATATAATAAACAATAGCAATGTTTGTCCTACAGGCTCACAAACAGCTGATTTATGGTCACGTGCTGCACGCGCTCTATT
Source organism: Photinus pyralis (assembly GCF_008802855.1). NCBI lineage: Eukaryota > Metazoa > Arthropoda > Insecta > Coleoptera > Lampyridae > Photinus > Photinus pyralis. The sequence goes on along the minus strand of NW_022170511.1, from coordinate 19,035,533 downwards.
GAACCATCAGGATACTGGACTGCAAGTAAATCGCGGACCTGTCTTGCACTGTTGTGACCTCTGTATAAATTTATAATTTCATCTTTTCATCTCAGTGAACATAATTTAATTTGCTATTATCAGAACGTTAGAGGTCTTCGCTCAAAAACCCAAACCTTATTTTCTAATGTGTGTGATTTGGAATTTGATATAATAGGCTTGACTGAAACAGCCCTACATGCGGGTATCAATGATTCAGAAATTACGCCACATTCGTATAAAGTTTATCGTTGCGATAGAAATCCTAATCGAACTGGCCAATTCTGGGGTGGTGGTGTGTTAGCTGCTGTTAAAGACTGCATCAATACAGAAGAGCTTGACCTAACAACGGTAACGTCTATTGTTCCATCCGTGGAGCTTGTTGGATGCAAATGTCACTTTGATGTAATGACACTGTGTTTACTTGTGATTTATATACCGCCCAGTATACCTTCGGCTATTTTTCAGCTTTTTTTTGAAGCATTGGAAGACCTCCTACTACAAGGTAACTTCTCAAAATTCTTAATTTTAGGTGATTTTAACGCACCGCTCTTTATCAATCTGAATGTAAATGATAACAAATCAAGTGCTATTATAAATTTCCAAGATTTGTTCAATTTGACCCAATGCAACACGATATCGAACCATATGAATCGTCTATTAGATTTAGTTGTCTGTAATATTAAATGTGATGTTCTTTATGAAGATAACCCTCTTGTTAACGTTGATATTTACCATCCACCGCCTAAATATCACCTTGAAATATGAATCCAAGTCTGAACCACGTTTTATGCATAACCCAGATCGGAAGATCTATAATTTTAAAAAGGCTGATTACATTAATTTGTACAGAACTCTTTTGGATGTGGACTGGTCAATTTTGCGATCTTTTTGCGATGTGAATGAAGCGTGTGATGAATTTTACAACGCAATATACAATTTATTTGATTACTACGTCCCACTCCATCGTTCATTTAAGTGTACCTATCCTAAGTGGTTCAATACCAGCATAATAAACAACTTACAACTTAAGCATAAATATCATAAGTTATATAAAAAATATAAATTAGACGCTTATCAAGAAAACTACAATATAATACGACGGCAAATTAAGCATCAAATTAGGTTAGCGTACAGTCAGTACGTCAACGACATTGAACTAGCGATAACAATGGACTGCAAACACTTTTGGGCTTATATTAATTCAAAAAAGCGTACATCTCGAATTCCCGGTCACATGTACTACAATAACTCCAAGTTTACTTCTCCACAAGCTATCGTTGAAACATTTCGCGACTTTTTTTGTAGCGTTTTTCTACCGAATGACGCTTCTCCAGCTTCTGAAGGACTGGATCGTCTATTGACGTTGTCCATCCACAATGCTACCGAAAATGAAATCAAAGCATGTTTTACCAGACTCAAAAGTAAAAATACAGCTGGCTCTGACCAAATTCCTGCTTTCTTATTAAAGGATTGTGCTAATGTTTTCATAGATCCTATGACAACGCTAATTAACATCTCCCTTAAAACTCATAAATTTCCGGATGTGTGGAAATGTGCCCGTGTATGTCCAGTTTTTAAATCGGGGGATAACAGTATTATTTCGAACTATAGGCCTATTTCTGTGCTCTGTAACTTCGCCAAAATTTATGAACTGTTTCTTTACTCTAAAATATATCCTCGAGTTCAACGATTTATATCGACCTGCCAACATGGGTTCATGGAAAACCGATCTACTGTGTCCAATTTGGCGTACATCACTCAATACCTAGCAAACCATTTAGATGCCCAGGGCCAGGTAGATGTTTTGTACATGGACATATCGAAGGCATTTGATCGCATTAGTCATAGCATACTACTTAATAAATTGCATAAATTTGGATTCGATAATAGTCTAGTTTCTCTTATGGCCTCGTATCTTAATCAACGCCCTCAATACGTCGCTTACAACAACTTCTATTCTAGGATATATTTCGCAACTTCAGGTGTACCGCAAGGTTCTAACCTTGGACATTTACTGTTTCTCTTGTTTATGATATAACAAGCAATATAACATGCGAAAAACTTTTATTTGCGGATGATCTCAAAATGTTTTATCCCATTTCATGTTTGAGTGATTGCAATTTCCTACAAGATCAATTAAATAAAGTCCAGGAATGGTGTACAAGTAACCGTCTGTTACTAAATATTTCCAAATGTAACATTGTTACATACACTCGTAAATGTACCTACCATCTCTTTAACTATAAATTAAATAACGAGCCGCTATCACGCATAGATCTGATTAAAGACCTTGGGATTTATTTTGATTCCAAGTTGTCATTTAATTCTCATATTAGTAAAATAACTAGTGACGCAATGAGATTGGTTGGATTTGTATTTAGGAATTGCAAGAGTTTCACTGATGTCAATACCATTAGAGCATTATACTTTGCCTTAATAAGAAGTAAACTTGAATATGCTTCTCTAATATGGTGCCCCTTTTACAAAGTGCACAAACTGGCTCTAGAGTCTGTGCAAAGAAAAATCTGCAAATATATTTATTATAAACTTCGCATGGCTCATACCCTACAGCGCATTGTGATCACAACGAGTTACTATATTAGCCACTGATATTACTTCACTAGAGCAAAGAAGAATTAAAATGGGAATGTCGTTTCTCTATAACTTAGTACATGATACAATCGACTCCCCTGAGCTGCTTCAGTACCTCAATTTTTTCGTCCCCCGTTATGGTTATCGGGGTAATGACACCTTCTATCTACCTTTTTCGAAGTCAAACTTACCCGCTCTATAATGTATGTAACAACTGTAATATGTATTCGAATAGGTATGACATCTTACATTTGTCAAAAAATCAGTTTTTGAATTGTTTATTCATGTAACTTATTATGTATTACCATAGAGTTAGTATTACTTTGAATTACTTTTCATGCGCGTTATTTCTTTTTGTTTGTTTGTTTGTTTGTTACTTTCATTGTTACTGTTCTACTTTCTCGAATTATTATAAGTTTAACTTTTTCCATTTGTCCTCTAATTGGATCTTTTATGTATCTGTTGGGCAAATATATATTATTATTATTATTATTATTATTAATCAATTCATGCAAAAAGTAAAATTCTTCTTTGGTCATTCTGAAATACATTTGCAGGCGGCTTGGATGTCCATTCAATAATTCGTGGACTAATTGTCGAAATTCGATGATTTATGTGGTGAATCCAAACACTGCGCTGTATTCCATTAGCCACTGTAAAAGCAGCCACGTTTTCTATATCCTCTTCCCCGTCTGAAGAACTTGACGAATAAGAATCTCTACTTCGCTTCATCGCTACTAATGACTAAATGCAAATCTTAAATTGCAACGACAGCTACCGCGCGTCGACACCGTGAGCGCACACAAGTGTGTCTCCTAGCGTGACATCGCACGCAAGGTATGCTTTAGGTGATAGCAAGTGAGCTCACGTGACGTCACAGTAATGTGTTTCCGCCTTTACTCTATGATGGTATGTCTTAGACCATATAGTACATAGACTACTAATTGTAAGGCTCTCTAAATGAGCTCTACTAATTGTAACTAAAATATGGTCAAGGACATCGCCTGGGTATGCGAGTTTCAGGGTAAACGAGTCTCTCCGAAGTTGTCCGATTAGACACGATTTGAGACTGTCAACCTATAAATTAACAAACGTCAATTAATTAATCGCTTAGATATGCCAAAAAAGCAAACCTATTCTTATTTGCGGACTTATAGAAGATAATCAAGAGTATTTAAAGCTTCCCGTACTACGTGGTTACTATAAAAGCTACTCTTTACGCGATCCGAGTGGTGTTTACACGACTAGATTTTACCTGAGATTCACATACCCACGACTACGGTGCCCTCTCTCCGTGGCCACCCATTTTGTATTGAAAGCATAGGGCTAATAGCAGTCCATGTACTATATGGTCTAAGTGGTATGTAGTCTTCGCAGGGCCGGTTTTAGGCGTAAGCGGTGTAACCCCCCGTTTACGTCGCAAACAGGAAAGGGCGAAAAAATTACTCAGGTTTAATGACTGACGGACCGATGACGTAAAAATCCGTACACGGAAGGCATGTTTGTAGGTAAGTAGCAAACGCGTTATCCCTTCGGAAAACTCTGTAGCATTTTTGTACAACTTTGCTTTTCAAAAAATGCGAGAACACCGTTTTAAAGCTACAAATCTGAATTGGAATTAGCGGGACATTGACTGATAGCGTTGTTCACTCAACGCTGATAGGCGGTACGAAGTTTGTGAGCTGCTAGTAAGAAATGTTTTAAATATGGAACCTTTATACAGGCTGTTAATTAATGTCATGCGTATATTTCAGGGGGCGATAGTACTTATCAAAATAAGAAAAAATAGTATATTATATACCGCGGGACTGAAGTAGTACTTTTAATCCCGAAGGTAAAGTTTATGGCCCGACCGCAGGGAAAGGCCATAATTTACCTGAGGGATTAAGACCACTACTTCAGTCGCAAGGTATATACGATATTTCTCGTACTTCCGAAACTGAAACACTTAATATGTATGGAGTTAGAGAACGCGTTCTTTCAAAAAATCGCTGCTTAAAGTTACCATAGGAACGTTGCGCTTGCAAATTTTTTGTTACCATAGCATAGGGTTTGTCGTACCAACGCTATGCTATGGTAACAAAAATAATTTGCTTAACTGTCATTCCTAGTGTCATAATTTTGGTGGTGGGTGACAAAGGTGTATTTGATATTGATAAAAAGCAGCCAAACTAGGTAATGAATTGATACCACCGAAATCCAAAAAACTATATGAGCAGCAGTACGATGCGTTTAAGAAGTAGTGCCGCATAGAAAATAATGTGGAACAACCTACTGAAATTGCCTTGTTAGTAATTTCATCCTTCCGGGATTTTCGTCCAAATTTAATCCCGGCGGGACAAAAAGTGACACTTCAGTACTTGTCATAATGGAGTGAACTTGTCACTTTAGTCTCGGAAGTACGAAAATGTTTTAAATATGGAACCTTTATACAGGCTGTTAATTAATGTCATGCGTATATTTCAGGGGGCGATAGTACTCATCAAAATAAGAAAAAAATGTAATTATATGCATGGTCTAAAAGGAGTCGTTTTCGTTGTACAGAGTGACAAAGAAAAAGCAACACCGCGACCAACTATTTTCATACTTTATTGTAGACATTCTACAAAATAATTGATGTATCAAATTTGAAACAATTATCCCAGAACATAAGAGAGACCACGTAAAATACAAGAGAAAACTGGAAACTTTTTCACCCTGATATAACGATAATGACGCCCTTTCGTTCGTGTAATAGACTAATAGTATTAGAGAGTTGTCGCAACCTGGCGTATAATGTACAATATTTTATTTGTTACTCATTTCTTCGCATTAATTCTGGCCAATGAAATAATAATAATAATAATAACAGCACTAGAGGCTCACAAAATACCGTAATGTCTCCAAAAATAATCCAAGCAACAACACAAATACAACCTCTAGAACAAAGAAACACCATAAATACAAGTAACGCAACATGCACTACAAAGACAGGTCCACCCAATAAAGTTACACGTCCTAGCACAGTTAAAAAACACAAAACTCCTTCTTCACAGAAACACACCACATTATCACAACCCACTCGTATACAACCCAAACGCAAAGCCAAAGAAACACTTACACAATAAACTCTATTTAATAAAAGTACAGGAATTATTATAATGATATTACTGTTTTGTTTTCTTCTTTCCTGATAGCGTTGACTATAATTGTGGCTATTAATAGCTATGTTGGTAAGTATGAATTACATACTATCCCTAGATTTCCAATAACCCTACATAACTTCACCAGACACAGACACCAGACACTAATCGTTACTTGATTTTAATCCGTGCGATTAGTTAACCAGGCTAGACCTGAGTTCTCACAAGAAACACCGACAATAATAATACATACATAATAATAATAATAGATACATACACTCATCATCACATTCAGAAGGCAGTCATACTCAAAACCTGCAGCATCACCAGAACTTTCCTCAGAAGTAACTAGCCAGACTTGACAATAGTCCGTTTGACTAGGATTAGAACCGGCAAGACCGAGAAAATCAAAAAAAAAAATAATAATAATAATAATGTGTCTTTATTAGAATGGTATAGTAGAGTGGCATTTAGGTATTATTATAACCATGTAATTAACAAGTTTACTCGTTAATCTAATGAGGCGAAGTTCAGATGCTTTGGTACAAAGAAACCGCGCATCTGCTCTTCCACTTTACCTTTTTCTTTTTCTTTTACTTTTTCCTTTAGATTACATTACTTAAAGATAACGATAGTGGAAAATTATAGTTATAGTAGGTGGATGAATAAACAAAAAATAAAATTTAAATAAAAAATAAAAACATTATGTCTTACGCTAAATGAACCAAAAATCAATATAAGGAAATCAGATATAAATGATGGATGTGTACAAAAAGAAATCAAACAGGAGATGTAATATCGTACAATTTATATCAAAGAGGATGACATTAATATAAAAAAAAAATGAATTAAAGACTCATGTTTTGTCTATCCAGTGTAATTTTAAATAATTTAGTTTTAAATGAAACCATCCCAAGCATTTTAACATCAGTAGGCAGAAGATTGTATATTTTTGCAACGTTATAAACATACGATCGTTCGAAAAACTTGATTCGATGGAGAGGTGGAGTAATTAGTTGATGTAATCTAATGTTAGAGCTAAATTGAATCTTCTCGTACAGATACCTAGGCATACAATTGGTAATAATACTATGAAATAGAGTGGCAGAGTGCAGGTATCTCCTGTTTCCCATATTTAGCCAGCCGACTTCTTTTATCTTGTGAGATATGCGTTCATATTTTTTTACACCAAAAATTAAACCTAGGCACGAATTTTGAATTTTTTGTATTCTGTCAGTATCACTCCTGTCAAGGCAATTAAGGACCATACACAGAGTCGCAGTAATTAAAATTAGATAAAACTAAGGACTCGCACAATAGCACCTTTAGATGATAGCTTAAAGACTGCCGATGGTTAAAAATTAACTTTAAATTGCCAAACGCTCTACGACTAATGGCGGTAATGTGAATTATGAAATTACTAGATTACTAACTTGTAACTTTTTTACAGGTCAGCTGTCAGTTTTACAAGTCAGTAGCGTTTAAACATGACGTTTACTCGTTTGCATTTTGTCTTGTTAATCAACGTTTACAACTGAGTAACGAATAAAAATATAATAACAATCCCATTTGTTGCGCGCTTAATAGACCACACTGTATATTGCTGCTTCCGCTATCATTGGAATAACTTCAGTCATTGAATAAAAACACTATAAGAAGCCTAACCCCGTGGAAATAAAGCGCGACAGAGTTTGAACTGAGAATATAATGGGAACACTGTCAATAGAGTCGATTCTTGAACTGAGAAGAATGAGAATTTGCTTTCCTCCTATTTACCGCAATGAGAGTTCGGCGGTCACAACCAATGCGGGTGCAAGGGGATTTGTGAGATTTGTCGCGCTTTCTTCCATAAGCGTTAGGCTTCTTATAGTGTTTTTATTCAATGCTTCAGTCAAATGAATATCGTTGCAGAACCATAGACATAATTGCAGAACTAACCAACTTTTGTATCATGACCAGACACCATAGAATAGAACAGATCGTACCAAGTTCACAAATGAAAAAGCAGCTACGGGAATCGAGAGTAAATTACGGAAATCTTGTAACTTCTCTAATTAAAACTGTAATACAAATTATATTGCATTTTTCGTGTAAATATCACATATCGTTATCGATTACTTTTTATTAATCGCGCTTTTTTTGACATAACCCCCAAATTTTAGTTTAAGGCGCGTCGATTGGTAAATATTGAATTTCCCTAAAGAAGAACGCCACAAACAAATGGTCTAAAATACTGGCAAATTTTCGTCACGGCAATGTTTGGTTTCTAACATTTTTATTTTATACAAATTTTCAAGGACGATAAACTATTGGTATTCAGAGAAAAAAAGAGGTTACTTTTAATTTAGAGCGTCCGCCGTTCGTAGTCGCTTACATTACCTAATAAAGTAAATGCAGTTGTGATGGAGGTGAGTTTAAAGATCTCTGTTTCTGGCGGTCAAATGTTTCTGTTTTTAGCTCTTCGGGAACTTTCTCTTAATCGCGACTGTTTAGTCAAAATTGCAAGATGAATACCTCCAAAGGTGCCGCGGCAAAGGTGGATCGTTCTAGACGTCAATCGACCGGTAGCACTCCTAAAACTATACTGTTTCGTAAATACGCAGCACAAGGTACTACATGCTTGGAGGCGGCGATTAATAACATGGTCGCTAGAGTAAAACTTGAACGTCTCGATTTTAGCGGTAAATATCGTAACAGTTAGCATACCTTACTTGGTCAAAGTTTCACCGTTTAAAATCTGTAGTGTTACTATTGATGTATGAATGAAGGTATGCAAGGTTAAGGTTATGTCTGCGATAATGGTATTTTTGAATTTGTTAGTTCACTAAATTGTGATAAATGTTTCCTAGGTAAGGTAAGTAAACGAAAAATTGAAAGTGCATAGCAAGTTTGCTTGTTTAACGGAGTTCGGTTGGTGTGTGAATGCTAATTATATGATAATAAATGATATCACTTTACCCCCTGATAAAAAGAATTATTACTTTTATGTTACGGTGCTACAATCAGAGTTTCAGGTAAATTTTACCAGAAAAACGAGATCGTCAAGATAAATTTCCAATTAATGACGACGAAAAGGTGTAAACATCATAACAGTGTTTTAAACCCAATTAAAATGCTAAAAAAACTACTTCACTGTTCACGTAATGTGCTAATTTTTCTTGGCAAATTTTTTTGGTTTTGTTGGTGTACAAATTCACCCCTTGATGTTGTGTAACCATTGTTGACATATATCTTGGCGTACTTTAATGCAAATAACTGGAACGATTACGTTTACATCATATAGAGAGGTTCACTTTTTTTATGGCAATTCTCCGCGATCTTCAATATTTTCGAAGTCCTAGTGAAGTTACTCTGGATTAAACTTATAACCAATTAAGTAGTAAATTATAAGAACAGATTCATACAGGCAATACTTAGTGCAGAGGGTTGCCATATAATTGATATGCCATTATACCAGGAAGTCTGTAATTGGTCGATTGTTTCTAAATGGTGGAGAAAAATCTATTAACAATGGTTTATAACCTTGAAATGAGATATACAGGGTACTCCATTAGAGTGCTGTAAAATGGAGATAGGGTGCTCCATAAGAGTACTATACAATGGCTCCAGTGGCGTAGCTTAGGGAGGGAAGGGCAGTGGGGCGCGGCGCTCTGGGCAGCAGCGTTGTACCTTCCATAATATCCCAGGCCACCTTTAAAGAAAGCTAAAAGTAGGAAGCCATAAAACAAAGATATATTCCCTGACAGTTTTGTCAAAAGCATGTGCCAAGGGATTTAATTAAATTCAAAAACACTTTCACGACTTATTTATTTATGCACATTCTACATTGTTAAAAGTGCCCACCAAGGTGCCTACCAAGGAATTTAAAAAATCGCTTTTGAAATTCTTGCGTTCCTAGGTTCGACTTCAGCAGCAGTGTATATTCTTTTTCAGCTCATTTAAAAAAAAATTGAAAAATATGCCATTTTCAGTCTGTACATTTGTCTCGAGGGGTTGACCCACGAACTTATAAATTAAGATGAACTGCTGATCAAACAGTTGCATAGCGGTAGAAATGGCCCTAGCATGGGCGCCGCCATGATGTGCACATTTTAGTTATTTTCTAGGGGAATTTTCCTAGTGCTCAAGTTTTGAGACTATTGCAGCCTTGGAAAATGACATGTGTCACAGTAATTTATTTAGACAACGTGAGATTAATGCTTGTTTATTAGTTGATTTGAATTTCGCGCTAAGTGAGTGCACATCATGGCGGCCCCCATGTAGGTGTCATTTGTTAATTCAGCATTAGCAGTCCATCTTAATTTATAAGTTCGTGGGTTGACCACTGGGCAAATGTGATGTACAGTCCCGAGGAAATGATGAGCAAATGTTGGCCAAATGTAGTAAATGATGAGGAAATTTATCAAATATTGAAGAAATGTAGCGAATGTTCAGGGAATGTGGCAAATGTTTAAGAAATGTAGTAAATGTTTAATTAAATATGACATATCAATGCGAGTATCAATGATTTGTAAATATAAAGATAAATGTATACCAGGCGCTTTCATTTCCTGAAAATTATGCAAAGAAAGTGTTTTAACATTCGTTCATGTAGTGCAGTCATAAATAATGTGGCCAAGCAAGGTCATGGTGTTCTATTATACACCATGAGCAAGGTGGATTCATAACGGTGGCGGCACTCCGACTGTTTTATACAGGGTCATTCTTGACGAGCGTTAGTTAGAAAGATATGGAGAACCCTTGAAAATGACACTAAACTGATAAATCCTTTAAGGGTTTTGGCACATGATGAATTGAACTAAAATATTTTCAAGATAGCGCCACTTCCGCAAATACCGGAAGTAGCAATCAATTTTGTTATTTTAAATAGGGACCCCCTATTTTTTCTACATTTTCGGATTCTACGTCAAATTTGGAGTACAACGAGTTGGTCCTTTACTCCAAGGGCTTCGTCGATTAATTAAGAAATGCTGTGATCAGTTACCTTAAGATTAATGCCCCCCTCCCTCTCACATTTTTTTTCTTCACTGTTGTTTTCCTTTTTCCAGGACCTTTAATTTGATACAAAATGTCAGAGGCTGTTTCAAACGGTTTCCGAGATATTCCATGTTTTAGTCACTTCTTGTAGCAAATTGATTAAAAAAAATTAATAGATTTTTAAAATTACCCCTGCAAATTCCTTTTTTGACATAAAAACTTGAATATCTTTATTCTTTAAATATTTTAGCTATCATAGTATAAACTATATTAGTGTCGTCAAACATACTATAAACTAGTTACTAGTGGATCTACTAATAGAGCAATTTACACGTATAAATAAAATAATATGAGGTTAAGTTAAAATACAGTAAAATAGACAAAATATCACAGAATATTAGAACACCATTACATCAGTAAGTAGAAACTCTTCAAAAGTGTAAAAAGCGGTAATCTTAAGGTAACTAATCACAACATTTCTTAATTAATCAATTTATCGACGAAGCCCTTGGAGTAAAGGGTCAACTCGAATCCGAAAATGTAGAAAAAATAGGGAAATAACAAAGTTGATGGCTACTTCCGGTATTTGCGGAAATGGCGCCATCTTAAAAATATTTTAGTTCAATTCATCATGTGCCAAAACCCTTATCAGTTTAGTATCATTTTCAAAGGTTCTCCATATCTTTCTAACTGACAGTCGTTAAGAATGACCCTGTATAGGAAGCGCGTGTACCAAATCTGCCCTCGTATGCTTATTGCCTACCTTCCAGTCGTAGGCTGGTTTTACTATGGAGTCATATGGGAGGTACATCGGTTTTCTGTTTATATGATCATTAATAAGATGATTCTGAAGTTGTAACTCATACAATGTGTTGATGTACCTACCCATTGATTACACAGGATAACACGATTTTTGACTTTGATAAGAGAATATGAAATTTTGATACATTTGTTGATAGTTAGACAAAAATAAATATATAAGGCCTGAAAAAGTTTGCTTTTGTATCCAGGAGAGCCGTTGACCAGTATTTTAGAAAATCCAGAATTGAAATTTTTATTTATCGATAAATCGAAACAAATGTAATTTTATGAAACTTTTATTAACTTTTACTATCATATCAAATTTAAAATAGTAAGTAAAAAAATTTAGTAGTGAATCCTATTACTCTTTTTTTTTCTTTCACTAAACCCAAAAACAAAATATAGTCCCCCATCACACTTTCGTTGTATTTATCATGATAATGTTGTTCAAAGTTCATAATATCTTGATAACAACGTTCTACTCATTTTTCTGAGTACGTCCTCATATAATAAATAATAATAAAAATAATCATACAGGGTGACAATTTGAAAACTTACCACCCCCCCATATCTTAATAGACAAACCAGATATTTTAAAAAATCAAAATCCGTTTCGGTAATTCGGAGGGGGAATCACAATGACATACTTGGCGACGCACACCCCCTGCGCCCCAGCTACCCCAACTTTTAAATCTTAAATAGTGACCCCCCATGTATGATACGTCGTTGGAAAGCTCTGAAAAAATGCTTTCCAACCATACCAAATAGCATTCAATTAGATTAGTAATTATCGTGCAAATCAAAAAATAAACTAATAAGATACATTTTCTAAAGTTGGCTTTCATTTCAAAAAATGTTCAAAATGGTTTCCGTTATTGGTAAGACCGTATTACTATGCGATCAAAAATGAGTTGCTGTCGAGTCGCCCTTTCAAATTTTGTTTACTTGGAAAATGTTATTTAACTTGAACTTCCAAAGCCGACTCGACAGCAACTCATTTTTGACCGCCAGTTATAATCTATTCTCAAACGAACCTTTTTAAATGTTGGTTTTGCAATATTTTGACATTCTTGAATTATTGTCTGTCGTAGTTCGTCTATGTTCGCCGGTTGTGTTTTAATTACTACAGATTTCAAATGTATCATACTAGTTTATTTTTTGATTTACACGATAATTACTAACCTAAATGTAATGCTATTATGGTTGGAAAGCATTTTTTCAGAGCTTTCCAACGACGTATCACACATGGGGGGTCACTATTTAAGATTTAAAAGTTGGGGTGGCTGGGGCGCAGGGGGTTGGAAAGGGTGCGTCGCCAACTATGTCATTGTGATTCGCCCCCGAATTACCGAAACGGATTTTGATTTTTTAAATATCTCGTTTATTTACTAAGATATGGGGGGTGGTAAGTTTTCAAATTGCCACCCTGTATGTATTTTTTTTTGCAAAAAATCGTTACCTTCTTTTGGTCTTTTGCAGTTACTACAAGCAACATGTGTAGCCCAGGAGGTGTCTAGATTCTGAATGGGGTAGTTAAAAGGCTTTTTACAGGCATTTAAAAAAATGTTGTCTTTCATACTTTAATAAATATACCTCGAAATATACCATAGACCACATAGGTATATAAAAATATGCATCAGCATCATATTTCCACTTTTTTGACCACATTTTAACCTCTATGAGTCTTCTAGAAAATATTCAATTGTTGTTTATCACTTAAGTGATATCATATTTCAATTACCAAATGACCCGCGCAAATCTTGTACATATATTTACTCGTAAATGTATGTAGTACCTCAATGATGAGCAAATCTAGAAAATTTCTGGTAAATTTATAGTGAATGTAGCAAATGTCTGGCAAATGTAGCAAATGTTGAGCAAATGTGGAAAATGGCAAATGTGGTGTACACAATTTTGCGCAGTGGTCAGCCCCTCGATTTGTCTTTATCCTAGGGTGTGTTATTCATTTGCTGCATGGGTCATATAATATAGGTATCAAAGGAAAGCTTATAATGTCACGAGGTGAACCTTTACCTTTCAACCTTCTAGGCCCTATAGCAACTGCTCTGAAGATGGAGAAAGGTATTTTCGCACGATTAAGGGGTTGTGTGCGAGTGCACCATCCTGTTGAAACTAACAGTTCCTAACTTTTTTTGTGGGTGACATATATCGTTGTATTCGTAATAAAAATGCTGCTCAATACAGTATGTACATTTTTTACGGGCAAAAAATATAGGTAATGATTTCTCCATAACGAAACGTTGTATTGAAAATCTCTACAGTGTCTCATAGAGCTCAAAAGGTGGCAATGAGAAAGTGTTGTTTATTTATATCTTCGGAAGTAATTGGAATTTTTTGGTTTCTGGTAGGTAATGAATGGTTAATTCCGCAACTTTTCCCTAATTTGGCCATTTTCGTATTTCCTATGGTTTCCAAGGTCCTTATCTTGGACACATCAGTGTATACTTATCTTCAAAACTGAAATTTTAATTACAATAAAATAAAGGGAAACATTCGTTTCAATAAAGTCCAATCATTGTAAGCAACTGTTTGCACTAGAAATCCGATTTTCGATAAATTTGTTGCTTGAGATATGTTGTCAAAAACCCCTCGATATGTAGTTGTATTGCACAGAGCCAACCTTTCCTATGTGATATTCCGCACTTCCAAATTTTTTTTTAGTTTTTTGAAAACCATAGCTGCGCAGATTTTCATTTTGGTTGTCTTTTTACAAAAACCGTTCATTTTAAATATATACGGGGTGCGACCTTAGACTATACAGTACATGAACTGCTATTAGCACCATGCTTTCAATACCAATCGGATCGCGTAAAGAGCAACTTCTAAGCTAACGCATCGTATGGGAAGCTTTAAATACGCGCCATCATCTTCTATACACCCACAAATAAGAATAGATTGGCTTTTTTGGCATATCCAAGGCGATTAATAAATTAACGTTTGTTAATTTAAAGGTTGGCAGTCTCAAATCGTGTCTCATCGGACAACTTCGCACAGACTCGTTTGACCCTGAAACTCACATACTCAGGCGACGTCCTTGACCGTACATGAGTTGCAATTAGCAGTCCATGTACTGTATCGTCTAAGTCTAAGGGTGCGACACGGGAACCTATCGTATTTCAATTTCATCCAATGGTCGTGGAGTAATAATTTTTAAACGAAAAGATGCAGAATTCAATCACATTTTATTTATTTTAAAAAGTTAAAACCAAATCACGTTGTTTAAAAATTACATCGCATAAACGACCACCCTTGTTTTTCACAAAATTCTGGATTGGTTTTTTAAACATTTTTCATTATATCATGGGAAATTTTCCACTTCAATATTGGCCTCAAGTTTCTCCAAGGTCCGTGGTTTATTCACATACACCTTTGACTTGAGATAAACTCATATAAAGGTGTAAGATAAGTCGGTAGAGCGCGGCGGTCAGGCTAAATCACAGATGCGCGAGATGATCCGCTCTTGAAAATGTTTCCATGGTTCAGTGGCGGTGTGGCATGTCGCTCCGTCTTGCTGAAACCAGCTAGACAACATTGTATGCTTTTTCCACAGCGATCGCCATTAACAGTTCCATTAATGAAGAAAAGACCAACAACGCGAAACGAAACCACCGTCAGATTCGTTGAGTGAATAATGCGCGGGTTCTCGTCACTCAAGTACTGCATGTTTTGTGTATTCATATCCCCATGTAGGGCAAAAATGAGCCTCGTCTCTAAACAAAACTTTGTCTAACGAAAACTCGCCATCACTGTACATCCAGTACGCGTTCACAAAAGGTTAATCTAGTGGCGTGATTGGTGGTCAACAATAGTTGAGTCATTCTTGTAGGTATAGAAGTGTAGGTCTTCATGAAGGATTCGTTGTACTGATCGTTTGTTTAATTTTAAGCTGGTCACATATTTTCTAAGATCGTCGCGGACTTGTGTTCAAGACAATGCGCACACGTTCGATATTTTCAGGTCTTGGCACTGTTCGGGAGGTCCTACTCAATCAGACAGCATGATTCTCATTCACATGCTCTCTCAGTTCTGAAATTGCATTAGTGGCAACCATACTAAGAAGGCCTGAGGGTTTTCTCTTTTTATTTTAGCTTGACTTTTAACAAATATTTTATGCCCCTATATAAAACAAAAAAAAAACCCACCCATATCACAAGCCGATAACAAAAATCGTAATTGAATCTTCCTGAGAGTTAAAATATACAAGTGGTACATAACCAGTGGAAAAATTCCACCCTATCTAACCACACATAGACGTATCTATGTAACTACGTACACAATCTGAATCTTCAAGATTCTCTAAATTGTCCTGCACCCTGCATAATAATCATTAACCTCTAATGACTAACAAGTGGTAAAATCAATCCTGTAGTTACGAGATGCTCACATTACGCTATGTATTGCGCGTAAACAAAGTTACCCTTAAGTACAACCCTTGCTTGTCTACTAACACATTTACAATTATTGCGTAATTTTAGACAAAAGCCCTGCCAATTCAAATTTGTAATTTCAAATGCCTAATAAATCGACCGCAAATCAAACAAAAGCAATTAATGAACACGCAATACTAATTAAAAAGAAAAAAATAAAAGACTAAGTTATCTAGATTCGTGAACCGAAAGCTACCTACTTCTGCCGCCTCGACAAAAATTTACTTTATAAAAAGCCCTACATGTGCAATATAATCACACCTAAATGAGACAAACATAATTGCTTTTCTATTTACAACTGTCATAAGAATATTAAATTAGTTATAATTTTCAGGTCTTTTGGCCAATCAGAGACCACCAAAACGAAAATGGAATTATCAAATGGAGACGAATGGAAAAAGAATCCGTATGATAGAAGGTTCAAGAAAATTTAAAATGGGAATGAATTCAATGCAACGGTTTAGAAGTAGACATCATTTCAACGGAGACAAACGACAAATTTTGCTTTCCGGTTCGAGAGTAAGAAGACCGAATCCGAAGTTTCACGATTTCATTACATCATCTCCTTCGCGAATAAATTCTGGTAATCAAGATAAACTAACGCAGGAAGCACCGGATTCGCCGACAGTTAAATCGAAAACGAAAGTCTTTAAGGCGGCTCCACTTATTCCCGAGCAAGATCCGTTAGAGCTGATGAATCTTAACTTTACAGAACCTACAGATGACGATGTTGTACGATCATTTCTGCCAGTCATTGACCCGCCGAAAGTGATTTATGATTTTGAATCGGCAACCGATACAGATGAGGG
Source organism: Photinus pyralis (assembly GCF_008802855.1). Classification (NCBI taxonomy): domain Eukaryota; kingdom Metazoa; phylum Arthropoda; class Insecta; order Coleoptera; family Lampyridae; genus Photinus; species Photinus pyralis. Next base: position 19,018,763 of record NW_022170511.1, on the reverse strand, counting down.
TTTGACCGATCACGTTTCAGCACAAGAATCCCCACAAACACCCCCACTGATACCCAAAGAAAGAAACACAAAGACAGTTACTAAAAACGTTAAACCGGTCCAACCTAAGAAGATTGTTACATCGAAATCAAATAATTTCGACACATCACTCATGCCTCCAACTCAATTAGCGGCTAACACTCCAATAATTCTTGCACCTCACACAGTGACCCCTGTTATAATCCCGCAACTGGTTAATACAAATTCGGTTCCGATAATAATTGCAACTAATTTCATGTCGTCGCCTTCCAAAACTCCTCCTTCTAGAAAGGAGACTTCGGAATCTGTACAATCCAAAACTGGCATTCACAAGAAGCAGCCGAATCAACCGTCTGTGAAAACATACTCTGACAAAAAGAGTGTCAAAAAGAACGCCTTCTTAGAAGAACTCAAGCAAGTCGCGCGGGTGTCATTCAAATTGGGATTACCAGAAAAGAAGAACGCGAAGAAAACTGTTGCGGTAGATTCTCAGAAGAAAAAAGAGACGGTTTCGAGATACTATCTTGTTGAAAGTGAGGGTGTGCCGAATAGAACTAAAACGAAAGGAAGCAATGTTGACTTTAATAAATTAGTGCGGACCTTAAAGTCGGTAAAGCTGCCAGCTGCGAATTGGAAAATTCGAATTGTGGTTTCACGTTCACAGACGATTACGGAAGTTACATTCACAAACAAAGAGGTCAACGAAAGATGTGTTAAGTTCTCCCGATTCTTTACAGGATACGTTATAACGTTTGGTAAATCTGTTGTTAAATTAATTGGAGCACCAAATAAAATATTATCGTATAATGACGTGACCGCATTGCTAGATATTGTTCATAATTTATCTTTAAGTGATCCAGTTTTACAGTACGTTGCAGATAAGGATAAATAATATAGTTTGGTTTCTTTGTCGTAGTTTTGTATTTTATAAAATGTACATAAGATATGTAAATAAATTTTAGTTATACAACAGAATTGTAGTTTTTTCTCCATTTGACAAATTATAAATCAAATTAATATTAATTAACCTAAAAATTAATAAATCAAGTTATTTTTACCTGTTGGAAAAAGTATACAATGATATTTATTAAGAAGTAGACATAGGTTTTCCCCTAGGTCTACTTTTAACCTCAAACAAAATCCGTTCATGTTATGGATGCAATATCCGACTTCATTGAAAAACAATATTTTATGGGCCATAACTAACATAAACTATTAGGTCAGAAAGTTGAGAAAAATTTACCAAGCTTTTGTTAAAATTATTTGTCGATATCTTTGAAAATAAACTAAACAAATATAGAAAACGAGCTCCGGGGTATGGCTATAGCATGTGCAAAACCAAATCTTAAACATGATGTTAGTTTTGCTTTTATTTAAATTTTATTTGTTTCATGTCACAAGATACCCAAACTTTTTTAGACAAGAAATCCAAATTTTATTCAAGCCCTAAAATCACGTATGAACCTTGTGCAGTACGAAACATTTAAGTCTCAGTGTTAAAGCACGCCATAGCATTTAGTATGTTTTCATACATTGGGTGATGATAAACATAATACCGAAAAATGAAGTTGAAAATTCATAATCTCGAACAGACATTGAAAAGAATTGCTATGCCGTGTTTTAACACTGAAACTGAAATGCTGATACAGAATTTTTCGTACCACACAAGGGTCATGCCTGATTAAAATTATAATTAATAAGTACTTTTAAAGCTCAGCACTTTGACAAACACATAAAGCTCTCACGCTGAAAACAACTGCTGTTAAAAACATATAGGTAATGATCAAATACACGAAAAAGCGGCGTACCTTTATCTATTTGAAAATTGGATATCTTGTCAAAAAATTTCCGAACTTTTTGGATATTTGGTCCAAAAAATTTGGATTTCTTGTCTAAAAAAAATTCGATATTTGGATATCTTGGCGCCCCACCGACAAGATATCCAAATCGGAGTTTCCAAATTGGTTGGATATTTTGTCGCTTTATTTGGATTTGGATAATTTGTCGATAAAAATTGGATATCTTAAAGAAAACAATTCAAATTATTTGGATAATTTGTCCCTAAAAAGTTGGAATTTGGATTTCTTGTCGGTCCCCCTCATATGTTGCATTTCTTATTAATGTGTTAATCTTCTTTCAAGGTATTGAATTATTGGTTACCTATAAGTATAAATTAAACTGGGACTGTGCCGTGTGTGTGCCCCCGAAACTTGTGCTTCATTAAGACTAGAATGGATCAACAAATGGTATACAGGAAAGACAAGTTCAATCCTCCGCGTATTTGCAGTTTGCACTTTTTACCATTGGCACTGCATTGGAAGTTAGATATATGTATACATCTATACTCTGTTTTTTAACTAGGAAGACTGATTTAAAAGTTCCCGCAAAAAATGTTAGTTTCTATTGGCTCGCGCCAATTAAAATTAAGGTAAAATTGCTATTGACATGATTTAACTGTCAAATTTAATCGCGATTCTCGTCCTTAGCTGTTGTCCGTTTCCCAATTTAAAAAACAGAGTATAGGGAAGGAAAAGTTAGGACAAGCTAGGGAACGCAAGCGATTAGTAGAATCACTTCTTCAGGATCCAAATGAACCACTCCATGAACACATGAATTTTCAACACCAGGAGCTATGTGTTCAAGAAGGTGTACTTGTACATGGACAAGCAAGACATTAGAGCTAAAGTGCCAGAATGCACATACGGGGCCATACAGAAAGACATAAAGAAATTTCATCAAAAGCCGTCCAGCCGTTTAGGAGGAGTTCAGTCACACACATCCTTACAGAATAATTTTATATATCAATAATTATGCATGTAATACCATTGAATTTATAACTAAATTCAATGGTAATACTGTAACGGAAATGCTCCAGAATTCTCTGGAATTTTCTACGCGCGCGATAGTGGAAGTTGTAGGAACATTCGAGAATGTACTGGACTTACATTGCTTGCGTGTATAAATGGTTGCGGACCGAACATCGAGTTAGTCTACTATCGAACGAGTACGGACGAAACATCGAGCACGGAAATATAAATTGCGAAGTGTGTGTGATATAATAATCGATATAAATTGTACGGTTTTTATAGTGTTGTAGTTTTGATTAATAAATATTGATATAAATCGAACCCGAATTTATATAAATAACGTTACATTGGTGTCAGGTGTGGAATTAATTAAATTAATTAAAAGTAAGATTAAATTAAGTGCTTGTGCTTGTGTATGCCTGTAACAAGATCTGCTGCCGCTAAAATGGAAGAAACGATGCTCAATTTGCTCCAGCAAATCCAAAATGGCCAACAGGTGTTGCAACAAGAAATGAAAAG